>NC_057344.1:205199277-205541277 GCF_016509475.1 Prionailurus bengalensis
TCCTTTTTGATTTATTCTTTGATCTTTTGGTTGTTTAAAAATGATTTGTTTAGGAGTACCTGGGTAGCTCAGTTAGTTGAGCATCTGACTCTTGATTTTGGCTCAGGTCATGATCCCAGGGTCATAGGATTGAGCCCTGCATTGGGCTCTGCGCTGAATGTGGAGCCTGCTTAAAGATTCTCTCTTTCTCTCTCTCTCTCCCTCTCCTTCTGCCCTTCTCCGCCACTTGCACTCTCTTTAAAACAAAACAAAACAAAAAAAGATTTGTTTATATTTCCACAATTTTGTGAGTCTTCCGGTTTTCTTTTTGTTACTGATTTCTAACTTCATCCAGTTGTGGTCAGAGAAGATGCTTTGTATGATATCTTTTTTTTTTTTTAATCTCTTGTGCCTTAATCTGTGGCCTGACATATTGTCCTAAATAGTGTCCTGTGTGTGTGTGAGGAGAAGGTGTGTGCGGCTGTTGCTGGGCAGGTGCCCTGTATGTCTGTTGCATCGAGCTGGTTTATTGTATTAAGTCCTCTGTTTCCTTATCCCCTATGGTTGTTCTACTCGTTATTATGAATGGAGTAATCAAGTATACCAACTATTGTTGTAGAATTGTCTACTTCTGCCTTCAATTCTGTCAGTTTTTTCTTCATATATTTTGATGGTCTGTCATGGGGCATGTAAATGTTTATAATTGTTATATCATCTTGGTGTATCAGATATATGTCATCCTTTGCCTCTTGTAACCATTTTTTATTTAAAGTCTATTTTTTCTGATATTAATATTACCACCCCGCTCTACTTTGGTCACTATTTGGTCACTATTTGCATGCATCTTTCTATCCTTGTACTTTCAACCTGTCTGTATCTTTGATTTTAAAGTTTGTCTCTTGTGGACAGTGTGCAGTTGGTTCATACGTTTTTATCTATTCTGCCAGTCTCTGTCTTTTGGAGAGTTTAATCCATTTACATTTAAGTAAATACTGATAAGAAGGGACTTACTTCTGTCATTGTGCTGTTTTCTGTGTGTGTTACAGATTTTTTTGTCTCTCCTGCATTACTGTGTTCTTTGTGTTTGGTTGATTTTTTTGTAGTGAACATTTTAAATTCCTTTCTCATTTTCTTTTGTGTATATTCTATAGCTATTTTCTTTGTGGTTTCCATGGGGATGACATTTAACATCCTAACATTATAACAGTATAATTTGAGTTTATAACAGCTTAACTTGAATAACATGCAAAAACTCTGCTCCTTTACAGCTCTGTCCCCACCCCTTTCAGTTGTTGACGCCACATAATTACATCTTGATACATTGTGTGCCCCAAACATAAGCCAATAGTTTTTTTAAAGTGCATTAGTCTCTTAAATTATATAGAAAACAAGATTTGGAGTTATAAACTGAAGTTACAGTAATACTAGCTTTTATACTTATAACTGTTTATTTTTTAAGTATGGAGAAAACGAAAAGCATAGTGACAAATATGAAAAGCACAGTGACAGATTGTTATATAGTACTAGCTTATATAATTGCCCACATGTTTACCTTTCTCGAGATCTTTATTTTTCCATGTGGCTTTGAGACACTGTCTAGTGTCCTTTTGTCTCACCTGGAGGATCCCTTTAGCATTTCTTCCTGGACAGGTGAGGTAATCACATCTCCTTCGGCCTTTCTTTATCTGGGGAGGTCTTCATCTCTCCCTCATGCTTCAAGGACAGTTTTTCCAGATGCAGGATTCTTGGTTGACAGGTGTTTCTTTTAGCACTTTGAAAATATTGGCCCACTGTCCTCTGGCCTCCAGTTTCTGATGAGAAATCTTCTCATTAATCTTATTGAGGATACTTGTTTGTGATACTTCTGTCTCTTGCTAATTTCAAGATTCTTTGTTTTTGTTTTTTGAAACTTTGATTATAATGTGCCTTGGTGTTGATCTCTTTGAGTTCCTCTTACATGAGGTTTGTGGAACTTCTTGGATGTTATATTCATGTATTTCATCAAGTTGGAGAAGTTTTAGCCATTGTTTTTTCAAATATTTTTGCTGCCCTTTTCCCTCTCTCCTCCTTCTGAGACACCCACAGTGTACATGTTGGTCTGCTTTATGGTGTCCCACAAGTCCCTTGGGCTCTGTTCACCTTTCCTCAATTTGTTTTCTGTCTTGTTCTTCTGTGACGGTAAGTTCCATTGTCCTGTCTTCAAGTTCACTGATTATTTCTTCGGCCTGCTCAAATCTGACTTTCAAGCCCCATAAGGAATTTGCTATTTCAGTTAGTGTAACTTTTCAGTAGTAGTTTTCAAATACCCCTGTCTTTAATACCTGGCTCCCAAAAGGAGGAAAAGTGAAAAATGATGGGGGATATAAAAGGGTGCTGGCCCTTTAAATCCCCTGGAAGTCTGTTCAGCTGGAGGGAGAGGGTCTTACAACAGTGCCAGGATGGGCAACAACAGTGGCTGGCTGCCTGCCTATATGTCTGCACCTCTGTTATCAGAAGCAGCAATCAGTAATCAGAGTACAGATTCCTGATATTTGGAGGACAGGGTCCTTTTGCCCACCCTGGCTGCTGCACACTGCTCCAGAACCAGAGGATTGCCTGCCATGTGGCTGGGGTGGGAGATGGGGGATGGGTAGCTGCTACTGTGCTAAGAGCCGACATTGACCAAAAGTAGCCACAGTTTACCATCCAAACCTCCCCCTGGAAGTTGCGAGCTGCCAGCAGACTCCTGAGTCCAAAATGGTTGTTGCATCAGACAGCTTCTGCCCCTGCAACTTCTGTCCAAGAGGGAGACAGGTTCTCACTGACGGGTGCTTCCTACTCCGCCATCTTCCCAGAATCTCGATGTAAATCATAAGTGCACAGCCTGACGCATTTTTCTGTATGTACACACCCATGTGACTCCAGCCAGAACAAGATATAGAATATTTCCAGCACCAAGAAGGCTCCTTTCTGTCCCCTCCTAGTCTATACCCCTAGAGACAGCCATTAATCTGACTCTGCATTCAGTGATTTTGAGCTTCATGTAAATGGAACCGCACAGCATTGGCTCTTTGGTTCTGGCTTTTTTTGGCTCACAATCCACCTATGGGACTTGCTTGTTTGGTTGAGTTTAGCAGAAGTGGCTTCCAGGACAACTTGCTGTGATCACAGCGGCTGTGATTATTCATGTGCGTAAACTGTGGTGGATGTCAGTGCTCCTGCCTCTTGGTTTTATGTCTAAAAGTGAAACTGCTGGGTCACAGGGTGTACATGAGGGTAGTAGGTGCCCCCAAGTAGCTCCTGGACTTGGTTGTGACCTTGTCTGGTCCCATGTGCTACATGGTGCTCACTAGTGTGGTGCTGCCAGTCTTTCTCACATCAGCCATTCTGGTGGCTCTGAGGTTGTGTATCACTGTGGATTTAGTTTGCATTTCCCTGATGATTAATCATATTGAGGACCTTATCATGTGCTCGATGGCATTTTGGATATACTCTAGTGATCCAATTTTGCCAAGAATTCACCCGTTGTAAAATTTATGCTAGGGGCACCTGGGTGGCTCAGTTGGTTAAGCATCTGACTCTTTGTGTCAGCTCAGGTCATGATTTCACAGTCATGGGATTGAGTCCTACAATGGGCTCCTCACTGAGTGTGGATCCTGTTTGGGATTCTCTCCGCCCCCTCCCACCTCTCCCCCACTTGTTCGTGTTCTCTCTCTCTCTCTCTCATTTCTCAAAATAAAATAAATAAATTTTTAAAAATTTATGCTACTCGACCTTTTCATGTTGATTTGTAGGAATTCTTTATATATTTTGCATGTGAGTCCTTTGTAATAAATTCTGTACACAAGTCCTTTGTAATATATATTGAAAATTCTTTCTTCCCATCCAGGGTTTGGCAAACAATACTCTGTGGGCCAAAGCCATCCTGTGGCCTACTTTCATATGGCCTACAAGTTAAGAGTGGTTGTTCCAGGTTTTAAAAGTCAAACACCTAGGGGCGTCTGGGTGGCTTAGTTGGTTAAGTGTCAGACTCTTGATTTCGGCTCAGGTCGTGATCCCAGGGTTGTGAGACTGAGCCCTGCGCTGCACTGACAATGTGGAACCTGCTTGAGATTCTCTCTCTCCCTCTCTCTCTCTGCCCTTCCCCTGCTTGGATGGGTGCAGTCTCTCTCTTTGAAAAAAAGACACCTAAACATAAATGAAGGAGGATATGTGACAGAGGCCATATGTGGCCCAAAGAATCTAAAATACTTCCCAGCCCAGTCTGTGTCCATGGCTTGTCTTTTCACTCTTTTTTGTTTTTTTGTTTTTTGTTTTGTTTTCACTCTTAATAGTGGCATCTTTTGGTAAACAGAACCTCTTTATTTTAGTGAAGTCCAGTGAACCTTTTTTTTTTTAAATGTTTAAGAATTTTTATGTGCTAGTATCTTTTGTCTGCCTTCTCATAAAGAACAGAGGATCGCAAGCAGGCTCCATGCTGACAACCAAGAGCCAAGAACATGAAGCAGGGCTCAAACTCATGAACTGCGAGATGATGACCAGAGCCAAAGTCGGATGCTTAACTGACTGAGCCACCCAGGCGCCCTGTAAGCTGTATTATTTTAAGCTACCATTCATTTCATGTTAATTTTTCTATCTGATATTAAGCACGGTTAAGACTTCTTCCCAAGTTAGGGGCACCTGGGTGGCTCAGTCGGTTGAGTGTCTGACCTCAGCTCAGGTCATGATCTCATGGCTCGTGAGTTTGAGCCCCACATCGGGCTCTGTGCTGACAGAACCCGGAGCCTGCTTTGGATTCTGTGTCTCCCTCTCTCTCTGCCCCTCCCCTGCTCACGCTCTCTCTCTGTCTCTCTCAAAAATAAACATAAAAAATTAAAAAAAAAAGATTTCTTCCCAAGTTGATTTCCATTTACTTCAGCATAACTTATTAAAAGTGCCATTGTTTCCTTACTGAATTACAGTAATGTCTGTGTCATAAATCAGATCACTGTTGTCAAAAGTTCAGAAAAAAACAAAAGTAAAACCAACGGAACGCTGAAGTAGTAATTAATAAAACCGTATTGTGCACACACCAAAGAGACAGTTTTCAAACCAGGATCACTCAAACTGAGAAGTGGAATGAGGCGTAGATGCAAATTGTCATAAAACAGATTATATGGCGTGGAGGCCGTGACTGCTTATTCTTCACACTCATTGATTACAGTGTTAGAATTTCTTAAGTGAAAGGGAATTCATTAGTAGTTATTTCATATCAATTTGGGGGCACAATTTGAGATTCGCTTATGATTTTCAGAGGCACAAGCAAGAAGCATCGCCGATCAAGTCGGCCTTACTTATCTTGCAAAACCAATTAAATTAAGCTTTGCTTGTATGACTAAACTGGTTTTGTCTGCTCAGGGAATTTTCAAGTCTGGTCTCCACTTGTATTTGATTTTAGCACTGTGTAACGTGGATCTTTTTCTGGACTCTGTTCTGTTCCACAGGTTTATTTGTCTATCCTTGTGCGAATACTCCCCTGCCTTAGTTACTTTAGCTTTGATATCCTATTGTATATCTTTCGTACTTACAGTCCATCTTGCCATATAAAATTCTATCAGCTGCCTTTTTAAACACCTGCTGGGATTTTGATTGTATTCTCATGTATATGACAAAGGACTCATACGCAGACTCTAATAGAGAACTCCTATCAATGAGAAAAAGCCAGGTGACATCGTTTTTAAATGGGCTAAAATTTGAAATAATGAAAGATGTGTGCACCCCTACCCCCCAGGCCACACAGCCAGCACAGGTGTCTAGCTGAGCTCCGCCCACAGAAGTGGTGGACAGAGCACGTTTGCTTTGGGGTGGTTTGTTCTGTGGCAGCAGGTGACTGATCCAAGCTGGCCCAGCTTCCTCTCACGAACCGGGCACTTTCAGCTGCTGTTTTGCCTGCCCAGAGCCCAGCTGGGCTCTGGGCTCGGTTCTGCCTGCCGCTTTGTAGTTTATCTATTTCTGCTCCGAAGAAATGTTTACGTTTGGTTTTGTTTCTTTTAACAGGCTGTCTGTCTGTTTTTCTCCGTTCATGTCTATTCGTTACTTCTTGTGCCTAACTGAACACGAGGAGTGCGCCGACGTGCCAGTTATCTGTGCTGGTTTAACTGGAAGCTCCTGGTGGCTCTTAATTCTCGAGATCAAACAATTTGTTACTGGAGTTTTTCTTTCCTAAGGCGTGGCTTATTTCTAAAGGGATCAATTATCTGTCTTTTAATGCTCTGCTCCTGGTTTTTCTTTTTATCATTTGTTTCTTTGACCACTGAGTTTGGGCATACTTTAACTGAAACAAGTGCCTATGGCTTCTTTTTGCTTAGATACTGTTGTTTTGTATATGCATGTCCTACTCCTAACTTCTCTGGACCCTGTTTGTGAGCTTCTTTCAGAATTCCAGTCTACAGGCCACCCTTGTCGATAAAGAATAGAATGCAGACAACCTTTCACCGGGACTGGTTGATTTAGCCTCCACTCTTTGCTTTCTTTTCTCTCTCTGTTTTTTAAGGATTGCCAATTTTATTTATTTATTTATTTATTTTTGAGAGAGAGAGCACAGTGAGGGTGAGGGGCAGAGGGAGAGGGAGGGAATCTTAATCAGGCTCCACGTTCAGCACAGAGCATGATGCAGGGCCCGATCCCATGACCCCGGGATCTTGAGCTGACCTGAAGCCAAGAGTCAGATGCTTAACCCACTGAGCTACCCAGGTGCCCTCTGTTTTTTTAATAATTAAAAATGTTGAAGTCCTGGCTGCCTTCTACTTTTCTTCTGACTGAAATGGCAAGGGGGCAAGCCGTTTATAATCTCAGCACTCAGCACTGCATCACCGTGTGGTAGGACATGGTTAGGCTTTCTTCGCTTGGACGGCCCATGCCTCCTGCCCCTCAAGCCGGGCTGTGTCCCGCATGGCTGGGTGTGGTTGTTCTGAGGAGCTCAGTGGTGTCCTTGTGGCTGCCCTGCCAGGTGAGAGGGCCCTATCATGTCCTCACTCTGGTCACCAGGCAGTTTGGTCCTGCGTCTTCTGCCTTGGGATATTTTGGATGTTCCGAAGTTTACAGTACGATGCTAGATCCCTCTTCCGGTAGTAACACTCCTGGAGAACGCAGTCTTCCCTGCCCCTACTTTGGTGTCTTGTTTCCTATTGTGTTTCTTTCACTTTGCTTCCTGAGGTTGGGAGAGAATGATTCTGAGAGCCTGAGTTTCCACCATGAGCCAAAATATGTACTTTTAATGTCCATTTTGGTAAGTTGTAGGTTAGTTTTTATTTTTATAAGAGCTTTTGTTGGGAATTGCTTGATGAACAAAATAAATCTTAAACTGTGAAAATATTAATGAGATCGTTTATCACATTCACAGTCTCGTCTCAAGGAATTGGAGCAGGAAGCTCATTTTGTGGCAGGAGAACAGTTTCTTAAAACGAGTAATAATCAGCTTCGAGAGGTAAAGCTAATTTTTTTAAATAAAATATACTTCTTAGGAGTTAAAGGGAGACAAGACTATATTATGTTGATTATCTGGACAGTAGGTGAGCTGTCCGTGTTTTCTCACGCTGAGATTCATTCCTTCAAACTCCTGTAAATTCAAGGAAAGCAGGAGGGCAGACGGGAGGCCTGTGGCATTTGCGCGTGTGTCTTCCGGGCTGTGGCAGCCATATTCTCTTTCTCCCAAATCCGTGACCCGCTCGCTCACCACATGTCCCTGATTTTGTTAAAGACCTGCTGAGTCCCAGGGACCCTCTTCCCAGAACAGGGCCGCGGGGGCTCCCGTCCACCTCAGAGGCCGTGGTGAGGTTCCAAAATTGTCCCCTTTCTTTCGGAACCGATAGCGTGCTACACCGCGCGTGAATCGCCCTCGGGCCTCCTGCGCCCCCTGCAGCGGGCCAAGCGGCAGTGACCCCCACGAGGTGCCCCCCCACAAGGCTGCCCTCCTCATATGAGCCGTGGAGAAACAGGCAGATGGTATGGTTTTCCAGAAGCTATGAAGTGGCTTCATTTTCTGCAAAGGACAATTTGGTGGAGTTTTGTTCTAAAAACAAATTGTTGACAATCCAGTCGCAGCCTCTTTGTTTCATGGCCCTGCCAGAAGCTAGAAACGGAAAGGCCATCGGTCTTCTTCCCTAGATTTATTTTAGAAAGCTTGAGCCGCCGTCCCCTGCCCGCCCCCTCACCCCCAGGAGCCTGTTTCTCGAAGGACAGGGAAGAGTGACATTCTGCTTTATCAGAGCGCCGAGTGTAAGTGGATGCTCAGCGTCCAGTTAGTGCTGTCGGGTCCATAGGAGGTGGACTCGTGTTGCTGTGGTGCGGACAGCCGTGGGGGCTGTTTATGCTTCCTGTGTGCCACCCCCCCCCCCATGCACGTTACCACCCCAGCACTGCACGTTCTGCACCTTTAGAGCATCCCCACCTGCGGCCCCTCAGTAGCCCAGGCGGCAGTGCTCGAGGGAATCACGGCCGCCTGCGGTGACCGGAACGTGCCCTCTTCCACCTTGGCGGACGCCTGCCCTCCCCATGTCCTTGTGAGCCAGCGGTGGGTGGGGCGGGGCCAGTGCAGGCAGCCACCACACCGACCCGCCCAGCTGGGGCAGATCACCTGACCACTCTGTGCCTCAGTTTCCTGATGTGTAAAAGGACAGTAATAGTCCTTCCCCTACAACGATCTTGCGGGCGTTCAAGGTAAAACAGTATGTAGGACCGTGCCTGACACGTGAGCTCTCAAAAGCTAACAAGTACTGCCTGTAATTCTTAGCTACTTCATCCAGAAACCTACGAGTCTTCTTTGACCTTCTTCCCCACAACAAGCCTACAATCTCTACCCGCAAACATAGGTCTTGAGTCTGTCTGCTTCCCTCATCTTCACTGTCACCGCCTGGTCCTCTCCCACTGACGCTCTTGCACAGCCCCCAAGGGCTTCTGCTCTTAGTCTGCTGGTGAGTTAGCCCTCACGTCCAGGCAGAGCAATCTTTTGCAGCATTAGAAAAATCACGTGATTCCCCTGGCGTATATCCCAGGGGCTTCCTGTGACACTTAGATTAAAACTCAAGCCCTCTGGTGTGTCCCCAGGCCCACGGATCTGGCCCTGCCCCTTGTCTGGCCTCCTACGCCCCTACCCTGACCCCCCGCACCCCGTGAGCACCCTCGCTCTTCACAGGTTTCTGCCCAGGCTCTTTCTTGGTCTAGAGACTCTTCTGGATTTTGCACAGTGGCTTCTGATTGTTGGCCTAAGTATTGCTTTCAGAGAGGCCTCCCCTGGCCACACAGACAGCAGTAAGGCCCCCGGCACAACAGTGTCTTCACCCAGATTCTTTTCTGCACCTCAAGTTGTCTTAGTTACTGGTTTGCTTATCACTCTAGGACGTAGGCTGCACAAGTGACAGCTCTGCATTGACTTGTTCACGTCCCCAGAGCCGAGTGGCCAGAAGCGGCACCTGGTGGGGCTGCACCAAATATCTGTCGTTTGTTCACGGGGACCCGGCACAGCAAGGGTCGGACCCATCCTATGGGAGAGGCCCCAGCATGGACTTCACCCCCGCAGGGCAGAAGGGGGCACCATGCCCTCAAGTTGGAGCAGTGGCGGAACCTGGAAAAGCCACACCCTTCCCCTTGTGTAGAGCCGAGGGTCCCGGGCGGATCTACTCTCTGTCCTGACACCAGCTGGCAGTGCTGCCCTTCCCTCTGTGGCTCCCGGGAGCTTCCAGACAACCAGCGACGCGATGACGAGAACGGAGACGGAACTCTCTTCTGGCGCGGATGGGCTTCCTGTTGACGGAATTGACACCACAACCCGTATGACTTTTCACAAAGACGTGATCCATGTAAATCATATTGTTAGCCTTACTCTCTTATTTAACTGAGCAAGTCTTACTATTCTGTGCATTAAAAAAAAAAACTAACCTGAACTAGAGAGCACATGTAGACAGTTCTGAATTCAAAATTAAGACAAATCTCTACTTTCCTTCACCCTGTTTCCCTCCTTGTGGAAAGAGATATGGACTTCAGGTAAAAAGTATAGCCCAGAACAGTTCAAGTAAGGGTACAACTGTGATCTTAGATATGGTTTTATTAGACTTTATATTTTATTTCACAATTTTACTGTGAAAGAAGGTACAGAGGCGTTTCATATACCACCTGCCTCCCATGAGCACCACCTCCCCCACTGTCAGCACCCCTGCCAGTGGGACCGTTTGTTATAATCAGTGAGCCTTCACTGACACATTATTGTCACCCAGAGTCACGTTTGATCTCACCGGTCACCCTTGGTGGTGTACATTCCGTGGGTTTGGACAAATGTATAATGACAGGTGTCCATCATTATGGTCTCATGCAGAATGGTTTCACTGCCCTAGAAAATCTTCTGTGCTCCTCCTGTACCTCCCTCCCTTTCCTCCTTTCATCCCAATATTTTCACGATCTTCATAGTTTTGCCTTTTCCAGAATGTCCCATAGGTGATCACACAGTGTGCAGCCTTTTCAGACTGGCTTCTTGCCCTCAGTCATGTGGGTCCACACTTCCTCCAGGTCTCTTCCTGGCTCAATGGCTTGTTTGTTTTTAGTGCTGAATAATATTCCGCCATCTAGATGGACCACAGTTTATTACTCATTCACCTACTGAAGGACATCTTGGTTGCTTCTTAGTTTTGGCGATGAGCTGCTATAAACATCTACGTACAGGTTTTCGTGTGGACGTAAATTTTCAGCTCCTTTGGCTTAACACTAAGCGTGATTGCTGGATCATATGGTGAGAGTATATCGTTTTGCAAGAAACTGCCAAACTGTCTTCCAAAGTGGCTGCACCATTTTGCGTTCCCACCGCCGTGAACAGCGGTTCCTGCTTCCTCACCAGCGTGTGGTGGGGTCAGTGCTTTGGAGTCTGTCCATTCTAACAGGTCTACTCTCCTAGCTGGTTGGAGAAGGGAAGAATCTCATTAATAGGCTGTCACTGTGGGATGTAGTGGGGACTGAAGTCTCAGTGGCCTAAGTGACATCTGTGAAGATGGAGCAAAGCAGACGAATTTTCCGAGCTTTTTCAGAGCAGAAAGGAACTCTGTGATGTGCATTCATGTGTCAACAGAAGACTGTGGGCGTAGCTCCTGGTTTCCTTAGTTGTACCCATGAGCAGATAGAGATGGCCACTACTCGGAGAAAACCGGGAGAGGAACAGCTTACTGGGGGAGTCCAGCATTCACCCTCTGATGTGTTAAGACAGAGTTGTTCACAAGACACTCGAGACAGAGATACGATGTGAGCAGTTGGGTGGGTGTAGTCTCATGCTGGAGATGCATACTTGGAAGTGCTCAGCTGATATTTATTGAAGTTACCCTGGGATGGTGGTCCCCTGCCCTGGTCGGAGCTTTGGAAAAACCGTCATGCCCAGGTTGATGACTGACCCACAGAATCTTGTCGTGGGCTGGACGGCCCAGGCCCAGCCATGTCTTTGAAGCCCCCCTGACTGATTCTCATGAGCCAGCCAACATTGATAACCACAGAACCGAACGCTGGGAACTGATGTTTAGAGGTCAGGGAAAGAGGAGGTGCCAACAAGAGGCTACGGGGTGGCTGCAGAGAGAAGGGAGCTGAGAAGAATGTGCTGTCAGGAGCCAACACAGGGAGTGTGTGATAAAGCTCCCGGGGTGGCGGGTGGCTGCGGCACTGCCTCTGATCTCCAACCAACGCTGGTGGGGCTTTGTCCAAAGTTTTAGGAGATCAAATACTTAATTCTTTTCAAGTGTTCTCAGACAGCTCAAGTAGAGATATACAGGGAGACTCTGGTTAGAAAGATATTTTGTGGGTAAGGTATCAGGATAAGGAGAGTCAGTTGATCTTAAGCAATTTTCTTGGCTAAGTGTTTTCATAATACTTTCATCCCCCGAGGGATAGCTTTTCTAAGAAAACAATAATTCTGGATTATACTGAGGTAGGGTGCCTCCGCCTGGGCAGTGCCTACTCCCACAACCCCAGTGCTGGCTCTCCAGTTTCTGATTCTGTGGTTAACCAAGGCTCCTGTGTCCTTAGTCTTTATTCAAACAGACAGTGATGCAACTCTGTGCCTTAGACTATTACGTTAGAGTTATATCATCAGTTCCCCCGCACACCTGATTTATAGATTCAGAACAACCTTAATTAAAACGCTACCAAGAGTTTTTTTTTTTTAGAAACTGGCAAACTGATTCCCAAATTTACATGGAAATGCAAAACACTAAGAGCCAATGTGATCTTGAGAAGATCTGGAGGATCTTAGTTTGTTGGACATCAAGACTAATCCTAAATCGGGGTGCCTGGATGGCTCAGTCAGTTAAGCATCTAGCTTTGACTAAGGTCATCATCTCATGGTTCGTGAGTTTAAGCCCAGCGTCGGACTCTGTGCTGACAGCTCAGAGCCTGGACACTACTTTGGATTCTGTCTCCCTCTCTCTCTGTCTCTCTCTCAAAAATAAACATTTAAAAAAATAATAAAAGATTAATCCTAAATCAATAGGGATTACTGGGGTCTAAGTAGGACACTGTCCTGTTGATTCGAACATAAACAAATAGACCAATGGACCCAGGATGGGAAGACCACACGTGGGTATGAAACACACAGTGTCCGAGAGGATGGCTCTGCAAAGCAATGAGTAAGGACAGCTCACTACATCCCACAAAAATAAATTCCAAGTGAATTGTATATATAAATATAAAAAGCAAGACAATCAACACTATAGAAGATACCATAAGGGAATATCCTCAGACCTTGAGGTAGCTAAACGTTCTTAAACAGGACACAAAATATATCAACCATAAAGGAAAAGATTGATAAATTGCACAATAGTAAACCTCTGTTTATGAAGAAATGTCATTAAACAAGTAAAAAAAAAGCAAGTCGCAGAGGGATAGAAGATATTTCCAATAAATACAACTGGCTAAAGAAAACCCTATCCAGAATAACAAATTCCTACAAATCAAAAAAAAAAAGGACACACAAACCAATTTTTTAAATGGGCAAAAGACATGAACAGGGGTTTAATGAAAGAAGATACATAATTAGTCAATAAATATGTGAATACTGTCCAGCTTTATTAGTCATTGGGGAAATATACATTAGAACTACTGTGTGATATCACTTCACATTTACCAGAATGGCCAAAATTAAGGCCTAGGGCAACATGTGTTGGCAAAGATGTGGAGCAGTTGGAATGTTTACATGTTGCTGATGAGGTAAAAATTGGTGCCTTGACTTTGGAGAACTGGCTGGTGTTCCCTCTGCTACAGTTGGCCCTTCAATTCCATTCCTCTCTGTGTTTATATGCAACACAGCTGTGGACATGTGGTAACCAAAACCCATCACCAGAATGTTCACAGCAGCACTGTTCGTCATAGCCCATAAACAACCCGCTGATGTCCATCAAGGATAAAATATAATTGTCCTCCACTCAAAACAATTGAATGCAGGAGTGTAAGTAAATGAAATGCTGCTTCAGACAATGTATAAATGAACCTTAAAACAAAAGCCACACACAAAGAGTGCCCATTCTATTCCATTGATATGATGTTCAAAAACTGGGAAAAGTGGCCTTGATCGTGGAGGTCAGGATGCTGGTTACCTGTGGGGAGGGGCAGGAGCCTGGGGTGAATCTCGAGTGTTTCATCTGGGTAGTAGCACCCAAGAGTGTTCACTTTGTGAAACTGAACATACCATATTCTTATGATCTTGTAGTGTCCTGTGTGTAATATTTTGACCTTTTAAAATTAGTTTTAAAATCCATAATCCTCTTCTGGTGTTACCTCCCTGACATTATGCCCAGATAACTGTGATGGAAATGTTGGGTGCTCCTAAACTATTGAGTTACAAGTTTGTAGGCATTTTCTTAATTTACTTTCCTATGTGGTATTTTACATACCCTAGATTTAGATTTTGTGAATTTAAATCTCAGGAGAAATCTTATTTCCAAGCTTGTGTGAAGTGCCTTCAACTCCCATATGGACAACAATGATTTTGTAAGGGATTTAGATTTAGACATTTGATAAAACTGAGTTTATTATGAATCTTCATTTTGGAAAATATAGTCAATGCAGACCCTTTATTATTAGGACTTTCTCCAGCTGAAAATGTGTTCAAGATGTTAAAATTAAGTGAGGGAATTACATTGGTGACATTTCTTCTCCTTTTTCAGTTAAATGCCCTGCAAGATCTTCATCCGTTACCCAAGATAATTTTGGAATATAGGCGGGTAAGTTACCTTTCTACGGAAGTGAGCTGGTGATGGAGGGGACAGAGGGCCCTGTGTCTGATAAGAGAAACCCAAAGTCACAGAAGTGGCCCTGGCAGAGCTCTGCAAGGAACAGGGCTTGTTTGAGCCCGACTGTGCCCGCACAGGCCTGGCCGAGCCCACGGCCAGCCTGGGAAGAAGAGCGCGCGGACAGGAAGGGGACGTGTGTTGTCCTCAGGGGGTTTCCTGGTGGACTGGACTCTGCCAGTGTGGGGTGCGGGAGGCTCTCTCCAGGGCCTGGCGTGGTTCACAGCAGTCTGAGCACCTTGGCCGCCTTGTTCACTGATGCACCCCCTTCCTCCTCAGCTGCCTGCACGTCCCCTGCCCTGTATTCTCTGGTGTGCGTGACCCACATCCGTAACTTTGGCCACCGCAGTCTGTCATTCGTTTGGTCACAGCACCAAAGGGAAGGAACTATTGGAAGAGAACTAAGGGTACCATAAGGGACGCGGAAGGGTGGGTACTCAGAACGCTCCACTTACGTCTGCGACATTTCTGTGAAAAGAATGATTCCGGAAAAGGAGTAGGGTGTCGTCTTTCTCTGTGGGTCCCTGTCCTTTAATTCTGGTACCACATCAGGCCTCTGCAGGGCCTCCCGGAGTCACGAGCGCGGACACACGAGCGGCACTTGCGCAGCACCCTGGGAAACACTGCTCTGATGCTCGGTCCTATTCGGGTACTTCAGCGAGAACATGATTACTTTTGTCTTTTGTGACCCAGGTTCACAAGACCAAGTCAGCCTTCGTGGATGGATTACCAGCTCGCATGAAAAAGGTAACTGAAGCCGAAAGGGATACTGTGATTAGGAATACGGTTTCCGCGTGGGTTCGGACACACACAGACTCCTTGAAATTTTAGTTAGCAATAAATAACCAAATATTCTTGAACTGTGAACCACGGTTTTGTTATCACTGAGGTCTCTTTATCGCCCAAGTTGACATGCCTTCAGCTCACGAGCCGCATTTATGCGGAAGCTGTAGGGCTGACCACCATGTTCCTACCGGACACTGCACCTCTGTCCTGGGCTCACTTCGGGGAGACACTGTTGTTCTCATTCACCCTGAGCAGCCCGTGGGCGGAGGCGCTCTGTGATGGTCCAAGGCTGCTCAGCAAGTGTCAGCCCCCGTCTGGGCCGCACGGCCCTCCTTGATCCACGCTGAGTCCCCGTGGTACATGGCCCTCCTCTCCCCGTGCGCAGAGCTTTCAGGGACACAGAGACCCACATGTCCTGGTGCAGTTTCTGCAAGGGTTAGGGGGAACCTCCTGTTCGTCCACAGTTTGCTGACATCGAGGCCCTGTTCCGAGTTGGAGGTTTGGGGCCAGTGGCCTGTGGACTCCTGGAGGAGAGCAGTGAGTGTTGTGTGCTGTAGGCAGACAGACTGAAGGGTCAGTGTGTTCTTGACTTCACGTGGTATTGTCAGAGCTGAAACTGATTCTTCTTGACTGATAAAGGGCTCCATTTCCTGTACGTGGAATCAGACAGGAACTGTGACTGGAAGACTTTCAGCGAGGCGCTCGGTAAGTGAGGTTTCCTTCTTAGACACCAGTCTCCGGGCCTCGGAGCTGAGTTTGTGCCTATACGAGTGTTTGCCTGTATACTTTCCCTTTCTAACAGGGGATCTGGTGTCGATAGATGTGTGTTACTCTCTTTATTCACTCAGTTGATACTTACTTAGCACCTACTATGTTTTGGGAACACATGGTCCCCACTGTCACGAAGTGTTGAGTCAGTGAGGAGTCCTTTCCATCCAGAGAGCCAGTGCTGAGGGCAAAAGGACACCTGGTTCCCACGGCCCCCTTCCTTGTTTTCAGATTTATATGGGATGGTGGTTTCCCATGTCCAGAAATGTGTTGAAAGATCTGATGCTCTGATGACCTCCTCCATTTCTTTGTTGTTGTTGAAGACTGTCTCTGATGAAAAAGCTATAAATGCCCTTGAATTTATGATGGAGCTTTAATAACACTCAAAGCAGTTAGCTTTTTAAATGGCTTTATATTTTTGAATTAAAGATGATTTATTACCAATTTGTCATTGCAGAACAGTTCCTAAAGTACAGAAATGTAAAAAACAAAAACAAAAAACTAATTAAAGTCACCTATTACTCCACCATACAGAATGAATGGTGCTTAACATTTTGGTGTCTATCCTTACTGATTTTTTGCCAAATAGACATGTTTATAAAATACTTTTTCTACCAAAATAAAACCACACTGTTCTTTCATACTTTTTAATTTTATTTACGATGTCTTGATATCATACACTAACACTGACCTGAATCTATATTTAGATTTAAACACCTGAATTATTTAGATATATGAATTAAATACATTAATTATTTAAATGTGCATTATAAAATATATATACATCTAAATGTATGTTCGTGATAAAGGCATTCAAATAGTGTGGACATTTCAGCACTTCCCTTTCCCCTCATGACATGCATGCAGCGCTCACGGCGGGTGGCCATGCGGGGCTGGGCGGGCTCACACCCCAGAGGAGCTGAGGCCCGGCTCAGGACCCTCTGCTCGCTGGGCTTCACACCCACCTAGGAGGGTCTTTCTTTGGACCCTCCACTTTAGAGACCTCTGCTGCGGTCTTCGCCCAGCCGACACTAGAGTCTCCTCTGAGAGCAGGTGCCCGCCGCACCCTTTCTCTTCGCTGCCGCTGCTGATCCAAGAGTGATTGAGGAATTGTACCGGGAAAGCGCGCTGCTTACGGGGGTCGTTGGCTTTTGCCTGCACAAGCTTGTAAGTTCCGATTTTCTATTACATTTGCAGATTAATCTGTTTCAGTGCTCCATTCTCTTCCAGAAATCTCCAGTGTCTCTGGTTTGTGGGCAGCACTCCACCCAGGTTTTCCGTGACGCTCTTTACTTATTTGCTTTCTGTTATTTCAACTGAATTTTTGGAAAGAGAAGTTATCAACATAATGTGTGCATTAGGCCACTACCTTTAACTGGAATCCACATCGCCATTGTAGCAGCCGCCTGGCGCTCCCCTTCCTGGCTGTCCCCGGGGCCGGTTCAGATTGTTTTCAGTTGTAATTACTTCATACAGAGATGCCACGAGCACACTTGCATCTATGTTTTGGGTACATTTTTCTGATGATTTTCCATCGCATACATTCCTAGAGATGGAACCCCTGAGTCCAAGTCCGTGCTCATTTTTAGGGCTTTACTTTGCTAAGTTGTCCTCTGGAAAAAGTTGTTTTACGTTCCCATCAAACAACAGGTGAAATGCTTGGTCTCCTACATCCTTGCCAACACAAGGAGTTTCGTTATGGTTACTATTTCCTGACTTGATTTTTGGATTCCTAGTCCTTTAACATGTAAGTGAGGCTGATGATCTAAAGTGATTATTCTTCTCTGAATTGTCTGTTCACACCATTTGCCCATGTGTCTGGAGGTTGTATATTTTCCTAGAGGTATAGAAATTTTCTTTACAGAATAAAAATCAAACCTTTTTAAAATGCTGAGTTATTTTTCTCCATTTTCTTTTGCCCTTTATTTCTTTTTAAATATATACTGATTGCCATACTTAAAATGGCTTTTTAGTGTGCAAACAATATATTGATAATTCTAAAGAATTCAAACAAATGAAAATGCAAATAATGAAGTAAACGTCACTCGAAGCTCCACAGCCCCGCCAGCCACCATCGGCATTTGGTATTTATGTCTTCATGCCCACAGGCACACATATTTACACATACGGGGTTACGTCAGATTACATCGTCCGGCTGTGTTTGTCATAGACACTCCCTCGCCACACCCAAGCCCAGCACTGTCTTCATCCTTGTGCCCGTAGCAGCCTGTGCTAGCAACCTAGCTGGTGCACATCCTTATTTCCCTCTAGACTTCTAGTAAAATCTCATACAGACTCATGTGTAACTATACACGTATGCGCAGAGGCATGCAATGACTCTGTCATTGCTTATTTCACAGAATTAGAATTCCCTTTTTGCTACCTCTTGATTTTCTCCCAGCAGTAGCTGGTGGAAGCCCAGCAGGTCATCTGACAAAGTCCTGCTTCCCTGTGGCTAGTATGCGTCCTGCCGCTGCTGTGCTGGTGGACATGTGCCTCGCGTCCCATTCTCGCCTTCTAGAAGTAAAGCTGCAGTTAGCATTGTGCACACACGTCCTGGTGTGTTGCTACTTGTATTCTTGTGGGGTAGATCATCAGGTATAGAATTACTGGGTCAAAGGATATTACGTTTTGTTTTTGTTTTTTTTTAGTGTTGGTTTATTTATTTTGAGAGAGAGAGACAGAGAAGGAGGGGGAAGAGGCAGAGAGAGGGAGACAGAGAATCCCAACCAGGATCTTCTGTGGTGACTCTTCTCTGTACTGAAGGGTCCTCTTAGAAGGGCTTTCGTCAGCTGCACGGTTATTTAAAGACTCACCTGTTTTCTTATGGAACCTCTGTGCTTTCCTTTTTTCCACATATAGATCTGAACCCAGCTGTGTATTATTTAACCAGACACCATGTAACCTACATGATGGTGCCCCAAAATGGCGAGAGCTTGAATTACATTCTTTGGTTTAAAGTGCACAGAGTACACTTAATATTTTTTACAAATCAGATTTGGGTGCCCAGCTGGCTCAGTCGGTGGAGCATGTGACTCTTGATCTCAGGGATGTGAGTTTGAACCCCATGTTGGGTATAGAGATTACGTAAAGGTAAAATCTTGGGGGAAAAAAAAGAGTAATAGATCAGATTATAACTTTTTTTTTTTTTTTTACCATTTCCAGAGAGTGAGTTTCTCACCACACAGCTCCTGTGAGAGAGTCCTTGTTACCAACTGCCCGCTGAAATGCCTCACCACCCATTTTGTGTTCTGCTTCATGTTCTTTCTGATAATAGGAGAATGTAAAACGTTTTTGTCTTTCCCATGCCTTAACGTTTCGTGAAGCATTATAGGTTATGGTTTATTTAAGAACTGTTTGAAAAGGGTTGATTGAATTGATTACCTTCAGTATCAGTAATATATATGATAAATATGTTAGAATTTTTTTGTAATAGCTGCTTTGAAGTCCTTGTCAGGCAATGCCAACATCTGCATCATCTTGTTATTGGTGTGTTTTGATGGTCTTTTCACACGTGATCTGAGATTTTCCTGCTTCTTCATGTCCAGTAATTTTTGGTTGTATCCCGGACATTTTGAAGGCTGTCTGATGAGTCTTGGTCTTGTTTAGAAATCCCATTGAAAGGTTCATATTTTTGTTTCTCAGGCATTCACCCTGGGCAGGTTCAGGTTGAGAGTTGTGACCTGCTTTCCATGAGCTGTGATATCAGTGCGTGTTCAGTTTCCAAGACCTTTGCAGTGCTATTCACATAGTCCCGATAACGGCCATCCAGGGGCCAGCCTGGGGATCAAGCCATGGTTTATCTCTTGGTTCAGTTCTCAAAGTCTTTGATATACTGTTGAGGATGATATCTACACGTGTGCAGCTTGAGGCTGAACCCAGTGGTTTATAAGTAATGCTATGGTGTCCTTTTCCCACAGTCCTCCTTCTCTGCGGTCTCCCTAGTTAATTTCTGGTTCTTTGGCACTCCCTTCAGCCAAAACCGGAGGCGTCTCTAATCTTATTCTGCTGCTCACTTCATGCCACCGGCCCTGTGACTGGGACCAAGAAGAAGAAATGATGACTTGACTGCCTATTGGGTAGGGCTTCAAATTCTGGTCTGCTTCTCCAGTCTGCCTGCAGCTATTAATTTATCAAACCTTCAAATGGCTGCCCTATGCATCCTGTCCAAGCTCTGCAGCTGTATTCAGTAGCAGTGTGCTTACGGTATCTTGCCAGGAATAGACCTCCATCTTTTAACAGCTTTACTTAGGTGTAGTTGGCGTACAACAAATTTCACATATTACAAACAATTTGATAAGTTTTGATGTATGTATATGGCCGTGAAAGCACCATCACGATCAACACATCCAATGACCATATCCATGACCCCCAAAAGTACCCTCCTGTCCCTTTGTAATTTCCCCTCCTCCCATCCCGACCTTCACCCATGTCCTCAGGCAACTGCTGGCTTGCTTTTTGTTACTATAGATTAGTTTGCATTTTCTAGACATTTATATAAGTGGAGTCACATGGTCTATATTCTTTTTCGTCTGGTGGCTTCTTTCACTCTGCGTTATTTTGAGATCAGCCATGTTATTCTGTATTTCAGTAGCTCATCCCTTTTTCTTGCTGAGTAGTATTTCACCGAATCTGAGCACTAGTTTGTACATTCACCTGTTGATCAAGATTTGAGCTGTTTCCAGTTTTAAGTTCTTATCTAGTTTGGGTTATTACTATGCACACTCGTGTATAGTCCTTGTGTGGACATAGAGTTTCTTTTCTCTTGGAGGGGTGGAACAGCTGGGTCATATGGTAGGTGTCTGATTTACTTTGTAAGAAATTGCCTGCCAGAATGTTTTCCAAAGTGGTGACACCATTTCCCATTCCCACCAGTCATGTGAGAGTTCTGTTTCCTTCATGTCCCTCCAGGACTCGGCACGGTCAGTCTGCTTGATTTCAGCCATTCTCAAATGGTGGTGTGTCAATGTGATTTTAATCACCTGGCCCTAATGATTGGTTGTTAACCAGTCTCCCATGTGTTTATTTGGCATTTATTTTTCTTGTTCGAGAAGCATCTAGTGAAATCCTCTGCATGTCTTTTAGGGATTGTGACTTTCTTATCATTGAGTTTTGAAGGTTCTTTATATATTCCAGATATGAAGCCATTCTCAGATACATACTTTGCAAATTATTTTCAGTCTGTGCTTTGTCTTTTCATTCTTTGGACACTGTCTTTTGAAGAACAGAAGTTTTACATTTTAACAGACTCTGATTTTTCAGTGTATTTTTGTATGGATCATGTGTTCACCGTTGCATCTCATAAATCTTTGCCTAAACCAAGATCAAGATTTTACCCCATTTCCTTCTAGAAGTTTTAGTTTCTGGTTTCACATTTAGATATATGACTCATTGTGTCATGCGAATAAGAAATGCATTTGCATTTCTTATAGTTGGGTCAGCTGTTGATGAACCCTTTCAGCACTTGTAGGTCTGAAAATGCCTTTACTTCACCTTTGTTTTTGAAGGTATGTGTGGGGGGGGTATAAAGTTCTCCGTTGAAAATTGTTTCTTTCAGTGTTTTGAAGATGTTCCTTTACTCTCTTCTCACATTGTTTCTAAGAAATGTGTATCATCACTGTCTTTGTTTCTCTACACATAATGTGCCTTGTTTTGTGGTTGTGTTTAGCTTTTTCTCTTAATCACTAGTTTTGAGAAATTTAATTATGGTGTACCTTGGTGTAATTGTTTCATGTTTCTCTGGGATTCAGTTGAGTTTCTTGGATCTGTGGATTTATAGTGTTTTTTTTTTTTTAATTTTTTTAATGTTTATTTATTTTTGAAAGAGAAAGACAGTGTGAGCAAGGAAGGGGCAGAGAGAGAGGGAAACACAGAATCAGAAGCAGGCTCCAGGCTTTGAGCTGTCAGCACAGAGCCCAACGTGGGGCTCGAACCCACGAACCGTGAGATCATGACCTGAGTGGAAGTTGAGTGCTTAACCAACTGAACCACCCAGGTGCCCCTATAGTGTTTTTTTAAATCAAATTGGAATATCATTGGTATTACATACTCACATACTTTTTATGTCCCTTCTCTTCTGTTTTTGAAACTCCAGATGTAATTACATATCTTAGGTCACTTGAATTTGCCCCACAGCTCACTGAAACTCATTTTTCTTCTTCTTTTTTTAAAATTTTTTTTCTGTTTAAATTTGGGAAGTTTCTTTTACTGTGTCCTGTAATTCACTAATCTTTTCTTTTGTCATGCCAAATATATTGTTAATCTCAATGAGTATATTTTTTATATTAAACATCATAGTTTTCATTTCTAGAAATTCAGTTTGGATATTTTTTATGCCATCCATATCTCTGCTTGGTTTTTTCAATATATTGGGAAATATATTTTTTATATTTTGTATATTTTTAATGTCCTTGTCTATAATTTCAACATCTGTGTCCATTAGATGTTAGTTTCAATAGATGATTGTTCTCATTATGAGTTCATTTTTTCTGCTTTTTTTGTATGCCTGGTAATCTTTGCCTAGATTTTTCATTGTTGGGTGATGGACCTTTTTGTATTCTTGTAAATATTCCTGGGCTTTGTTGTGGACAAGTTAAGCTACCTGGAAAAAGTTTGATCCTCTCTGGTCTTGCTTTTATGATTTGTTAGGCATCTAGCAGCTAATTATTCCCCACTCCTGAGGAAGGACATTCCTGAGTGTCCCACCTATTTGCCCATGAATTCTGAGTTTTCTGAGAAAGGCTGGTGGAGGCAGCAGCTATTCTGGCCCTGTGCTGCTGTCTACTCCCTCTGCGTGACATTTCCTAGCCTTTGGTAGTTTCGTCACACGTACACAGCGATCAGTTCTCTGCTGAACATTCAGCTCTCTCCTGGGTCAGGAAAGGCATGACTTTATGGGTTGTGTTCCTCAGCTTTCTTGTTAGGTGGGAGCACTTTCTTTACAACTGTGTGCGTCCTTAGTGGAAGGACAAGCCCCATCTGGTAACTTCCATCCACCTCAAACCCTCATTCTTGTGCTCTCTTGGCGCTGAGCAGCTCGCGCCTCAGGCCTTGCGTTACCGGAACTTCAGTCTTGTGTTCTCCCGGACAGTCCTTGCGCTTGTTGTCACGCGCAGTAGGGGATTTCAGTGCTTCTGTTTACCCCGTTAGATGGTAGCTTCCAGGGCAACAGGAGCTTTTTCTGCCTCTTTTGCTGCCATGCCCCACGCCTGGCTCCGTACCTGGAATGTGGTGGATGCCAAGTACTTGCTGAGTGAACCACTGGGGGTGTGATCCAGTCTTGCGCTGTCTCCCAGTGTCTGCAGGTACGTGTGTTGGGCTCATCATCAGGGTCGCCACGTGCTAACAGGGTAGGCCGGCGTCTTCCCCACACTGCGCTGTTGCGCTCGCCGCCCCGGCCATGGGCCGGTCAGGCGGCATTTTGTCTTAATTCTCGCCTTCCTTTGCCTCCGCTGCTCTAGGGTTTTGTGTGTCTCTCTTGGACCTATCGTGTTTTTTACAAAGGCCTCCTCCTGGGAAGGTGCTGAGGACCTTTGTTCTTACTGCACTTGTCAGGAGCCGCATCTTAGCATTTCCCCTTCTTCCCAGACCTCCTATCAGTCGTGGCTTCAGACGTCCCTTCTAACATTTCTGTGCCGACAAGGCCAGTTTTTGTCGGCGTCCTCATTTCACTGCCATGCCACCCGTGTACTGGCTCAGAATTTATCAGCCTTTTGTAATTCAAACTATCTGACCTCATACGTTGTATTTTTGTGAATTCTTTTGCACCCTGAGTCCTCCGTCTTCTTCCAGGTCAGCTGTGAAAAGTTGTTTGAATTTATGGTTTTAAAATGTCTTGTTTGGAAATGTTAGAACCAGGTGTCATTTAGCTCTGGTCCCTTTGTCAGTCTTTCCCCCTTAGTTTCTTTATTTTTCTCACTGTGTGCCCGATACTGTGTTAGCATGCTTGTGCTAGCTTTTTCGTATGGAACCGAGTTGGAGACAGATTAAGCTTTTGTTGTGTTATGGTTAATGCTTTAAATAATTTGTGATTCCTTGACCCCTCTTGCTTTCCCTTGCCTTCAGGCTACTTTTACCTCTGTTTAGATCCCTTTTCTGCCCCTCGGTCCCTGAACACGTCTTCTTCCAGCCCGACCTTCTTTGCCTGGTCACTGCCTGCTCCTCTGGCTGCAGCTCAGGGGACATGTCATCACGAGGCCTTCTTTGACATCCTCCCACTCCTGAAGCTCAGTTAGATGCCCCTGTCCCTATGAAAAAGGTGTGGAGCCAGTATAAGGACCATCTTGTGTGTCCGTTGTTCAGCCTAAGAGCTTAAATGTTACTGGGAACGTTTAAAGCTCCTGCCTGCCCTTTTTTCAAGCCCATTTCCTTTTCCACCTCTAAGTTAGTGTTTTTTTCCGTCCAGTGTAATGTCTGCACGGCACACACACGCATACACACACACTTAAATAATAGATGTATGTATACATACATGTATGTGTCTGTGTGTAAGTATCCTTAAATAATATAAGCTTTATATAAATGCTGTCGTATTATACTCACATAGCTTGCTGTTTCCATTCAACACATTTTTGAGATCTATCCACATTGGCAGAAGTAGCACCTGTCCATTTACCTTGGCTACTATATAGTATTTCTCATATAAGTGTACTGGGTCACTTTTCTGCAGTTAGAAACAAATGCTAAAAAAAAAAAAAAAAAAAAAAAAAAAAAAAAAAAAAAAAAAAAAAAAAAAAAAAAAAAAAAGGCAGTGCTGTGATGCATGTTCTGAACACGTGCAAAGATTTCTCCCGCACCTCAGTCCTGTTGCCTGGCCGCAGGGGTGCTGGCTGCCGCTCTCCTGACATCACCAAGTCCTCTCTCTCGGGTGGGGCTGGGGGCAAGCCCACACCCTCGCCTGCAGCCCGGGAGAGTGCTCGCTGCTCCACGGTGCCCACTGCTCCTGGTGCTCCCACACATCTTACTCTCCACCAGGCTGATGTGTGTGAATTGGTATCTGATTATGGTTTAATATTTGGGTTTCTTTTTGGTTTCTTCAGTGACTTGCCTGTTTACCTCTTTTGCCCATTTTCAATGGAGTGGTTTGTCTTTTCTTACTAATTTGTAAATTTTCTATATATATTACAGATACTGGTGTTTTGTTCACTTACATAAGTATCTTCTCTCAGTGTGTGTTTGGTGTTTTATGTTGTAGTCAACGAATTTGACTCCCAGGTGTTTTCTGTGTTAGTGTCATTAACTTTGTAGTCTCTTCTTTAGCAATATACGCTTTGTGTCTTGTTTAAGGAACCTTTTTCTACATGGAGATCCTAACGATACTCTAATTCTCTGAATAGTGTTAGGGTTTTGCTTTCTCATGTTGGGTCTGCAACACCCCTGGAATCTTGTGGTCATGTTGGTGTTAGGTAGAGATCGATTACTCTCCATCTGGGAAACTGCTGGTTACAACTGTTGTTACTATAAACTGTTGGAATAACTTTTGGTAATTTGCAGTGCCTTTTTCATACAGGAATTTTGACAGATGCGTGGATCTGCTTCTGGGCTCTCAGTTCTGTGCCCTTGGTCTGCTTGTCTATTCTCACGTCTTAATTGAAGGTAGTTTCATTAGAGATGTGCGTTCCCAGATATTCTCAGCTTAAGCTGTAATATCACTCATTCTCTTGCTATGGTGATGTGTGCTCTTTGAGATGTTTCAACATTTTATCCCAGAAATGAGCTCAGTGTCCACCAGATGATGGGGGGTCACTAAATGTCTTTGAAGTAATGAGTAAGATTGGGCACTGAAATCTTAGTCATTGGGTGCTAAATATAGCCCATGTGTTATTGGGGGAAGAACATTTTAAGTAAAAATATGTAGCATTAGTTCTTACAACTTGTATTCATTAGGTAAACGAATCTCCAATACTTTATATATTATGTAAATATTAATTACGTGGAGGTTGTGTTTGATAAACTAGTAATTTTCATAATACTGTAGAATTTTGATGAATATAATAAATGAATTCTTCTAGTCAAGAGAGTCTTCTTAAGAATGTTTTTAATAGTGAATATAGGCACGCCTGGGTGGCTAGGTCGGTTGAGCACCTGACTTGATTTCGGCTCATGTCACGATCTCACGGTTTGTGGGTTTGAGCCCCGAGTCAAGCTCTGCACTGACAGTGTGGAGCCTGCTTGGGATTCTCTCTCTCTTTCTGCCCCTCCCCTGCTCGTGCATGCTCTCTCTCTCAAAATAAATAAACATTAAAACATGTTTATTGAAAAAAGAATATTTTTAATAGTAACTATATATTTTATAGGAGATCCTTTTTATAATTTTTTGAAAACTATTATTTTTTCAAAAGAATATATTTAAAATATCTGATATTTTGAAAAAAGATACTAAGTTCCCTGTGGGCAATTTATCACCACCTGAAGCTCCTAGATGTGAGTGGCAACTCAAGTTTCAAGGACATCTGGGTTGTTTCCAGTTTGGGGCTATTACAAATAAAGCTGCCGTAAACATTAATGTATAGATTTTTGTGTGAGCTGAAGTCTCCCTTTCTCTGGGATAAGTGCCTAGGAATGCAATGGCTGAATTCTGTGTGCTAATATGTTTTTTATTGAGGTAAAAGCGTTATACAACGTTCTATCAGTTTCAGGTGTACGACATAATAATTCGGTTTTTGTACGCCCTACGAAGTGATCCACGGAGGGAGTCTGATCACCTCCCGTCACCATATGCGTCACCATATGCTTGACCCCCTTTACCCACTTTATCCCCTCCCCGGCCTCCTCCCCACTGATAATCACCAGTCTGTTCTCTGTATCTGTGAGTTTTATTTTGTTTTGGTTTGTTTGCTCATTTGTTTTGTTTTTTAGATTCCACATAGAAGTGAAATCATACAGTATTTGTCTTCCCCTGACTTATTTCACTTACCATAATACCCTCAGGGTCCATCCATGTGGTCACAAATGGCAGGATTTCCTTCTCTTTGTGGCTCAGTAATGCTCCGCTGTGTGCACACACCACCTCTTTATCCACTCATCCATCAGTGGGCACTTAGGCTGCTTCCGTATCTTGGCTGCTGTAAATAATGCTGCAGTGAACATAGGGCTGTGTGTGTCTTTTCAGATTCATGATTTTGTTTTCTTCAAGCAAACACCCAGTAGTGCAATTGCTGGGTCGTAGGGTGGTTCTATTTCTACCTTTTTGAGGAGACTCCATACTGCTTTCCTGAGTGGCTGCACCAGTTTGCATTCCCACCAGCAGTGCACAAGGGTTCCTTTTTCCTCCACATCGTTGCCCACACACCTTATTTCTTGTCTTTTTTTTATTTTAGACATTCTGACAGGTGAGGTGATGACTCATTGTGGTTCTGATTTGCATTTCCCCGATGACAGGGGTGTCGAGCATCTTTTCATGGGTCTGTTGGCCACCTGTGTGTCTTCTTTGGGAAAATGTCTATTCAGGGCTTCTGCCCATTTTTAATCAGATTGGTGTTTTATATTGAGTTGTTTGAGTTCTTTATTTATTTTGGATATTAACCCCTCATAGGATATATGATTTATAATTTTTTTCCCATTCAGTAGGTTGCCTTTTTTTTTTTTTTTTTCTGTGCAGAAGCTTTTTAGTTTGATGTGTTCCCACTTATTTATTTTTGCTTTTGGAGTCAGATCAATGTTAAGACTGATGTCAAGGAGCTTACTGCCTGTCTTTTCTTTGAGGAGTTTTATGGGTTTTGGGTCTTACATTCAAGTCTTTAATCCATTTTGAGGTAATTTTTTTGCACAATGTAAGATAGTGGTCTAGATTCATTCTTTTGCATGTATCTTTCCTAACACCATTTGTTGAAGAGACTGTCTTCTCCCCATAGGATATTCTTGCCTCTTTTGTTGTAAATTAATTGACCATATAATCATGGGTTTATTTCTGGGCTTTCTGTTCTTTCCTGTTGGTCTATGTGTAATGCCAATATGTGCTAATATTTTTAAAGGATTTTTATGTGTATATTCATGAGAAATACAGATCTGTTTTTATGTGGTTTGGATATCAGAATAATACTAGTTTCATGAAGTAGGAAATGTTCCTTCTTGCATTTTCTGGAAGATATTATGTGGAATTTTTGTTAATTCTTCTTCAAATACGAATGTGTGGTTGTGGCTCAGTAGAGCATGTGATTCTTGATCTCAGGGTTGAAGTTTGAACTCCACGTTGGGAGTGGAGTTCAAAATCTAAAGAAACAAAATCTTTTGAACAAAATCTAAAGAAAAGTTATTCTCTAAATATTTGGTAGAATTTGCTAATAAAATCACTTGGGTCTGGAGTTTTCTTTTGGAGAGTTAAAGTTATGAGTTCAATTTTCCCAATATATATAAGGTTATTGATATTATCTTGTTTCATACTGGGTAAATTTTAGTTGGTTGTATTTTTTTTTAATTGGTCATGCATACATTTGCTTATAGCATTCCCTTACCCTTTAAATGTCTGCAGTAGTGGCCCCTTTTTGGTCTAGATAGAGCTTTGTCAGTGTTACTGATATTTTCAGTGAACCAGCTATTTGTTTCATTGGCTTTTCTCTGTTTTCAGTTTTACTGATTTCTGTTCTTTATTCTTTCCTTTCTTCTGCTTAATTTGGGTTTGTTTTGCTTTTCTTTTGCTAGGCTCTTGAGATGTAATTTTAGATTACTGCTTTAAGACTTTATCTTTTTTCTCATGTATACATCTTTTGTGCTATAAAATTTCCCTCTCCCCCACTGTTCTAACTGTATCCCACAAACTTTGATATGTTGTATTTTGTCAAAGAAAAACTCAGCAGAGTTAAACAGGCAAGGAAGAGCTTATTATTGCAATGGTGGGGGTGGGGGGGTTGGCGGTGCCTGGGTGTCTCAGCTGTAAAGCGTCCAACTTCGGCTCAGGTCATGATCTCGCGGTTTGTGAGTTCAAGCCCCGTGTCGGGCTCTGTGCTGACAGCTCAGAGCCTGGAGCCTGCTTCGGATTCTGTCTCCCCTCTCTCTGCCCATCCCATGCTCATGCTCTGTCTGTCTCTGTCTCTTGATAATAAATAAATGTTAAAAAAAAAAAAAAGATTATTGCAATAGGGGAGGGAGCTTGAACTCAACTCCAAATAGAGCAAGAGCACCTGGGGATTTACAGCCAGTGGGGATGTGGATGGGGTCAGAGGAACTTGGCCAGGTATGAAGGGTGGGAGGATTCATGCTAAGTTACTCGCTAAACTCAGCCACAGTGTTTTTCTGTGGTATTTGACTGGAGTAGCATGGATATTATCTAAAAGTTTTCTGTCAGGGCGCCTGGGTGGCTCAGTCAGTCAAGCGTCAGACTCTTGATTTTGGCTCAGGTCATGATCTCACGGTTGTGAGATGGAGCCCTGTGTCTGACTCTGTGCTGGGCCCCTGCCCTGCTTAAGAGTCTCTCTCCTTCTCCCTCTGCCCCTCCTGCTCATACTCACACTCTCTCATACTGTCTCTCAAAAAAAAAAAAAATTCTGTCTTGCTGGGCGATCCCCTTCCTGTCTGTTGGCTGGAGAAGGCAGGCTACCCCCCTCCTGTGCCACCTTGTAGAAAGAGGGGCAGAAACAGAGGGACAGTGCTTACTGAGTGCTTTTCCCCAAGTGTCTACACTGGATGATTAAAATATCGCTAATCCAAGTATTCATTCAAATATGTGCAGTGGCAAACAACAGAAAATCAAACTCAAACTGATCTAAACTATCAGGATATTTCTCAGCTTACCCGACTTGAGGTCCAAGGAAGGGCTCGCTAGCTTCAGGCAAGTTTTGATATGGCAGCCTAAGTTACACAGGCAGGTCCAGCTTCTGTCCCCCATTTCCCAACTTCTCTTCCTCAGCATCCCAGCAGGTCTTGGTGATACCGGCTTCGTTTCTCCCCAGTGGGGATGACCAGTGTCTCTCCATTGAAAGCAGGAGGAAGCATCTTTCACAGATCCCCTTAGCAAGCATCTCCTTGCGTCTCTCTGAAGCCCAAGCCATCCTTATGAAACTAGTCATGGTGGCCACAAGACGGCCTCTGTTGGCTGGCTTAAAAGGAGGGGCCTTAATGAGAATCTGAGTGTCATTTTCTAAGGAAAAAGAAAAGAGAATACTCGTGGCCCAAATAGCCAGTATCTCCACAAGTGACAAGATTATGGGTTTTTTTGTTTGTTTGTTTGTTTGTTTGCTTGTTTGTTTTTAGCTGTCAGCACAAGTAACAATTACAGATTTTAAACCTACCACATGAGATAAGTTTATTTTAACCAATGTCCCTTTGCATGAACTAACAAAAAGGTAAGGACTGTTTATTTCTTATCTTTTTGTTCTGACAGGAAATGTTCTATTCTGTCTTCCAGCCCACTGGCCATTCTTAGGTTGTTACTCAGTAAAGACTCTTAGGAAATCTGTCTTCCGGCTCAGACTGCACCACCCAATGAAAAGTCTTGCTTTCCCGGGGCACCCGGGTGGCTCAGCATCTGACTTCAGCTCAGGTCATGATCTCAAGGTTCGTGAGTTTGAGCCCTGTATCTGTCTCTGTGCTGACAGCTCAGAGCCTGGAGCCTGCTTTGGTTGTCTGTCTCCCTTTCTGTCTGCCCCTCCCCTGCTCACTCGCATGCTCTCTCTCTCTCTCTCTCTCTCTCTCTCTCTCTCTCTGTGTCAAAAATAAACATTAAAAAAAAGTATTGCTTTCCCGATACAGGATTTAAGCCCTGTTTCATCATTACCTACATAAATATTAAAGTAGCTAATTTGAAATAATTCTATTCAAGGTCTTCATACTGTTGGCATGTGATTTTTCTGCTCTCCTGATGAATATCTCTCCCACATAATATCATTTAACTATCAAAATATTTATTAGCAAGATTTTCATAAGTCACATAATTATTGCTAACTCTGCACACTTTTTGAAACCCAAATGAGAATTTTTTTTATGTCTATAGTTTGTTGTTTTAGGGATTGAATATTTCCCCATTTCTATTGACGTAAAAGGAGCAGTCCCCTCATTCTCCGTGGATCACCGCACGGTGGGAAATGGAGCATTCTGGTACTCTCTGTGCAGCTCCTTTTTTTGGGACATCAGCAATTAGAGTGAACTAAGGGCAGGTACCACTGTATGCAAAACATGACACTTCTTTTTTTATTGTTTTGTTTTGTTTTGGTTTTTTGGAGAGAGAAAGAGCAAGCAGGGGAGGGGCAGAGAGAGAAGGAGAGAGAATCCCAACCAGGCTCCATGCTGTCAGCACAGAGCCCAACGCAGGGCTCAAACCCACCAACCATGAGATCGTGACCTGAACCGAAGTCAAGAGTCAGACACTTCACCAACTGAGCCACCCAGGCACCTCCCCCCCTCCAACCCCCACCTTTTTTTTCACTTTTTAGTTAAGTTTCAATTAGTTAATATGCAGTGCAATATTGGTTTCAGGAATAGAATTTAGTGACTTATCAGTTACATACAACACCAGGTGCTCATACAAGTGCCCTCCTTAGTACCCATCACCCATCTAGCCCACTCCCACCCATCTTCCCTCCATCAACGCTCAGTTTGTTCTCTATCATTAAGAGTCTCTGGGGCGTCTGGGTGGCTCAGTCGGTTGAGCATTCGACTCTTGATTTCAGGTCAGGTCATGATCCCAGGGTTGTGGGACTGAGCCCCATGTCAGGCTCTCCGTGCTGAGCATGGAGCCTGCTTAAGATTCTGTCTCTCTCCTTCTGCCCCTCCCCTGCTCGCACAGTCTCTCTCTTTTTCTCTAAGATAGAAAGAATCTCCTGTGGTCTGTTTCCCTCTCTCCTCTTTGTTTTCCCCCTTCCCTTATGTTCATCTGTTTTCTTTCTTAAATTCCACAGATGAGTGAAGTCGTGGTATTTGTCTTTCTCTGATTAACCTCCTTCACTTAGCATGATACCCTCTATCTCCATCCACATCCCTGCAAAGGGCAAGATTTTCTTCTTTTTGTTGGCTGAGTAATATTCCATTGTATACATATACCACACTTTCTTTATCCATACCTCAGTCGATGGACATTTGGGCTCTTTCCATACTTTGGCTGTTGCTGATAGCACTGCCGTAGCCATCAGAGTGCACGGGCCCCTTCAAATCTGTATTTTTGTATCCTTTGGGTAAATATCCAATAGTGCAATTGCGATTACTAGATCTTAGGGTAGCTCTGTTTTTAACTTTTTGAGGACCCTCCACACTGTTCTCCAGAGTGGCTGCACCAGTTTACATTTCCACCAATTGTGCACGAGGGTTCCCCTTTCTCCACATCCTCACCAACATCTGTTGTTTCCTGGGTTGTTCATTTTAGCCATTCTGACAGTTGTGAGGTGGTATCTCATTGTGGTTCTGATTTGTATTTCCCTGATTCTGAGTGATGTTGAGCATATTTTCATGTGTCTGTTAACCATCTGGATGTCTTCTTTGGAAAAGTGTCAATTCATGTCTTCTGCCCATTTCTTAACTGGGTTATTTGGTTTTGGGGGGTGTTGAGTTTGATGAATTCTTTATAGATTTTGGAATCTATCCCTTTATCAGAAATGTCATTTGCAAAAATCTTCTCCTGTTGCTAGGCTGCCTTTAACTTTTGTTGATTGTTTCCTTCACTATGCAGAACAAACAACCCTAAAATTTATATGGAACCACAAAAGACCCCAGATAGAGAAAGCAGTTCTCAAAAAGAAATACAAAACTGGACGTATCATGATTCCAGACTTCAAGCTGTATTACAAAGCTGTATCATCAAGGCAGTATGGTACTGGCGCAAAAACAGACACATAGATCAAGGAAACATAATAGAAAACTCAGAAATGAACCCATCAACATATGGCAAACTAATCTTTGACAAAGCAGGAGAGAATATCCAATGGAAAAAAGACAGTCTCTTCAGCAAATGGTTTGGGAAAACTGGACAGTGAGATGCAAAAGAATGAACCTGGACCATTTTCTCACACCAGACACACAAAAATAAACCCAAACCCAAAATGGATGAAAGACCATAAACTTATCACAGTCCTAGAGGAGAACACAGGCAGCAACCTCTTTGACCTCAGCCACAGCAACTTGTTACTAGATAGGCTGACAGGGGCAAAGGAAACAAAAGCAAGCAAGACTATTAGGACCTCATCGGGGTGTTTTTATTTTATTCAATTTGATCCTTTAAAGTGCTTTGCGACCTCCTAAGGAATCACGACCCACAGCTAAACGGGCCACCAGGGTCAAATAGCAGGCAGGGAGGGCACCGGCTGGGCGTCTCCACTCTGCCCACACTGCCCGACTCACTCTGCCTTCCTCCTGGCTTGCATGGCCCTCCTGTGTTCGGCTCCCTCTCCTGTCTGTTGCATCTGCCACCTGGAGGCTTACTCCCCTTCCTCTCTCCCTGCAGCTGGGGTGCTCCTCCTCGTGTTCTGAGCCCCCTTCAGCTCCCACCCACGTGCTCGCGGTCCTCAAACCTCTCCCTCCATTCAGCTTCCCTTCAGGCCTCTCAAGAGAAAAGCCACAGTGATTTCATCCTTTTATGCCAAATTGGCTCAGTTCTCCTGGTCACTGAGATGGGAGCCCTGCCTTTTCTAGCGGCTCACCAAGGCCTGTGGGGTCTGCCTCCCGGGCCTTGCTGTCCACTGCCCGTCTCATCCTGCTCGCCTCCGCTGTCTTTGGCCGCCCTCTCCCTTCCACTCTTCTGCCTAGCAGCCGGAGAGCCTCGTGGGCCAGCCACCTTCTCTACTGCTGGCCTAGTGTCCAGGGCTCCTGGTGTTCTGGCCCCTGCCCCGCTCTCCAACCCCATTTTCTCCCACTCCCCGTCCATCTGTCTATTTGTTCGTTCATTCATTGATTCATTCATTCATTCAACAGATGTTTATTGAGCACTTCTTGTGTGCCGGGCTGTTCAAGATGCCTGTGCTGAATGCATCACAACCTCTACCCGTGTGGAGTCTGGAGGCCAGAGGGTGTGAGCAGACGACAGACATACTAAATCAATCCTGATACGAAAGATGACAAAACCCTGTGGAAAATAGAGTTGCAGGGGCAAGAATCAAAGTGCTGGGGAAGACAGTGCTCGTGAGGGGAGACAGGGAGGCGCTGACAGAGGAGTGGAGAAGCAAACAGAAGCTCTCGTGGGGAAGGAAGGGGCCCCTGGGGCCGTGCGGATGCAGGAGAGGGACATCTCGGTGCGCCAAGGCCATCCGAGCCCCTCACAGAGCCCCCCGTTCCACACAGGGCCGGGGCCCATGCTGCCCTCGAGGCTGCAGACCAGGCTAAGTGCGTCAGTGTGAGCCCAGCACTAACTACTGTCTTGTCCATGTGGCTCTTACCCTGTTCTCTCGTTTTCCCTCGTATTCTTAAAAAAATGGTTTCAGGAAACCTCTGGCGTTGTTTGACAGAACCCCAGACGCAGCTGAGCACGGGTTTGGGGCAAACCTGGGTTCAAATTCCAGCTCAATTGCTAGCAGTATGACTCTAGCACATTTTTTTCATTTCTAGAAATTAAAGTTTTCTCATTTTCTCATCAGTGAAATGATAAAATAATGCCTTCTTTGCCAGGTTATTGTGAAAATTATTTCCTTTTCATTTCATTCATTCAGCTAGTATTTGTTGGTTGCCCCTGTGTGCTAGGAAGGGTCACAGGTGCTGAGGACGCCGGTGACACCACAGGCACGGCCTTGCCCTCGGGAGGCTGCGTCCTGCTGGAGCATTGTCTGTTCGCTTGTTCTGCCAGCCCATCAGAGACATCTCATGTGGTGCTTGGGAGTCGCTGCTGCTGCTGCTGTCACTTAGTGATCAGGACACAGGGAAGCCGGTGTGCCCCGGGGCCAGCCGTGACACCCATTGTAATGATCACCGCCATTCGGCTTCATTCCAGAGGTTCCGAGGACATACCCACTGGGAGAGACAGGTCTGCCATCATTGTCACTGTATTTCTGCCGCCTCCTCGGTGTTGCATCTGAAGTTTGGAAGCTTTGGCCAAACTGAACATCACTGCTGATGCCGATCGGCAAAGCCCACACTGTGCCTGAGAAGACGGGCGACAGGAGATGACCTCCTGCGTGCACCTCCCTTCTCCCCCAGTTGAAACTGTTCCCCACGTGGCACTTTCACTTAAAACTACTGACATGTTACCAAATGCCAAATTGTAGCCTTAAAATGTCACCTCTGCACCTTGCCTTTTGCTGCATGTGAAGTAAAGGCTGTTGACACTGAGTTTTTCTAGATCGGTTCTCTTATTTGGTTAAGCATACCAAAGTTCACCATAAAACAAATGCTAAGGGTGTGCCCAGTTTTTATTACTAGCACTTCTTCTCTGCAGCCACGAATGGGGCCCAGAGCTGTCGATGGAAGCTGAGAAAAGAGAGCTGGGCGCAGAGCACGGGGTGTTTCCTGTGTGAGGTCTCGGTGTCCTGGAGAATCTGGCCGTGTTTGCTTATACGGGGACGTGGAAGTGATCTTCATACCACTTGTGATGTGCACATTAAAGCAGAAAAAGTTATAACCTAGAAGAGGAGAATGAAGCCCCAATTTGCTTTTACTTTCCATAGTCTGGGAAACTTAGAGCAGTCCTTCTGATGTATGGTCATGTTGCTATGTGGTTGCTCTGCATTCTGCTCTGGAGTGTTCAAGAGGCTCATGGGACTGGTCCAGACTACTGCACGTCAGGGGGACTCAGGAAGTTAACATTTTCACTGCATGTTTCTTCAACAGAGTACTGGAAGTCCTAGCTACAGCAGTAAAAGAAGAAAAAGAAGTAAAAGGCATCCAAATTGGTAAGGAAGAAGTAAAACTTTCCCTATTTGCAGATAACATGACACTGCCTGTAGAAAACCCTAAAGACTCCACCAGAAAACTGCTAGAACTGATAACTGAATTCAGTAAAGTTGCAGGATAAAAAATTAACATATAGAAATCTGTTGCATTTTATATACTGACAACCAAGTAGCAGAAAGAGAAATTTAAAAAACAATCTGATTTACAATTGAGCCAAAAAAACAAAAAAAAAAAAATCTAGGAATAAACTTAACAAAGGAAGTGAAAGACTATACTCTGAAAACTATGTAACATTGATGAAATTAAAGACACAAAGGCACAAATAAATGGAAAGATATACCATGCTCATGGATTAAAAGAATTAATACTGTTAAGGGGTGCCTGAGTGGCTCAGTAGGTTAAGCGTCCGACTTCGGCTCAGGTCATGATCTCGCAGTTCGTGAGTTCGAACCCTGAGTCGGGCTCTGTGCTGACAGCTCGGAGCCTGGAGCCTGCTTCGGATTCTGTGTCTCCTTCTCTCTCTGCCCCTCCCCCACTTGTGCTGTGTCTCTATCAAAAATAAATAAATGTAAAAAAAATTTAAAAAAAGAATACTGTTAAAATACCCATGGTACCCCAAGCAATCTACAGAGTCAATGTGATCCTTATCAAAATACCAATAGTATTTTCTACAGAACTAGAACCAATAATACCGGAATTTGTATGGAACCACTAAAGACCCAAACAGCCAAAGCCATCTTGAGAAAGAACAAAGCTGGAGGCATCACAATCCCAGATTTAAGGATATACTACCAAGTCGTAATAAGACAGTATGGTACTGGCACAAAAATAGACACATGGACCAGTGGACCAAGTAGGGAGCCCAGAAATAAACCCACATTTATATGGTCAATTAATCTATGACAAGGGAGGCAAGAATACACAGTGGGGAAAAGAGTCTCTTCAATAAACTGTGCTAGGAAAACTGGACAGCTACATGCAAAAGAATGAAGCTGAATCACAAAATAAACAAAAATAAACTCAAAATGGATTAGAGGCCTACACATGAGACCTGAAAGCATAAATATCCTAGAAGAAAACACAGGCAGTAATCTCTTTGACATCAACTGTCACAACATTTTTCTAGATAAGTCTCCTGAGGCAAAGGAAACAAAAGCAAAAATAAACTGTTGGGACTACACCAAAATAAAAAGCTTTTGCACAGTGAAGGAAACCATCAGCAAAATGAAAAAGCAACCTAGTTAATGGGAGAACATATGTGCAAATAATATATCCAATAAAGGGATAATACCTAAAGTATAAGGAATTTATACAACTCAACACCAAGAAAACAAATAATCCAATAAAAAATGGACAGAGAACCTGAATAGACATTTTACCAAAGAAGATATACAGACTGCCAGCACACACATGAGAAGATTCTCAACAACACTCATCATCAGGGAGATGCAAATCAGAACTACCAGGACCTGCCATCTCACACCTGTCAGGACGGCTAAAATCAAAAAAGACAAGAAATAACAAGTGTTGATGAGGATGTGGAGAGAAAGGAACCCTCGTGCACTGTTGGTGGAAATGTAAACTGGCATAGCCACTGTGGAAAACAGTATGGATATTCAAAAAATTAAAATTGGAAATACCATAGGATCCAGTAATTCTGCTCCTGCGTATTTACCCAAAGAAAACAAAAACACTAATTTGAAAAGACACATGCAACCCTGTGTTCATTTTTAGCATTATTTACAATAGCCAAGATATGGAAGCAGCCCAAGTGTCCATCGACTGATGAGTGGATAAAGATTTGGTGTATGTATGCAATGGAATATTACTCAGACATAAAAAAGATCTTCCCATTAGCAACAACATGGATGGACCTTGAAGGTATTAAGCTAAGTGAAACAAGTCAGATAAAGACAAGTACCATATGATTTCACTTATATGTGGAATCTAAAAAACAAAGGAACAAACCTCTCAAAAAAGAAAAAAACAGACTTAAATACAAAAAACTTGCCAGAGGGAAGCTGGGGGGAGGGGAGCGGGATGTGTGAAATACATGAAGGGGTTTAAGAGGACAGGGGCGCCCGGGTGGCTCAGTCGGTTGAGCGTCCGACTTCGGCTCAGGTCATGATCTCACGGTCCGTGAGTTCGAGCCCCGCGTCGGACTCTGTGCTGACGGCTCGGAGCCTGGAGCCTGCTTTGGATTCTGTGTCTCCCTCTGCCTCTCCCCCACTCGCGCTCTGTCTCTCTGTCTCTGTCTCTCTGTCAAAAATAAACATTAAAAAGAAAAGAGTACAACCTCCAGTTATAAAAATTACAGCACAGGGAATGTAGTCCTAAATTTCATAACATCGTACGGTGACAGGTGGTGGCTACATTTATCGTGATGAGCACTGAGTAATGTATAGAGTTGTTGAACCAATACGTTGCACACTTAAAACTAATATAGCATTGAATGTTAGTTATACTTAAAAAAAAAAAGTCTTGCTTCAGTGAGTGGTCAGCCTGAGGGGACTAGCTGATGTCAAACGATAACGTTTGACCCTAACAAATCAAGTGTCCCTGTTTTTCCTTTCACACCATAGACATTCAGATGCTACCATTTCCTGTCAGCATGGGTGCCAGTTCGTCACCTGAGGAGATTCATAGGGAGTCCAGCCCCACCTGACAACATGGTATCTGCGAGTAGTTTGTCATTTCTTTCCTCTTCTTCCTCAGAAAGGCAGTTTCTCCTGTGTATTAACATCTGGTGTTGGTCTTTGACAACAGGTCTGCTAGTCACGCCTGACTTGAGTGCCACCGTGGGCATGTCACAAGCATGCTTCCACCTACACCCTCGGTGTGCTGGGTCCCGCCCCCAGGCTTTGCCCACATGCAGATGGCCACCAAATGGGGTCTGACTCCTTCCCAGATGTTTCGGGCTCTTGTTAAGATCACCCTTGGTCTTTGATGACTCACGTGGGTGCACACTCATTGCTCACCTTGACAGATGCACGAGCACTGATTTGTGTGTGAGACTCCAGCGACAGGACCGTCCGATCGCTGTTTTCATCACAGAGGCCAGCGCAGAAGCTCTGTGGCATTTCCGGTATACGTTCGTGAATATGAACCCTTGTACACGAGCCGACATTCACAGACCTGGCTGGTACCGGGAGCAGCAGAGCAACGGGAAACACATTGCCCACAAAGAGCCTGGCGTGGGCCGACACCCGTCTCAGGATCGTGTTCTGTGAAGGAGCATATTTAACAAAGCATGCTATTTATAAGTTAGGGACTTGGTGAAGTTTCTATTATCCTGTTATTTGTTATATCGTAAAACTTAAAAATTGCCATTTAATTATTAAAAGGCTTCCTTTATAGTCATCTAAAAACAATCCATTTAAACTTAACATTACTGCTTTCTCAGAACAGATGGGAAACTTGTTTCTCTCTCCCTTGGGCAAAGCGATTTTCAGTAAAGCTGATGTTTTATGAGCCCTGGGAGGAATGACACTAGGAATTGTGTGCTTGTGTGCTGGGTGACCCTGACACCACACCGTCTCACCAGGGGCGGTTAGGCTGGGCGCACTAGTTACAGTCTGACCTGGTCCTGATTTGGCATTCTGTTGGGTAGAGAACACATCTTATTTTTATGCAAGCTATGACTAAAATTACTCAAAGTGAGTAAATTTTATAGATGTTCTTTCTTAGGTTGAGAATATTCTTTCTCCCCCCTAGTTAGTTGAGATATTTGCATATGAGTGTTGGATTTTATCAAATGCTCTTAATGTTTTATTGTGTGGGGTTTTTTTCCCTTTATTCTACTAATTTGATGTATTACATTAATTATTTTTGGAATTTATTTATTTATTTGTTTATTTAGTATAAATTATTGTCAAATTGGTTTCCATACAACACCCAGTGCTCATCCCAACAAGTGCCCTCATCAATGCCCATCACCCATTTTCCCCTCTCCCCCACCCCCCCCATCAACCCTCAGTTTGTTCTCAGTATTGAAGAGTCTCTTATGGTTTACCTCCCTCCCTCTCTGTAACCTCTTTTTTCCCATTCCCCTCCCCCATGGTCTTCTGTTAAGTTTCTCTAGATACACATATGAATGAAAACATATGGTATCTGTCTTTCTCTGACTTATTTCACTTAGCATAATACCTTCCAGTTCCATCCACGTTGCTACAAATGGCAGGATTTCATGCTTTCTCATTGCCAAGTATTATTCCACTGTATATATAAGCCACATCTTCTTTATCCATTCGTCAGTTGATGGACATTTAGGCTCTTTCCATAATTTGACTACTGTTGAAAGTGCTGCTATAAACATTGGGGTGCATGTGCCCCTATGCGTCAGCACTCCTGTATCCCTTGGGTAAATTCCTAGCAGTGCTATTGCTGGGTCATAGAGTAGTTCTATTTTTAATTTTTTGAGGCAACTCCACACTTTTCCAGAGCAGCTACACCAGTTTGCATTCCCACCAGCAGTGCAAGAGGGTTCCTGTTTCTTCACATCCTCTCCAGCATCTCTAGTCTCCTGATTTGTTCATTTTAGCCACTCTGACTAAAGGCGTGAGGTGGTATCTCAGTGTGGTTTTGATTTGTGTTTCCCTGATGATGAATGACGTTGAGCATCTTTTCATGTGTCAGTTGGCCATCTGGATGTCTTCTTTGGAAACGTGTCTATTCATGTCTTCTGCCCATTTCTTCACTGGATTGTTTTTCGGGTGTGGAGTTTGGTGAGTTCCTTATAGATTTTAGATACTAGCCCTATATCCGATATGTCATTTCTAAATATCTTTTCCCATTCCATGAGTTGCCTTTTTTCTAAAAGTTTTAGAGTTTTACATCTTACATTTAGACCTCTGATGCATAATTATAGAATTATAGAACTATATAGAACAATATAGCTTGTTGGTGGCCATGAAATAATATCCTGCTGGGATTTCAACTGGGATTGTGTTGAACTTGTAGATAAATTTGGAGGTCATTGGCATTTAATAGTGAGTATTCTAATCCAAGTACATGGTATATCTTCCTGGACTTTAAGCTGTGTTACAAAGCTGTAAGCATCAAGACAGTATGGTACTGTCACAAAAACAGACACTCAGATCAATGGAATAGAACAGAGAACCCAGAAATGGACCCACAAACGTATGGCCAACTAGTCCCTGACAAAGCAGGAAAGAACATCCAATGGAATCAAGACAGTCTCTTCAGCATGTGGTGCTGGGAAAACTGGACAGCGACATGCAGAAGAATGAACCTGGACCACTTTCTTACACCAGACACAAAAATAAACTCAAAATGGATGAAAGACCTAAATGTAAGACAGGAAGCCATCAAAACCCTCGAGGAGAAAGCAGGAAAAAGCCTCTTTGATCTTGGCTGTAGCAACTTCTTACTCAACACGTCTCCAGAGGCAAGGGAAACAAAAGCAAAAATGAACTATTGGGACCTCCTCAAAATAAAAAGCTTCTGCACAGCAAAGGAAACAATCAGCAAAACTAAAAGGCAACCAACAGAATGGGAGAAGATATTTGCAAACGACATATCAGATAAAGGGTTAGTATCCAAAATCTATAAAGAACTTATGAAACTCAACACCCATAAAACAAATAATCCAGTGAAGAAATGGGCCAAAGACATGAATAGACACTTCTCCAAAGAAGACATCCAGATGGCCGACAGACACATGAAAAAATGCTCAACATCATCCATCATCAGGGAACTACAAATCAAAGCCACAATGAGATACCACCTCACACCTATCAGAATGGCTAACATTAATAACTCAGGCAACAACAGATGTTGGCGAGGATGCAGAGAAAGAGGATCCCTTTTGCACTGCTGGTGGGAATGCAAACTGGTGCAGCCACTCTGGAAAGCAGTATGGAGGTTCCTCAAAAAATTAAAAATAGAACTACCCTACGACCCAGCAATTGCACTACTAGGCATTTATCCAAGGGATACAGGTATGCTGTTTCGAAGGGACACATGCACTCCCACGTTTATAGCAGTGCTATTGACAATAGGCAAAGTATGGAAAGAGCCCAATGCCCATCGATGGATGAATGGATAAAGAAGATGTGGTATATATATACAATGGAGTATTTCTCGGCAATCAAAAAGAATGAAATCTTGCCATTTGCAACTATGTGGATGGAACTAGAAGGTATTATGCTAAGCAAAATTAGTCAAAGAAAGATGAATATTATATGACTTCACTAATATGAGTCCTTTAGGTACAGAACAGATGAACACAAGGGAAGGGAAGCAAAAAGAATATAAAAACAGGGAGGGGGACAAAACAGAAGAGACTCATAAATATGGAGAACAAACTGAGGGTTACTGGAGGGGTTGTGGGAGGAGAGATGAGCTAAATGGATAAGGGGCGTTAAAGAATCTACTCCTGAAATCATTGTTGCACTATATGCTAACTTGGATGTAAATTTAAAAAAATTTTTAAATTAAAATTAAATTAAAATTTTTTTCTAAAAAAAAAAGAACATGGTTTATCTTTCCATTTATTTAGGGCTTTAATTGCTTTCATCAGGACTTTGTAGTTTTCAGCATACTGATTTATACCTAGGTATTTTGGGGTGCTGTTATAAATGGCATTGTTCATTTTCTCTCAATGCCCAGTTGTTCATTGGTAATATGTAGGTATATAATTGATTGTATGTTGTTGACTTTGTTCCCTGGTACCTTGGTCAGCTCATTTATTAGTTCCAAGGAGTTTATTTGTCATTTCCCTGGGTTCCTCTAAATAGACAATCATATCTTCAGTGAGTAATGGCCGTTTTCTTTCTTTCTTTATACCATGTGCCTTTTCTTTTTCTTGCCTTATCGTACTAGCTCAGACTTCATCTGTTGTGTTGACTGGAATGCTGTGAGCAGACATCTGAGCCCCGCCCCCATCTCCAGAGGAGACAGTCTTCCACCATCAGGGGTAGGGTTCATTTTACGTTTTGTCACAGATTCTCCTTGTCAAGGTAGAGAATTTCTTCCCATTCCTACTTTACTGAGAGCAGTTTTTATCATGAAGGGATATTTAATTTTTTTCAAATGCTTTCTCTGTATCTGTTAAGGTCATATGATTTTTTTTTCAATGTATTCATATAGGGAATAACACTGATGGATTTTTAAATGTTGAACCAACCAAGGCTGGGGTTTGTGGGATTAACCCCACTTGGTCATGACAATTGTCCTATTGCTGAATTGATTTGCTAATATTTTGTTTAGGATTGTTTCTGGCTATATTCATGAGGGATATTGGTCTGTAGTTTTCTCTTCTTGAAATGCCTTTGTCTGGTTTTGCTATTAGGATATTACTGGCCTCATAAAATGAGTTAGAAAGTATTCTCTTTTACTTTCTGGTAGAGATCATGCAGAATTCATATTATTTATTCCTTAAATAACTGGTAGAATTCACCACCAAAACTTTCTGGACCTAGAATTTTATTTGTGGAAAGGTTCTTAACTAGAGAGTCAATTTTTGTTAATAGATGTGGGTTATCCAGATTTCCTGTTTTTTCTTGAGTGAATTTTGATAATTTGTGTGTTTCAAGGAACTCGCCCCCTTCATCTAAGTTGTCGAGTTTATGGGCATATTGTGCTCATACAGTTTCTTTATTGTCCTTAGTGTCTGTGTGCTCGGTGGTGATATCTGCCTTTCATTCCTGAAATTGATCATTTTCACCTTCCTCTTTTTTTTCTTGAACAGTTTAGGTAGAGGTTTATCATTTTTATTGGTCTTTTACAAGAACTAGGTTTGGGTTTCACTGATTTTTCAACACAATTGACTCCTGTACAACACAAGGGTTGGGGCGCTGACCCCCAGCTCAGTAGAAAATTTACATAGGACTTTTGACTCCTCCAAACAGCCTACTGTTGACCGGAAGCCTAACCAATAACAGATATAGTTGATCAACATATTCTGTATTATGTGCCATATTCATACAATAAAGTGAGTTAGAGAAAAGAAAATGCCATTAAGAAAATCCCAAGGAAAATACATTTACAGTCCTGTCCTGTATTTTTCAAATAACCCCATGTGTATGTGGGTCTGCACGGTTTAAGCCCATGTTTTCAAGGGTCAGCTGTATTGCTTTTCTGTTTTAAATGTCATTAATTTCAGCTCCGTTATCTGTTTCTTGCATTAGAATTAGTTTGCTCTTCTCTTTCTAGTTCCTCAAGGTAGAAGCTTAAACTATTGACTTGAGGCCTTTCTTTTTCTCCAATATAAACATTTCATGCTATAAAATTCCCTGTAAGTACTGCTTTGGCTACATGCCATGAATTCTGATACTGTGTGTTTTCTTCTGTGCTCCATTCAATATATTTTCTAAGTTCCCTTGAGACTTCTACTTTGACTCCTGACTAATTAAGAAGTATGTTATTTAATGTCCAAATATTTGTGAATTTTCCAGATAATTCTTAGTTTACCTTTATTACGGCCAGAGAACACACTTTGAATGATTTGAATTCTTCTAAATCTGCTTGTTTTACAAGCTATGGTGTTGTCTATCTTGACCAATGTATCAGGTGCACTTGAAAAGAATAGGTGTTCTGTCTATGGACATAGTGTTCTATAAATGTCAGTCAGGTCAAGCTGGTTGACAGTGTTGCTCATGTCTTCTGTATCCTTGCTGATTTTATCTCCACATTTCTACATACTAGTGAGAGAGGGGTGTTTACACCTGTAATGTAATTGTGGATTTGTCTGTTTCTTGTTGCAAGCCTACCAGTTCTTGTTTTGTGTGTTTTTAAGTTCTGTTGTTAGATGTCTGCACATTTAGAATTTATATTTCTTTGTAAATTTACCTTTTTATCATTCCATGATGTTTTCTTCATACAGGTATTTTCCCTTCTGAATGATGCTTTGTCTTATGTTAACGTAACCACTCCAGATGTCTTCTAATCAGTGTTTGCATGGCATAGATCTTCTTCCATCCATTTACTTGTAATCTATCTAAATCTTATTAAAGTAGATTTCTTGTAGACAGTATATAGTTGGGTCTTTGTGCACTCAAACAAACTCTGTTTTTAATTGATGTGTTTAAAGTATTTAAATTGAGTGTGATTACTGGTATGGTTGGGTTTGGGTCACCATTTTGTTTTTCTGTTAGTTCCTTCTGTTTTTGTTCTTCTGTTCCCTCTTTCATACCTTTCTTTTAATTACTGAATAATTTTTAGAATTCCATTTCAATTTGTATATTGGATTTTTTGCTACATCTCGTTGTGTAATATTTTTTAGTGATGGCTACCGAATTATAGTATACATATCAATTTTCAGTGTATTTTTGCATGGAACATTTTACCACTTTCCGTAAGTTGTGGAAGACTTACAAACACCATCTTCTGTCATCGCCGCTATGCGTTATGTCTGCACACGCTATAAACACCCCAGAAAGTGTTATAGTGTTTGCTTTGAACAGTAGTAAATATTCTAAAGAGCTTGGGAAAAAATAGTCTGTTACGCTTCCCCGGGTCCTGAGCCTCTCTGTTGCTCACTTCATTGCTCAAGTTCCAGGCTTTCTTGGGACCTTCCCCTTCAGCCTGAACAACTTTCTTAGCACCTCCTTCAGAGCAGGCCCAGAGGACACGTTGTCTTTGTTTTTATTGGCCCAAGGGTATCTTCAGTTTGCCATCATTCTGGGAGGACACAGTTTGTCGAAGAGTAGTTCTGAGTTGACAGAGCCTGCGTCCTGCCCCGCTGTCGTCCATGGGCCTGGCTCCAGCAGGAAGGCCTGCAGCCACCCGCGTGGTCGCCCCTCTGCGTGTCCTGTGTTATTTTGCTTGGCCTGCTTTCAACTTTGTTCTTAGTCTTTGGTTTTCAGCAGTTTGACTGTGATGTTTCCAGGCCTGATTTTATTTTAATTCATCTTATTTAAGGTTGTTCAGCTTCTTGAATCTGAAAAACATGTTTTTCACTAAATCTGGGATATTTTTAGCCATTATTTAAGGGTTTGTGTGTGTGTGTGTGTGTGTGTGTGTACACAAGTCTTTTTCAGGGACTAAAATAACACAATCAGGGGCCCCTGGGTGGCTCAGTCAGTTTAGCGTGTGACTTTGGCTCAGGTCATGATCTCGCAGTTTGTGGGTTCCAGCCCTGCATTGGGCTCTGTGCTGACAGCTCGGAGCCTGGAGCCTGCTTCCGATTCTGTCTCTCTCTCTCTCTCTCTCTCTCTCTCTCTGCCCCTCCCTCCACTCATGCTCTGTCTCTCTGTCTCTCTCAAAAATAAACATTAAAAAAATTTTTTAAATAATAACACAATCATATTGTACTTTTGATATTATCCCACAGGTCCCTGCGCCTCTGTTCATGTTCCCCCAACATTTTTCTTCTCTCCTCTATGTTGGATAGTTTCTATTGATCTGTCTTTAAGTTCACTGGCTCTTGTTTTCTGTTGTCTGTATTCTGTTACTGAGCTTATCGTGTGAATATTTGGTATTGTTTTTAAATGTCATGTGATTCTGTTGTAGAGAAAACTTGAGAGCCACTAGCTTCATACCTCTGGGCCTCAATATCCTCACCTTAAAAAATAGGGTGATGGTGCCTGCCTCCTGGGGTTGCTGGGCCTGAATCACAGGGTCTGAGATGCCCAGCAGCCTCACCAGAGTAGTCAGGGAGTGTAGACCAACCAGTGCCCAACGAGTTCCATTACAGGCAAAGCAGGGTGTCTCTGTGGAAGGTACTACCGAGCACAAAAGGATACTGCTCCAGAAGTTCTCAGTTTGAATGGCAGTGACAGGCTAGAAGTCAGCGGCCATTCAGTCCAAGTTGTGAAGGTGTGAAGGCGCTTAGCAAGCTGTTGCAGGGGATGTGGACAAAGTGGCCACCAGCCACGGGGTGGCTGCACGTGCCCAGACTGAGGCCAGTACCGAGTGCCAAGAGCACCAGACAAGGGTGGAGAGACCAGGATTTTCATCTTAAAATATGTTTTTAAGGGGAAACTACAATATACAGACTTCACAGAAATCTACATTTAGCATGTTATATAGAAAATTTTAACTAAGTTTGTAATTTAGGCTGCTGCTAACAGCATTACTGTGTATAATTACAATAAGGGCTGCACAGGCTAGAGTCAAAAAGAATTGTTCTCATATTTGCCAGCTATACTTAGTGGTGTACTCAACAGAGTCATGTTTCAGTATTAGACTCTTGTGTTGAGCAGTAATATGCCTGTGCATAATGTGTATCGGCACTAGGTATTTTGATAAAATATGACGCATTTTAAATGCCCTTAAGTGATACAGATTTGGGGGCACCTGCCTGGCTCAGTCGATTGAGCGTGTGACTCTTGATCTCGGGGCCATGGGTCCAAGTGCCATATTGGGTGTAGAGCTTACTTGAAAAATAATAAACAAGAGGGGCACCTGGGTGGCTCAATCAGTTGAGCGTCTGACTTCAACTCAGGTCATGGTCTCACAGCTCATGAGTTCGAGGCCCACGTCAGGTTCTGTGCTGACGGCTCAGAGCCTGGAGCCTGCTTCAGATTCTGTGTCTCCCTCTCTCTCTCTGCCCCTCCCCCCCCCTCAAAAATAAACATTAAGAAAAATGAAAACAATAATAAATAATAATATTAAATGATACAGGTTAATTTATGAGTAGATATTTTAGCTAAAACTGTCTTCCTCTTATTCACAGAATATTCAAGGTATCTCCAAGCACCCAATTCGGATTACTAAACCGCAGTATTTTAAAGGTAACCTATTTCTTTCTACTTTGCTGAAGTCTGGGGTAACATTTTTCTAAAAACCTACAAGTGTATATAATTGCTTTTCTGTAGAACTAATTTCTTTGGTTCCTGAAGTTCTCTGTATTTGCATGACCAGGATTTAAGTACACGTTGAAAAATAAACTGATAGGGCACCTCCCTTTTAGGGAGTTAAAATAGATGATAATTATACAAGGAAAGCAGCTCCCCTCCCACCATCTCTCCCTCACCAGCTTCCCAATAGAGGAGAAAAACAAACACAGTAAAACTGGCTTTTGTTAAAGTCTGAAAACTACTGGAAATGTTTATAAAAGCATGCTAACACCTTTCTTTTGAGCTCTTCCGTGGTAATGCTGCTGGTTACATTTATAAAAAAGAAAAAGCCCAAACCTGAGCAAAGAAGGTTCTGTGGCCCCTCCCCCTGGGGTCCTGCACCCTGGGGCGGGGGGGGTCCTGCCCCCTCTGCTTCAGGAGCTGCTGCTTCTGCTGGGTCCCCACAAAACAGTGAATCGTGACGAGGGGTCCTTTTCAAATACACGAAGTCACACTTAAGCAGGACCGTGGAGGTGACCATAGCAACTTTGCCTCCTGCCGCCCTTCAAATCATATTGGTGCATAGTAGGACCGCACTTCCCCAAAGTCTGTCTCCTGGTCGGAGAGGTTCAGGGAGTCTCTACACCGTTCTTAACTGGAGTACGTTCAAGAGTCAGTAGTTTTTGAGCTTTTCCTCACCAGGAATTCCAGACACCACATAAAATTTTAACAACGGAAAATCCACTTTACTCTCAGCAGTACCATGATATTTCTAAATTTTGTTAATAAATATATTCAGCAGTCAGAAATCTGGACTCTTAAATTTGGAATGATATTTGAATAAACTTTGTGAGAACTGGCTGTGAAGAAGCTCGTGTCCAGATTCGCCAAGTGCCCTTGAAATAACAATTCAGGGGGCGCCTGGGAGGCTCAGTCGGTTAAGCGGCTGACTTCGGCTCAGGTCATGATCTCGCGGTCCGTGAGTTCGAGCCCCACGTCGGGCTCTGTGCTGACAGCTAGGAGCCTGGAGCCTGTTTCAGATTCTGTGTCTCCCTCTCTCTGACCCTCCCCTGTTCATGCTCTGTCTCTCCCTCTCTCAAAAATAAATAAAAAACGTTAAAACAAAAAAAAAGAACAATTCAGGTGCGGAAGGCGGAAGGCTCACTGTCTCCCCAAGGAGCACGTTGGTCTCACCCAAGGGCCACACCTTCCTGGCAGCAGGTGCGGGCAGACTATGTCCGAGAGACACCCTGTGTCACTGCAGCTCACTTTATGCATCTCATATAGTTCATGTGTTTGGAGACGAATACTTCAGAAGTAACTTACAGAATTCACTCTTTAAAATAAATCCTAAGGCAAAAATTTATGCGGAGAGATTTCTTGTGCATAGTGAATAGAAGCAGATCTGCTCCCAGGGTCCCTCACCCTGTCTAGACCCCAGATGCCCCTGTACAGCCCCACCCCGTCTGCCTCTCCTTCCTGCCATCTGTCCTCATCACCCTGGCTCCCTGCCTTGCTCACTCGCTGCAGATGTGCTGGCCTCCAACGTGGGCCAGCCCCACCTCGTGCCCAGCATGGAACCTCTTCACTAGAGACCTTCTGCCTCCCTCCTGTGCCTTTGCTCAGACATCACTGTCTCAGGCACGTGTATACCGACGGCCCACTCACTCATCAACCTCCTCTCTTGATCTGTCTTTTCCACTTCTCGTCTTCCGATGCTCTAGATAACTCACAGTGTCTCCTGCTCCTGGAACGTAGGCTCTGCGGAGAAAGGCTGGTCTGTTCTGTTCCCTAACAGATGCCAAGCGCACAGCCTGGCACACAGCAGGCCCTTCCACACTTCTGATGTACAGAATAAACAGGCGAGGCGCTGCTGGCCTCACAGAGGTGGGCGGGGGGGAGTCTCTTACTTAGACTTGCGGAGACAGGGATGGCCGGTGGCCCTGAGGCCAGAGGAACCTGGCAGATGGGTGGGGGGATGTCGCTGGAGAGGCCACAGTGAGGACGGAAAGTTGAGGGTGGGCTGGGCCGCGGGTACAACCACGAGAGGGACGAGAGGCGGTTCGTGGATTCCGAATTAGCGTAGACTCTTATCTCACAGACTTTTCACAGATTGAATTGCGCATTCTTGCACACTTATCTGGGGATCCGGAACTTTGGAAGCTATTCCGGGAATCTGAAAAAGATGATGTATATTCTACCCTGACTTCACTGTGGTAAGATATATGAGCTCACAATGTTATCAGATCTGCAGGAATGCTGACATGAGTTTTCAAAAGCCTGAAGTTATTCCGAGATTATTTTTTAAGAAAGAAATTATGTGTCTGTAGTAGTTGATCCCTTTGAAGGGAGGAGTAGACAACTGGATGCCAGTTTCCCTAATTATGAAAGAACCCATGCCCTTCGCCTCCAAACACGAAGCCCCTTGCTAGAGAATGTACCCGAGATACTAGAAGAGTCCTGGGTGGGAGTCCGCCCCCCTCCACACGTGCGTGGGGTGTGCGTGCGCTGTGCTGGGCACGGGCCCTTGTCTCCGCACTCCCACCCCATCAGGCCGGGAGCACCTCAGGCCACAAGGGACGGTCCCTGCCTGATGGTGACCTACACTCACAGAGAATTCTGGGGGCGACGGCCTCAGGTTTTGTTGGGCGGCCGGACAGTGTCTCAGACGCCTGTGTCTGCGTTCCCCGGGCTGTCAGCTTTTCCTGGTCCCGACTGTGAAGTACCTGCTGCCCCCTCTCTCAGGAGAAGAGACGGAAGTGGGGGCTCCCCCTCAGAGCTCCCCTCGTCAGGAGGGAATCCCGCCTGGGCCCTGCTGCACACAGCTGCCTTGCAGCCTTTCCAGAGCAGGGCTGTAGCTGCAAGGGAGGCAGGTAGCAGCTCCTCTCCGGAACAAGGAGGAGCACTCAGTTTCCCCGGGGCAGGTACGCCCGGCCTCGAGCTAAGCCGAGATGCTGCTGTGTGGTGTGGGAGGCGCCGGTGGCCGCCTGTCGGGAAGGCCACCGCCCTGCTCTCCGTCCCCCCACCAGCAGCTGCTTGCTCCACCTTCCCTCCTGCCTCGGGCCTCCTTCCCCCCAGCCTGGCTCCCCTCAGGAGTCCCCCCTGGAGGCACCGCTCCACCAAGGCTGGGTGCTCAGGCCGCTGTACTTCCCTCTCTGTCCACTTCACGGTCCTTTCCGAAGCCGTGTGAGCCCTGCGAGGCCGGCCCCCCCATCCAGCACGGGCACCAACCCCTCCCCACCTGGGCACTCCAGGTACGTGCCTCACCCAGACCTTTGCTTCCCTCACTTGAGAAGCTCTTTCCCCGAGTGTCCCCGTGACTCCCCAACAGCCCATCGTGCAGCCCCATGGCTTCCCTCGAGGACCTGACCTCCCTGTCACCACAAATATCCATGGTGTCTATCCGGCCTGTCCCGCTGGAATGTCCCTGCCTCACTGTCCCTTTATGGGGGCCCTGCCCCCTGCCTCCCCGTGAGGTGTGCGGTCTCAGTGTGCGTCTGTTGGGTGAGTGAGGGAATAGCATGGAGCCTGTTGGCCAGAAAGCATCTCCTCTCCAGGCCCCCACCATCACAAGACTTCAACCCTAACTTGAATTTTAAAAATTGGGAAAATTACTCTTGTATACCCAAGAGGAGGGAGGTATATGCCGAGCTGGATTCTGAAGAGTGGTTGTGGGAATTAGGCTCATGATGGCATCCGAGGGGGAGGTCACAAAATCCACGGAACAGCAGAGCATTAGGCCGGAGGAGGGGGCGGGGAGGGCGTGGCAGGCCCCCCCCCCCCCAGGGCAAGGCGGTCATGGCCTCAGCCAGCTCCCAGCAGCGACCTGCAGTCTGGCCACCGGGCCTGGGTCCCCTGTACCATCTGTAGCATCTAGGCCGGGGCCTCCCCCATACTGGCCACCCCTCCGGGGCCACCTCATACTGAGACCCGAGACCCCACCTCCCCCCCAAACTGTGGCCCGGGTTCCTCTCTGGCTGCCCAGCCCTCCTCTCCTGTCTGCGCTCCCTTCCTGGGAGTCCTTCCATAGGATGCAGTCCAGACTCCTCCTCCACACCCCCTTCACCCCCAGGCCACACAGTTGTGGTCCTGCTAGGTGACCACTGGATCAGTGGAGGAAGGACGGATCCCCGCCTCCCCACTGAGCCCCATCAGCTGTCCCGCCGAGGACTTGCCGCTCCCTTGACTTCTCCCCTTCCTGGTTGGTGTTTCCAGCCCTGGGTGATCCCACTCTCTGCTCTCCTGTTTCCCACCCCCAGGGTGCAGCAGGAAGCCACTAAGTGGTGGTGAGTGAGTGCACCATAAGTTTGGGTCATCTGACCTGAGAAGGACCTTTTCTAGTCTCTACTCATTGGCTGCTCCAGATGTTTTTAGACTTGCCACAAACGTCTACTCTTCTCTCTAATCTTGAAAGAAAACCTCACCTTTTATTTGAATGACAAAGAAGCCTTCAGACATGAGATGAGCCCCTGAACTCCCTCCCGCTCCGCCTCAGTGTCAATGTGTGCCCTTCTCCCAGTCTTCAGAGTTGCTGTCTGAAAAGAGGAAGCATCCTCTATTTCCAAGATCAGGACTGTGCATGGCATATCTCTAGGCAATGCCACTCATTTACACATCATTGTGAGCGGCACCTCCTAGGGTTGTGCAGTGCACAACCAGTACAACTTTACATGGAAGTCCTCATCCACAGGCTCTTTATTTTCCATTTTTACTCTAGCGGTGTTAGATTCCCCTTGTCGACTTCCACCTTCCCCTCTACTGAGAGCAACAACAACGGCCATCTAGGGTGGCTTCAGGGAAGCCCTATTTTCAACCCCAATGAAGCCCTCAGTTACTGTTTAGGTACAAAAGAGGTCTATGCTTACTCCTTGTTCTTCCTCACTGCTGGCTCATCTTTGCTTTTTTTGAATAAACTTTCCCTTTACCTACTTAGGCTTTTCTTCTTCCAATTTGAAGCCCGGAACTCCTCCATCCAGGACAATTATTACCATCCTTCAGGGTGCAGTTGGCGCTGAGGTCCACAGTACGAGTGGGCCGAGGCACTCCCCACCTGCAATCCCCAGCTCAAAGGCTCTGCGGCTCTGTCACTGACCCCCGGCCCCTCCGAGTCCCGTGCTCTCTCCCGGCCCGCTGCGTCGGGAGATTCCCTTCTCCTTGTTCTTAATAAATTGGGATATAATTTACCTACCATAAAACTCACCCTTCCAAGGTGTACAATTCAGCAGTTTTCAGTACACTCACAAGGCTTTGCAACCATTGCCACTGCCTAGTTCCAGAACGTTTCCAGCCCTCCAGAGAGAAGCTGCGCTTGTATCCCTGTCACCCCCCATTCTTCCTCCCCCACGGAAGCCACTAGTCTACCTTCCGTCTCTACACTCGTCTGTTCTGGATGTTTCACATTCGTGGAACCATACGATATGTGGGCTCCCGTGTCTGGCTTCTTTCACCAGACATAATATTTTTAAGGTTTATCCTCGTGGTAGCGAGTATCAGCACTTCACTCCTTTTTTATGGCTGAATAATATCCCTTTATATGGAATAGTGTATCGTCTATGTTTCGGTTTAAATGAGCAGATAATCTTCCGTTTGTTCAGCCACTCACAGCTGGCGGGCGTTGTGTGGGTTTTTCCGGCTGTTAGGAATAATAATGCTGCGAGCGTCCACGTACAAGTTTTGTGTGCACACGTGTTTTCATTTCTAGCCTGACAGAATTGCCGGGCCCTGCAGTGATTCTCTGTTTAACTTTTGTTTCTTGTGGTAAAATACAATAATATAAGATTTACCATCTCAACCATTTCAAAACGTACAGTTCAGTGGCAACTGTATTTAAGTTTTGGAGGAACAAGGTCGTGATCCTGCTTCACACTCTCCTAAGCGCATGGGCTTCCGCTCTCTCCGTGTTCTCGCCGATACCTTTCATTGTCCGTCTGTTGGGTCCTCGCCGTCCTGGTGGGTGTGAGGTGCTGTCTCGCTGTGGTTCTGACTCACGTCCCCTGACGACTAACAGTGCTGAGCGCCTCTTCGGGTGCCTGATCTTTGCCTCTCTTCCCTCCTCTGCACCTTGAGCACAAGTGCTCACCGTCTTCCTCCCGAATGTCCTTTCTTCCGCTTCACTCTCCCTTCGGTTAGGATATAACATAATACAGCGGGTTTTTTTAGCATGTCATAGATTTAGTTTCACCCCTGCCCTTTCTCCAAAGGTATGGAAAACAAGGACAAGGAAAGAACTAATAAAGATAAGAGCAGAAATCAATAAAATTGAAACTAGGAAAACAGCAGAGAAGACCAATGAAACAAACACTGATTCTTTGAGGGACGCCTGGGTGGCTCAGTCAGTTAAACATCCGACTTCAGCTCAGATCATGATCTTGCGTTTCCTGAGTTCAGGCCCTGCGTCAGGCTCTGTACTGACAATATGCTGACGCCATCCCTTACTCACACTCTCACTTTTTTGCTCTCTCTCAAAAATAAACATTAAAAAAAAAAAGCTGATTCTTTGAAAAATCAATAAAATTGGTAAACTGACAAAAATAAAAATAGGATGCAAATCATCAGTATCAGGAATGGAATAAAGGATATTAATACAAATCCAGCAGACATCCAAAGGGTAAGAAGGGAGCATAACAAACAACTTTGTGCTAAAAACATTCAACAATTTGGGAGAAATGGACCAATTTCTTCAAAACCACAAACTACCAAACCCCAACTAAGATGAAATAGATAATCTGAATAGTCATATAATCATTAAGGATGTTGAATTTGTAATTTATAAGTTTCTTAAAAATAAGCCCCTAAAGAATCTACTCCTGAAATCATTGTTGCACTATATGCTAACTAATTTGGATGTAAATTTAAAAAAATAAAAAAATTAAATTAAAAAAAAAAAAGCCCCTAGGTCCAGATGGCTTCCCTGGAGTATTTTACCAAACATTTAAAGAAGAATTAAACACCTAACTGTATATAATGCCTTCTAGAAAATATAAGAACACTTCCCAATACTGTGAAGCCAGTATTACTCTAATGCTTAAACCAAAGAGAGTAAAAACAAAATAAACCAAAAAACTCAAACCCTCTACAGTTCAATATCCCTCACAAACTTAGGTGCTAAAATCCTCAACAAATTATCAGCGGGCCAAATCCAACAATGTATAAAAATAATTATTCACCATGTTCAAGTGGGATTTATTCCAGGTAGGCAAGACTGGTTAAACATTCAATTAATATAATTCACTATGTGATTAAACTAAAGAACAAAAATAATGTGATTATATCTGTTGACTCAGATGAAGCATTTGACAAAATCCAACATCCATTCATGATAAAAACTCTCAGGAAGTTAGAAAAAGAAGTGAACTCCCTCAACTTGATAAAGAGCATCTTCCAAAAAACCTGTAGCTAACAGCATTTGATGGTGAAAAGCTGAATGCATTCCCCCTAAGATCAGGGACAGCTTGTTATTATTGAATGTTGAAGTTCTAGCCATTGAATAAGACAAGAAAAAAGAAATAATGGTATACAGATTGGAAAGGGAGAAATAAAACTGTATTTGCAGATGACATCATTGTCTGTATAGAAGTCCCGAAGAACATACTAGAAAAGAATTTTTTTAACTCTTAGAACTAGTAAGTTTAGCAAGGTCACAAGACACAATATCAACATATAAAATCCAATTACATTTCTATAAATTGACAACATGCAGAAAATCAAATTAAAAACACAGTACTGGGGTGCCTGGGTACCTCAGTCACTTGAGCATCTGACCCTTGATTTCAGCTCAGGTCATAATTCCAGGGTCATGAGACTGAGCCCCGAATCAGGCTCCATGCTGAGCGTGGAGCCTACTTAAGTTTCTCTCTCTCTCTCTCTCTCTCTCTCTCTCTCTCTCTCTCTCTCTCTCTCCCCCTCCTCTCCCTGGCTCGTACTCACTCTCTTAAACTAACAAACGAACACAATACCATTTAAAATCAGTCCAAAGAAAAAAATTAAAATAATCACTCCAAAGATAATGGAGTAGTATCCGTAGCATCCAAAGGTAAGAAAAACTTAAGTACTCAGCTAGCAAAGTATGTACAGGAGCCGCGTGTCTGAGATTTCACCGTGCCAGTGAGAGAAGTCCAAGAGGACCTAGCAAGTGGGGAGACACACTGTGCGTGGAACGGAAGACCCAACATAGTAAATGCGTCTGGTCTCTCTAGATTCATCCATAGGCTTAATTCAATCCCTATTAAAATCCAAGACAGTGTTTTGTAGACATAACTACACTTAGTCTAAGATTTATGTGAAAAGGCCTAGGCCCTGGAATAGCTAAAACAATGTTGACAAAGAATAAAGTAGGAGGAATCACTAGCCGATAGTAAGATATGACATACGGAAATCAAGAGAGTGGGATGTTAGCAGAGACCAGCAGGAAAGAGAAGCCAGAGACAGACCCACACAAATATGCTCAGCTGATTTTTGAAAAAGGTACGAAGTGCTGGGCAGAAAATAATTCTCTTCAGATTCATGTTAAGCTGACTGGCCATAAAGCCAACCTGAGAAGTTCATGTCTACGTTGGATCTTGTACGTGTCTTTTCTGCATTTGATTAGCTTGTGTTAGTTTTTGAGAGAACTTCAAAACTAAGAGGCTTTTAATATTTGCATGATGGTTGCTTCTAATTCCCCACCAGTGGTAATAAACCAGTGCTTGTGACTTATACTATAATTAGTTGCTGTGGAAATGACTTTTATGTTCCAAACAGAGGACTAGAATAGCACATGGTAAAAAGCTGCAAGATCAAATCTACTCTTAAAAATGTTTGTTTCATGCAAATGTCCTATTGTTTGAAACTCAGAGAGCAAATGGGCAAGTTGATATTACATTCTGGAATATTTAGTAACATTTTCAAAGACTAACAATTTCCTTGAAAAACCTTTTATCAAATATATATATTACACATAAAATGGAGACTGGGAACAAATCTTAGAAATCCTCTAGAAAGCTGCAATTTGATCAATCAGAGCCAGAGAGCCTGAGAGCTGGAACCTGCTCTTGGAGTCACATCGGAGCGAGGTCAGACCTTAGAGCTGCTGCGGCCAGCTTCAGCATTTTCAAATGCTCATGGAAGACACAGCCATTCTGAACTGCGGGTCCAAGATAGGCCCTGCATCGCTCAGCATGGAGCCTGCTTAAGATTCTCTCTCTCTCCCTCTGCCTCTCTCCAGCTCACGCTTGCTCTCTTAAACTCACAAAGACAATATAATTTAAAATCACTCCAAAGATAATGGAGTAGTATCCGTAGCATCCAAAGGTAAGAAAAACTTAAGTACTCAGCCAGCAAAGTATGTACAGGAGCCGCATGTCTGAGATTTCACCATGCCAGTGAGAGAAGTCCAAGAGGACCTAGCAAGTGGGGAGACACACTGTGCGTGGAACGGAAGACCCAACATGGTAAATGTCTGGTTCACATATAGGAAGATGCCACAGTACAGTAATCATTACACATTTGCCCAGTGAGGTGGTTTCCTAAAAGTTTTACAAAATGTTCCTTTTTGGCTATGCATTCAACTCAACATTTTCAGAGTGAAACTTAAAAAAGAATTTTTCACTGCAGAATATATTAGTTTTTCTTCTTAAGATTTTTTGGGGCGCTCTTTTGAGACAGTCTCTCGTAAGGTGAGTGTGGTAGATAGTATTGCGGGCCGCTTCCCTTCTCTGGGGGAAGGTGGTGCTTCACTACCCAGTAGATGACATACTTGGGCCTGTGACTTTCTCTAGCTAATAAAATGTAAGCAAAAGTGACTTGTGTTGCTCCTAAGCTAAGGCTTTAATAAAGTGCACATGCTTCCTCTTGATTTCTCTTGTCTCTGTCACCATAGCTGGCGACACTGACAGAGGCTTCTCCATCACCCTGCATTATACATGGTGGACCGGCCTGGAAGGAAGACGTAGTGAGACTGAAAGATAAACTATTCTTGCTGTAGGCCATAAGATTTTGGAGTAATTTATAATGGCAGCATCACTTGGTCTAATAGTGTCTACAGGACTTGGTGCCGTAAGTAAGAGGTTGTATAAGGAATCCTAAGTCATGTAGCACTGGCTTCTCAGGGAGGTGGCAGGCAGTGAGGAGTCATCTACTGGAGGCTGGAGGACGGCATTTGGTAAATGGCATAACATTTGGTGAAATTGTCTTTTGTGATAATTTGTGAGGCAAATAACATCTAATTACCTAAGGCTTTAGGCCGAGTGGCCAACAGAACTAAAACGTGTTCTGGTCACTTTTGCTGCATGCAACAAGGTGCTTAAGAAACAAGAGAACTGGCCAGTGTACAAGGAGGCACGAAAGGGAATAGAGATTCCAGAAAATTGGAGTCTTGGGCATTTGAATATAGAAATGATTCTCCTCTCCAACCAGTGAAAGATTAATCTGAAAAGGGTTTTGAGCAACAAAGGCCAATTAAAACACCGCCTTTAACAAATGAAAGATGTGGCCTTAACGCCTACTGTTAACATCTCTGAGAGAATCAAGATGGCACCCATAAGGTTTTAGTTAGACCACATAACTCCAAAAAAAAAAAAAAGAGAGAGAGAGACTAGCAGTGGCTTTCCCACAAACTCCTGGTAAAGCCAAGGTACCTGCAGTAAAGTCTAGAGTGAGGATACATCTCCAAATGAATTATGAGTGGGTCTGTTGGCACATGGAACGGAATGAAGTCAAACAGAACTGATGATGTTTCTGAAAGTTGTACTTCCCCGAGGACCACCAGTCTGGAGTAAAAAGAGGCGGTGATGGTTTGAGATTTAAACCCGTGGGCCCCATGTCGTCTATGGGAAGCAACAGTCTGGGATGTACGCTCATCCCCCTGGGAAAGAAAATTTCTCAGTGCCCTCTTACATGTAGCCAAGAAATATAACAGAAAAGGAAATCCCAGGAAGTGGATAAAAGGACACACAGAACAATGAACTAGGAATACATTCCCAGGGAACAGATTCAGGGTCTAATTGAGGACCCTCTTCCACTCCCAGAGAAGGGCAGCACCTGCCCAATGACAATGCTGTGGACCGCTGACTGCTGTGCATTTCACACTCCCCCCTCATCTAGATGGGTGTACTTATTGTGGTCACCCTGCCCTTCCCGGCTGTGGCACATCACACACCTGGTGGGACAGGTAGCCCATCAGCCTGCAGAGCAAGAGGAGCCACGTAAGACCGGATCTGAAGATGATCACAAAAACCCTGATGCCCTGTCAGATGGGACTTTGAACGGTCACCCTTGGCAACAGGGAAGAGAGCAAATATGTCTGACCAGGAGGGTGGACTGCGGTACAATGTATTATTATTCAAAACTATTTGGGGGCGCCTGGGTGGCGCAGTCGGTTGAGCGTCCGACTTCAGCCAGGTCACGATCTCGCGGTCCGGGAGTTCGAGCCCCGCGTCGGGCTCTGGGCTTATGGCTCAGAGCCTGGAGCCTGTTTCTGATTCTGTGTCTTCCTCTCTCTCTGCCCCTCCCCCGTTCATGCTCTGTCTCTCTCTGTCCCAAAAATAAATAAAAAACGTTGAAAAAAAAATTTTAAAAAAAATTTTTTTTTTAAAAAATTAAAAAAAAAAAAAATTAAAAAAAAAAAAACAAAAAACTATTTGTCTTCCTCCCTAGAGGGAGAGTATGCTTCCTTGCCCGTGGACTCAGTCTTGGCTACTGACTTGCTTCAGCCAGGGGCGTGGGAATGGAAATGATGTTGTGTTTGTCACCAATGGGTATAAATCTTAAGAGCCAACACGTGGTTCTCCATATTCTCTTCCTCCTCTGCCACGAGAGCCACCGCTGTGCCAGATATGGGCTGGGATATACTCCTGAGTCACAGGATGTGGATCACATGGGGCAGAGCCTCTCCTGACCCACGATGGACATGCTGCACAAACAGAACTAGCCCTTGTCTGTGGAGGCCTCTGAACATAGCTTGGCCCGTGCTCGCCACACAGCACAGGTGCAGCCATTTGTTTTGCCATGATTTAGGTATGCCTCCGTTAAAGATGAAATTACATCTCAATTCTGTCAGCTCCATTAATGGTTTATACTAGGCATCAGTAATCTCTGAGTAAGCAGACTAGTGTCACAGAGAATTATATGCATGTTCCAGACACTCCGGACCTACTTTCCATGACCACCTGAGATTTTCTGTGCCTGGAAGGCCAAGAACAACTTTGGGGTCTCTGTTGGGTTGCCACTAACAGTACTGAAGAACCTCTTGCAACCTTGTGGTTTAGGGTCCTGGGTCACACTGCCACATAATGGAGGAGCCAGGTTTATAGGCCACGTCCCCTTAAGAGTTAGCATGACCTCTGCACCTTTCTCCTGATGCATACCTCATCCTATACTGATTAGATGTCCTAACATGTGCCTATCTTAGTGGGGCTATTTTTTAGGTTGTAGTTCATGAGAACATTAAAGGATGAGTTTTTAGTTAAGATGTAAAAAACAAAAACAAAACAAAACAAAAAAACCACAAGAGACTATTGCTCTAACCCTAACAATAAAACCAAGATAAATAAATTACAAAATCAGTTTTTCTAAATTTACCAGAGAGCTGAGGATACAACTAAGTGAACAGAGCTCCAGACAGTGATGAGCCCTTCACAGAAAAGAAGAAACCCATTGCTTCTCCCATCACTGGTAGAGTGGCAGTGGAGGAGGACTGTCTTACAGCAGGGAGGAAGAGATCAGCTGAGCTTAATTAGTTGTGGGCTGGTGTGACAGAGTTCTAAAGAGCCTCAGCTCCAGATCCTATCACTTATCAACTCTTTTCCATGAGTCTTTACAGAGCGTCCAGGGGCAGATATCAAAGTTGGGCAGGCAGGGCAACTTAAAGGAGTCAATCCACGGTGTCCCAGACCTGCAGCTGCCAAGGGCTAGGTCAGGGCAGAATACTGAGAGAGCCCACCACCCCTGGCAGGCATTCCGGTACAGGAGAGCTCTCCTGCAGTGTAGAAAGCTAGGCTGAGACTCGAGACAAAGCAAAGCTCCCAGCAACCCAAAAAGCTGGAGGCAGGTTTGTAACACAGAGAAAGGTCGCCTATGGTCTGAAACACTGACGGTGTACCTGTAAAGCCCAAAGAAATACTGGCAATTTTGCCAGTTCTCAGACTCCATACCCCATAGAAGGGACATTTCTAATCCCACTTTCAAAATGTTTCAAGCCAATAGTGAACCGAATCAAACCAAAGTTGCAATAAAACCCAGACCCAGCCCAACCCACAGCTCAAATTGACTTTGCTCTCAGCTCTAGTGACCTGATGTAAAAATTGGTGTGTCCTTTTCAGGATGTAAATATTTGCTTCAGTCTCTACCGTCCTTGTATGTAAAATGTCTAGCAAATGATAAAAATTTTTAAGAGCTAAGAAGTAAAGGGGCACCTGGGTGGCTCAGTCAGTTAGGTGTCTGACTCTTGATTTTGGCTCAGGTCATGATCTCATGATTGTGAGATCAAGCCCCATGTCAGGCACTGCACCGAGCATAGGACCTTCTTAAGACTCTCCCTCTCTACCTCTGTCCCTCTCTCCCACTTGCACATGCGCTCTCTCTCTCTCTCTAATAAAAAAAAATTCTTTAAATGCCAAAGTATCTAAATGAAGAAGTAGACAATATGTGTTAAGAGATTTTTCAATAGAAATGTGAAAACTATAGAAAGGACTCAAATAGTATTGTAAGAGATGAAAAAGACAACATCAAAACCGAGAATCCATCAGATAGCTTCAGAACAGACTGGACCCAGCATAGGAAAGAATCATCAACTTGAAGACAGGCCGGTAGGAAGTGTCCCAAATGAAATACAAAGAAGAAAAAAGTGAAAACCACCCAACCAACCAGAGAATCCAAGCTATGTGGGACAATATGTTTTAACCTGTGTACATTTGGTATCTCACAAGGAGGACAGAGAGAGAATGGAGTAAAAAATTTTTGAAGGTAACATTTTCCAAAATTGATTGAAGATATCAATCTGCATATCCAGAAAGCTCAACAAATCCTTAATAAGTTAAACAAAAAGAGAACTACCCATTAGGCACATTAAAGCCAAACTCCCAAAGATAAAGAGAAAACCTTGAAAGCCGCAGAGGAAGAAACAGGATACACAAAGATCAGTACGAATTACGGCTGACTTTTCCCAGAAACAGCGGCGCCCAGAAGACGATGGAATAACATCCTTGCCATGCTGAAAATGTCCATCTAGATTTCCATATCCAGAAAAACATCTCCCAAAAAGCGAGGCAAAATAAAGACCATTTCAGATTTACAGACTCTGAACCAATGTGTCTCCATAGACCTGCACTGCTTGAAATGCCAGAAGCCGCTCTTCAGGGTGAAGAGAAAGGAGACCACATGGGCCAGGAGCCCAGGCAGGAGGAAGACCACCCGTGACAGTGAGGGTAGATATAAAAATATGCTTCACTTCATTTTGCCTCGTTTATTTTGTTTATCTTATGTAGTTCTAGATCCAGTTTATATGTGGTTTTGAATTCTCGGAAAGTCTCTTAACAGTTTTTTTTAAGTTTACAACATAGAAGGAGGATAGAAGACATAAAAAGTACAACGGGCAGGACGGAACTGTGCTGTTACCAGGGCCTGACACCACCCGTGCACCGGAGTAGTAGAGAAAGGCAGTACGACACCTGCTAGAATTTCTAGGGCAGGGCAGCCTCTAAAGCAATACCTAGGAGTCCATGCAGGAGACAGAATGGGCTGTTCAAAAACATGTGACTCACCCAGAGGAATTCAAGAAAGACCGGCAGAGAACAAAATGCCAATGTAAATAAAACTAAAATACCAAGATGGAACGTTTCAACTGCAAAACAAAGAGCATTCCTGGAAATAAAGAGGGACATTTTGGGATGATAAAAGACAAATTCATCAGGAAGATATAACCATCCTAAACCTGAGGGTACCCAAAAAGAGAACTTTAAAATGCTTATAGCAGGGGCGCCTGGGTGGCGCAGTCGGTTAAGCGTCCGACTTCAGCCAGGTCACGATCTCACGGTCCGTGAGTTCGAGCCCCGCGTCAGGCTCTGGGCTGATGGCTCAGAGCCTGGAGCCTGTTTCTGATTCTGTGTCTCCCTCTCTCTCTGCCCCTCCCCCGTTCATGCTCTGTCTCTCTCTGTCCGAAAAATAAATAAACGTTGAAAAAAAAATTAAAAAAAAATGCTTATAGCAAAAACTGACAGAACTGGAAAGAGAAATACATTTTACATTTTATTTATTCAGTCACTGAAACAGTCATTGCTTTTCCCAAAGGGAAATTTATTTCTAAATGAAGTTCAGTAAAAATGTAATTAAGATGTCATATTATTACTCTTTTAAGATACAGTTTATGGAATTGGTTTTGAGATACACGGACTGTTAAACATTTGATCACCACACAGTATTATTTCTTCCTGGATTCTGTGTAGTGCTTCCATAAGAAAGCCCTGCTGTAACAATTAATGAAAGCAAAGGACCCCTCTCAAATGATTAGTTCTGTTTTCTTTTTTCTGACCCAGGCATTGGGTAAATGGTATTGTCTGATCTTCCAGCCCCTTCTGTTCAGAGGTTGATTGGTTCTCTGGCACAATTCCTTCCAATATTCCTACAAGCATTGGCAGTTTTTAAATAATTCAGTGTCTTATCGGCCCTCAAAACTTCCCAATGTTACACATTCTCAAAAACATCACTGTAGTGACGTAGATTAATAAGCACGGCAAGATAGCCATATCCTGTTGACGAGCAGAATCATCTCTTTCAGTGGGAACAGGTTATTAAATACTTCTTCTTGTCAAAGAGTAAAGTGGCTCTGCGTGCCTGATGACCATGGTCATTTTCACTGCTTTCCCCTTGAGGCTGAAGACTAGTGCTGGATACAGAGGGGGCACCGCTGGCAGAAGGGCAAATGTCAGCCACAAAACTCTGGCCCCACCAGGGGCATCTCTGCTCCAGAGTGTGGGCAACACACAGAGAGTCACAAGGCATGCCTTACGGGGGGAAACCTAGGAGGGAAGAATTAGGATAATACTACCTTAAGAGTATTCTTAAACTTTCATGGATTTCAATACATGTAATGCAATGAATAGTTTATACCAGAGCTAGAGATTTGGAAGAAACATTGGCAGAACTTACTTTTGTTCCGACTACCTGTGCACGCGTGCCCTCCCTTCTGTCCCTCTTTCTTCCCTGCTTCTGTCCCTTTAACAACCAGAATAACACTCAGGGAGTCTTACTGTTTGCCTTGTATTGTTTTAAAGACATCTCATTTAATACCAGCAAAAGCCTGTGATCGTCTCATTCCCCCATCTTTTGGATAAACTGAGACCAAGGTGGTTTAAGGAACTCGGACAAGGTCACACGGTTGCCGCCTAAGCACCGTGATCCATGTCTAGAGAGTTCAATTCTAGGGCCGTGGCTTTTAACCCTTCGGGTTTTAGGAAGTAAATGCCCACCTCCTCTTCCTGAGCCTTGTACTGGTGGGGCCTCTACTGTGATTTTCAGTTGAAGAGGAGACCATTTGCAGAGATGTGGCAGGGCGAAGTGCTGTGCACCAGCCCCAGTGGACGGGCTTAGAGGAGCGGGTCCCGGATCTAGGCAGTCTTCCTGGAGGCAGAGACAGACTCTGCAAGGTCACAGATGCAGTCAGGGCCGCAGCTCCCCCAAGAGGAGCAGGAACACTCACTTCTCACCTTCTGAGATCTGCCAGGGTGAAGCTAGGGGATGCTGGAGTCCAATCCCTCGGGACACAGGGCAGCACGGGGATTCAGGGAGGTAGAAATGGGAAATGCCACGCAGAAACCCATGGAGAAGGACATCAGGAGAACGGCGTTGTTCTGATGAAGCCGGAGTGGAGGGCATGGCTTGCAGTGTGGTCAGATGGACTGGACCCCCCCTCCCCGTCTGCTCCTAAATTGGACCTAGCCCCATACTGGAGAAGTTGCCCTGCATCTGAGCTGGAGCTGAGCAGGCTTGTTGCTTTTGAACTCAGAAGTCAGCTAAGTCATCTCCTTTTGGGACAAGAGAGCAGGTGCACCAGGGACCCTGCACCTTCTGCCTCTGGGTGAAAGTATTCCTGATGCTTTTCCAGGGCCCCTTCCCATCATCCACATGTACCCAGGACGCCCTCCTCCCTTCCCTCGGTCCACCTGGGCTCCAGGTCCAGCTGTGCCTTTGGCTACAAGTATGATCTGAGATTTTTTCATTTATAAAATGGGACTAAGGACGCCTACCTTCCAAGATGATCCCATTCATCCACTCAACAAATACGTGAACATCAGTCATGTTGATACAGCCATGAAGACAGGCCATCAGTGGGGAAGATGGACCTTACGCAACGCAGCTGAATATTTCATCACATTTTTAGAAGACCATAAAGGAGAAGTACAGGTTGCAGAGAGGGCACTGAGCAGTGCCCTGTCCTAGCCTGTGGTCAGGAAGGCTTCCATGAAGCTCTCAGGCAAGAAAATGTACAGCAGGGAAGGGAGGGTGGCAACACGTCAGACAGAGTGAAGGCACCAGGCCCTGGAGTGCAGAGCATCTCAAGGCTGTCAGAGGCCTCTCCAGGTGCCCGGAGTGGGGGAGCCTCAGGACACGGTGGTGTAGCTGTGCCAGGGTGCCCCTCAGTGCCGAGCTCCAGTCCAGCCACTCCAGTCCTTGGTGGCAGTCTGTCTGCAGTCCGCACCGGGGCCCCATCCCTCCAGGGGCCGGCCTGCACCCCCCTTCTCCTTCCCACACCCCGGTCCCAGCCAGGCCTTGGGTGCCTCAGGGCCTCTTCCCTCTGTGACCTCAGCTCAGGCCTTTTTTTCTGCCCACACCCACTGTTATAATAACTTCCACCTTATCTCGCTGGGATGCGGCCTCACCATGTGACCCCTCTGGGCCTTCTCTGACTGACGACACTCACCAGCCACAAGCCAGCGAAACTCAGCCAGCACCCCCGCCCTCCTGCCGTGAGAGCCAGGAACAAGACAGCTGCAGTTGCTGCTACCGTCCCCGATTGATCTGGTTGAGGTTGTGCAGTGAGAAGCATAACAACTGGAGAGAAGAAGGCAAAGGACTGTTTTGTGAAGACGGCATGGTTGCCTGCCTCAGAAACCCTCCACTCCAGGGCCTGGAGACGACCAGGCACGTGTGGACGCCAGGAGCAGCTTCCCGGTAGACAGCAACCGGCTACAAAATGCGATGGAGGAACAGGTGCAGTGGGAAAGATGCGACTAGGATAAGCCTAACAACAACAACAACAAAAAAAAAATGTGCAAGATCTGGATAAAAGAATAAAATGAAAATAGAAAAGAAAATAGGAAATCTCAGTTCTATAAAGATGTCTTCTCCGTGCATTCATGCACGACATAGAGAAGTGTCCTAGTAAATACACCATAGGATTTTTTTAGGAACTAGACAAAGTCACTTGCAGTTTATAATGTAAAAATAATCCATAATAACCGTGAAAAAAACCTAAAGATGAGCAGTAAGGAAGATCCAGTCCTAGCAGATATTAAAGTATGTTATAAAGCCACAGTTACTAAAACATTATGTATGAGTACAAAATGGAATAGATCAATAGAAAAAATGCGGTCCAGAGATAGAGACCCGCGTATAGATATAAATTAATCTATGATAAAAGAGCTACTAATTTAAATGAAAAACAGGCTCTTGAATGATCTGTTCTGTAATCCTCTGACAAAGCCGCGGGTTTTAGCTGGCCAGCGCTGGGTGTCCTGGCAGAGGACGACCATGGTCTTTTTCTCATTCAGCAGTCGAGCCTTGTGTCTACTGGGCTGGCAACGCAGACACGCCTGTGTCTGCATCATTGCCGGCAAAACAAATGCCACACGAGACGACCTATCACAATTACAGGGCCCTTGGAGACGACCCCACAGGCCATGCGTAGGAAGCCTGGGAGCCTTGCGAGCGCCCTGGGAGGACTGGGAGCGACGGTGGAGGGAAGGATATTGGCTCTGGTTTTCACCTGCACCGGAGGCCAGGGGTGTATTCACGTGGAGCTCTTCATTTAAGATGTTTTCAAACTGGGTCTTCAAGGATGTTTCTTCCTCCACAGCTGCAGGGCAGAAGGAGCATCTGCATCATTTATTTCTTAGACTCCTTTTTTTTTTTTTTTTTTTTAACGTTTATTTATTTTTGAGACAGAGAGAGACAAAGCATGAACGGGGGAGGGTCAGAGAGAGAGGGAGACACAAAATCTGAAACAGGCTCCAGGCCCCGAGCTGTCAGCACAGAACCCGATGTGGGGCTCGAACTCACGGACCGTGAGATCCTGACCTGAGCCGAAGTCGGACGCTTAACTGACGGAGCCACCCAGGCGCCCTTTTTTTTAAATTACGAAGACTTGCATTTTTAAGGCCAGACTCTGGAGTTTCTTTAGTTAGCATCATAAACAAAGGCAGATGCACCAAGATGACTTCGGCTGAAGAAATGAAGCCTGAGGAGGACTTTGTGCAGCCAGAGTGAGCTGTGCCGCCACCATGCACTTTCTCCCAGGCGCTCCCCGGAGCCCAGGACCGAGCGCACCGCCAGGTTCGGAGGTCGGAGAGTGGTCTCAGAACCAGCTTTGGGGACGTGGGGGGCCTGGAACTCGGGTTTTCTGGGGCCCTGGTGACCCACAAACGTGGTTGTCTGTCTGCAGTTCAGACTGAGGCCGGGAACGTTTGCTCAGAGCCCCTAGTTCAGTGAGCAGAGGCTCTCGGCCTACAGACCTCTCTTCACGACATCAGGCCCTTGGGCACAGCACACCAGGAACATGCCCAGACAGGGGTCGCTTGTGTAGGGTCATCTGTTTTTTCGAGAATCCACTTTCCTCCTCCTCCTCCTCCTCCTCCTCCTCCTCCTCCTCCTCCTCATCTGTCCGGGGCGGGGTGTAGATGCCTGTCCAGACTCACACTGAATGTATCTGGGGGGTGGGTGATGGGTGGGGAGTCAGAGAGAGGGCGCTCGGCCATTCTATACATAACGCTGAATTCACACCCCTGCGTTCAGCCCCACTTCTCCCCTGCCCTGGGCTGTGCCTCCCTATCTTTATGAACATGCGGAACTGAAATCCCTTACTGAAGCCGTCTCCTGTTCTCTTCTTTCTTGTAGATTTATTTTAATTCCTTTGCTTTATTTTAGTGGAACCTCAGGAGGGAGCAGAGATGTGTACGGCTAATCGGCCATGTTTAACTAGAAGCCAAGGACTGGCTTTCGCTGTGGCTGCTGAGCAGAGAGCAGGCTCTAGGGCAGAGGGGTCATCGCATCCTCTGGGTGAGGGTGACGGGCCAGAGTCAGGGAGAGGTGGCCGAGCTGCCGGGATGAATTGACAAGGTCTGGGATTTGGGGAAGTGGGGTGAGTCAGGCCCGAGCAGGTGGTGAGGGGCAGCCAGAAGAGGGTGCAGCAGGAGGAAACAAGAGCCCAGCCCTGAGCCTGTGGAACCTGAAAGTCTCCGGCACACCCACGGCAGGGGGTGGGGTGGGGGGTGCCAAGCAGGTGAGCTCAGGAGACTGAGCCCGGAAGGGGCAGGGACATGGCAGGTTCTCAGGAGACGATAGCTGTTTTCACTGCCCTTGGGAGGGAGGGGACGGTGCGCGTGTGTGCGCGTGCCCTGCTTGCGCACATTTCCGACCCTGTCTCCCTGGAAGCCCCGGCACGCCCCTCCCCTGAGCGGGCGTGAGCGTGTGGAGGGGCGCGGGGGCAAGGAGGAGGGCTGGGGTGGAGGTCGGGTGGGAGCTGTGCGAATGGGCGGCCGTGGTCCGCGAGCTGAGGATGCCATCTGCCACCAGGGCCCTGCTTCCTCCCGCGGCCTCACAGGCGACTGGACCTCCCCACGTGGCCCGACCAGGGCCGCTCTGGCCGAATGGCTAGGATCAGGGTCGGGGGCAGCACGGGCCTCTGTCCAGAGAGTTTTAATTCTTTGCTAAGGGCTCCAGGAGTGGTTTCTAGAGGAAGTTTGAGTAAAGAGCTTAAGGACAGATCTTGACTTCAGCTTATCTGCGAGAAAAGTGACTTCCATACATACGTCGCTGGTGGCGAAAACGGGTCAGCCACTGTGGAAAACGGTCCGGCAGCTCCTCAGAAGAGTTACTCATGAAGTTACCGTGTGGTCTAGCAGTTCTGTTCCTAGGTCTCCACCCCAGAGAAATGAGAGTATCTGTCCATGTGGGAACTTGCAGGTGCATGGTTACAGCAGCCTCACACACAGCGGCCAGAGGGTGGAAACACCCAAATGCCCATCGCCAGAGCGGGTAAACAAACTGTGGTGGTCCGTCCAGCAGGATATCACTCAGGGTGACGTCCTGACACAGGTCGCTGCTTGGATGAACCTCAAGAGCACCACGCTGAGCAAAAGAAGCCAGTCACAGAGGACCGCGCAGTGCATGATTCCGTCTACATGTGCGAAATACCCAGAACGGGCAAGTGTGCGGAAACAGAAGTAGACTACTGGTGGCCAGGGGCTGGGGCATGCAGGAAAGGGAGACTGACTGATTCCAGGGATGGAGTTTCTTTCTGGAGTGACACGCATGTTCTGGAATTAGACGGTAGTGATGGTTGACCGGGTGTGTATGAACGGTAGTAAAAACCACTGAAGTTTGTACCTAAAAAGGGTAAAATTTATGGCGTGTAACGATATCTCAATAGTAAAAAAAAAAAAAAAAAGTTAAAAGAATTAGTTACTCTCCCTAACAATTTTATAGTTAAAGTTAAAATGACCGAGGCGCCTGGGTGGTTCAGTCAGTTAAGCATCTGACTGTCGATTTCGGCTCAGGTCACAATCTGATGAGATCACAGCCTGCACCTTGTGACTCTCTCTCTCCCTCTCTCCCTGCCCCTCAACATTTTTGTTAAAAAGTTAAAAAAATGAATGGAAATATGGGTATACAGTTCGGGATGATACAAGGGTTCTTGAGAATGAATTGTACTGATATGATGGTTACACAACGACGTGAATGTTCAGTGCTACTGAATTCTACACTTAGGCATGGTTATAATGATTCATTTTAAGTTACGTATATTTTACAAAAAAAAAAAAAAACCACTAAGGGAAATATACTTAAATGAGTGCCTCCGTCGCTCTTTGTGAGGACATGAGAAATCCCACGCTCTTTGTCTACACATGCAGTGGCTCCGTGCATCTGAGCGTATCCAGGGCCTGGAGTGGATGGCCTGGCCCTGCCCCTGCCCGAGGCTGCTGCCTCCTGCCTGCACCAGGTTCTCTCCAAGGTCAAACTGGTTCTCTGCCTCCCTTGTGGGCCCCCTCCCTGGAAAGTGTGTCCCAAGGCCCATCCTTGGGCTGGGGCTTTGGGCCAGCATGGAGACCCCCAGGAAGTCCAGCTCTGGCCGAGGCTCTGTCTCTGCTTCCAGGGGCTCGATGGCAGGTTCCCCCCTTGGTCCCCTCTGAGGCAGCTGCCCCACTGCGCGCTCTAGCCGTTTCCCTCTTTGTCATCAGCAAGTATCGTCAGACTTCATGTTGGCCAGGTGATCTTTATTTGCATTTTACAGGATTAATTGAACTAGCCATTCTCATTTCCACTTCTAGAAATTATCTGTTAATATCCTCTGCCCAGTCTTCTATTATTTTAATTTGAGAGAGAGAGAGAGAGAGAGAGAGAGAACGTGCACACGTGGGAGAAGGGCAGAGAGAAAGGGAGAGAGAAAATCCCAAGCACGCTCCACACTCAGCACAGCCCAACACGGGACTTTGTCTCGCGAACCATGAGATCATGACCTGAGCCGAAATCAAGACTTGGACGCTCAGCCAACTGAGCCACCCAGGGGACCCCAGTTTTCTGTTTTTTCTTAATGACTTGTAGAGGTTCTTTACATATTCTGGGCATTACCTTATTTCTTCTTTATGTGCCCAGTGTATAGTTTTTAATTGTCTCTTGAAATGTTTATGATGCTTTTTATCTCACAGGAGTTTAAGGTTATGATGTAGGCTACTTTGTCATTCGTTTCTTGTGGTGGTTGTGTGTGTGTCTTTGCATTAATACTCTCCGATTTGCGGAAACCTGTGTTCTCCTTTGTTTTCTGTAACTGTACTTAAGATTTGCTTTTTTTTTTTTTTTTCTTTTCATGTTTTGGCTTTTATCCATCCGGGTTCTGACTCTGTTATTTTTTGATGCGTAAAAGCAAAGGTCTAATTTTGATTTTTTCCAACATGGCAAGCTGGTAGTCCGAGCGCAGTGTCTGGGAATGTCTGCACGGTGCCTGTAGCTTTACCTCTGTGGGACGCCAAGGCCCGTGAGCCATGGCCCTGCCCCTGTCGTATGCCGCCGAGGCCCATGAGCCACAGGTAACCGTCTAGGCTTTCCCTTCCGCTCCCACAAATGTTTATCCCTCCACAACATCTTGTGTCATGTTATTTGTCTGTATTTTTGTGTATGATGTGAAGTAGGCATTTAACTATAATTTCCCTACAAAGATTTGGAATGCCACATCGAAGACTGTCTGGAGCTTTCTGTTTTCTTCTGACTTCTGTTCCTACATCTGTGTCAGTGTGACCTTTCGTGCCCAGCACAACCCGTATCTCCTCATTGCCCACTCTCATTAACATCCTCTCGACTATTCTCATTTGAGCTGTTCTTCAGGTGAACTTTAGAATCATGTTATGAAGTTTTCACCCCCAAATCCCACTGGTACTTGGATGTCCTTGCACGTAAGCTCAGCATGGGAGGTTGACATCTGTCCCTGTCTCACCTCCTGTCCTGGAGGGTGGCCCGCCTTCCATGTATCCTTCCTTCCTTCCTTCATAAAGATCTGGCTCGTTTCTTCTCAAAAGTATCCGCAGGTATTTGGTTTTTTTTTATTGCTATTGTGAGTGTAGCCCTTTCATTATATCTTCTGTCACGTCGCTGGTAAGAAAGTAACCAGTTCTTCAGTATTTACTGTGGGGTGGTTTTTAAGACCTAATTTTTCTTCAGAATTTTCATTAGTTAGGACAAGTTTAAATACCAAATATCAAAAATAATGAGAACCAAAGAGCCATAAGCCCACTAGACTGCCTCTGGATTTTTTCCCACCTGTTTATCTACAGTTATGATTCAAATGTAAGCTATTTTGTAACCTGCAACAATTATGTATTTCTTAAATAAGTTTTTGGTTTTAGATTTACATAAAAGCAGCAAAGATAGTACAAAGAGCCCCCCTATATCCCACGCCTCGCTCCCGCTATTATTGGTCACAATTAATGAATCCAATATTGATATGTTATTATCAACTGAAGTGCATACGTTATTCAGACTTCCTTGTTTTTTCCCTAACGCCCACCTTCCGTTCCGGGGCCCCCTCCGGGACACCCCATGACACCTAGTGGTCCTGTCTCCCTAGGCTCCCCTAGAATGCGGCAGTTCTCAGACGTTCTGGCTGTTGATGACCTTGATGTGTGTGAAGAGTGCCGGTCAGGTGTTTCTAGAGTGTTTCTCAGGATTCGTCTGATGTTTTTCCTGTGATTAGACTGAGGTCATGGTTTTGGGGGAGGGTGACCACAGAGGTGAAGCGTCCTTCTCATCACATCATCTCAGGAGTACGTGCTGTGAAGGTACTGTGACGTTGACCATGGTCTCCCGGCCAAGGTGGTGTTTCTCGGGGTTCTCCACTGTCAAGTTCTTTTATCCCTTTTTCACACTGTACCTTTGAAAGCAAGTCACTAATCACAGTCCACACAGAGTTGGGGGCTGTGCTTCATCTTCTTAAGGACAGAGTTATCGGGGGCGCCTGGGTGGCTCAGTCGGTTGAGCGTCCGACTTCAGCTCAGGTCATGATCTCGCGGTCTGTGAGTTTGAGTCCCGCATCAGGCTCTGGGCTGATGGCTCAGAGCCTGGAGACTGCTTCCGATTCTGTGTCTCCCTCTCTCTCTGCCCCTCCCCCATTCATGCTCTGTCTCTCTCTGTCTCAAAAATAAATAAATGTTAAAAAAAAATTTTTTTTAAAAGGAGAGAATTATCCGCGTAAATTATTTAGAATTCTTGTGCACAGGCGATCTATCTACCCTCCCTTATTTATTTATCCAGTCATTTACTGTATCAGTGGACTTGTGGATATTTATTTTACTTGGGGTTATAACTCAGCTACTTTATTTTCATTCTTGAATTGTTCCAGCCTCGGCCATTGGGAGCTCTTTCAGTTGGTTCCTGTGTCCCTTTGACTTAACCTCGTGTGTGTGTGTGTGTGTGTGTGTGTGTGTTTATAACTTCCTCACTCTCTGGCACGAGACGCTCCAGGCTCATCTTGCCTGTTTCCTGCCCCAGTCCTAGAATGAGCCATTTCTCAAGGAGCCTTGTTTCCTCTTATGGGAAAATGGTATTAGAAGCCAAATCTGCGTGGAAGGCATTCTCTTGGCTACGATGGTGTCTTTGCTTCTAAGCCCTTTCAGCCAGCAGAGCAAGGAGATGCATGTGTGTGTGTGCTAGCCTGTGTATACATACGTATCTAAAATATTTGTATGTTTCCCTCTGTGTGAAGCTAAACATGGTCCATCACCACACAGATCATTCCAGCTACTCTCCTTGCTTACCTATCTGGCATAAATTTAAATTTACCAAGACCTCTGTGGCATATTTTCATTTAATTAAATATTCTTCTATGAAATTATTTTAAATAACCAGATGGGATTCTACTGAATGCATATATACTAATTTAAACAATTTCCCAAATGCCTTCAAAAAAGGTTATAACAATTTATTCTCCATGAGAAGTCTCTCGGAGTGCCCCTCACCCTGCACCCATGCCAACAGCCAACAGCACATATTTCATTTTTGTTTAACTCTAGCAGTTTGCTGAGTGAAAAAGTCCCTTGATGCACTTAATTGCATTGCTGAATTATCAATGAAAGCTGAATTTTCATTTGCTCCTTGATCATTTCTTCCATGAATCGCCTGCTCATATCATTTTCCCATTTATATCAACATATTCTTTTTTTTTCTTATTACTCTTCAGGAGCTACTTCTATAACAAATTTATTAGCCCTTTGGCAATTACAAAACAAATATTTCTCCCAGTTTTTTATTGGCCCTTAATTATGTTAACTCTTTTTAATGTTCAAACATTTTTAATTTTATACTATTAGTCCTTGTAGTGCTTCTCTTTGATACTATCTTTTAAAAACTGTTTCCTGCTCCCAAGTCATATAAATAGTCACCTATGTTTTTCTGTCTTTTAGGACTTAATTTGCCATATTGAAATGTTTGATCCCTATGGAATTTACTTAGCTTATGGTGTTAAGTAGGGATCTGCATTCATTTTGTAGCTTCAGTTCCTAAGGGTTGAGATGATCATTCTTGCAGTGAACAACACTGCCATCATCAGTCTTGGAAAGGCCCCTTGATAATATTGTAAATAAAATAATATACTATCAAAAATCCCCATGTTAAAAAAGAAAGAAAGAAAATTAAGGAATGTTTAGAAATTAACAATAAAAAACACAACATGTGACCATTTGTGGGACGCAGCAAGAGGTCCTGAGAGGAAAGTTTAGGACTAAATACATTCATCAGAAAATAGAACTCATTAAAAACAGGTAGGTATTCAGCACAATAAGTTGGAAAAAGAACAACAAATCCACTACACACACAAAAAAAGATAATTCAATAAAGATAATTTATAAAAGGCAGAAATTTTTAAAATCAAGGAAGAAGAAAAGAGTAAGAAAATTAAAATGCCATTTCTCATCCTCTTCTTACTATTTTCTAAGTGTATTTTAGAATAGTCACGAGTATAATCTGTGTAATATAAAATCCCTCAGTATTTAATGAGGCTTCATTTTTGACCAAGCGTGTATCCTTTCTCTGTTGGCCGTGGAGTTCTTTACGCACCTGGCAGCCCGGGCTTGTTGGCCGCTGTGTTTGGATCTTCCACTTCAGTGCGTTTTGTCTGATTGCTTGGTTGCCTGATCTACACATTTCTGAAAGGAGCACATCAGAATCTCCCATTATAATTGCCGATCTGTTTTCTCCCTGTGGTTTTGTAAGTTTCCTTGAGAGGTTTTGAGGCTGAATTGTTTGTTAGGTGTTTAGATGTTTATGATGGCTATATATTTTTTGTTTTACTTTCAACAGAATATAATCTCTTTCTTTGTCCTTTATGACTTTTTCTTGGTTTAAATTTAGATCAATGTGGAGATTTCTTTTGGAGCACGTTTGTCTTGGATATCTTTAACTGTTCCTTCTTTTGTGGGGTGGGGGGGTACGTGAGCAGGGGAGGGGCAGAGGAAGAGGGAGAGAGAGAATCCTAAGCAGGCTCCAAGCCCAGCATGAAGCCCAACTCCAGGCTCGAACTCACAACTGTGAGATCATGACCTGAGCTGAAATCAAAAGTTGAACACTTAACTGACTGAGCCACCCAGGCACCCCTATTATTTTATTCTCACCTTTCTTTGTCTTTTTGTGCATAATGTTAACATTTTAAAATTCAATCTATGAGTCCCTTTCTCTTAATTGGTGAATTAGCTCACATACATCTGTCATAATTACTGATATATTAAGCCTTTTGTTTTCTTATGTCATGTTTTCAATGGACTGTGTTTTCTTTCCTATTTTCAATTGGACAGATCATGTTTTCTTCTGCTGTTTAAGATTTTGCACCTAAGTTTTGCAAGCAGTCTGACCATAACTTTTCTTTCTTTTAATTCCCTTGTCAGATTTTTGAGTTAGGAAATATTTCTTCTGTTTCATTCTCTGGAAGAGTTTATATAAAAGTGGTCTTGTTTCTGGGGTGCCACCCCTGCTTGTGCCCTCTGTCTCTCTCAAAACAATTAATAATAATAATAATAATAATAGTAATAATAATAATAATAATAAAGTGGTATTGTTTCTTCCTCAGATGTTTGGAGGAAATCATCAGTGAATCAGGGACTGTGATTTTTTTGGTGTGGGATTAATAGATATATGACTGCTCCTCTTTGTATTAGTTTCAGTATATTGTGTTTTACAATGAATTTGCCCATTTTGTCTATATTTCCAAATGTATTGGCACGAAGTTGCTCATATTATTCTCTTTTTATTATCTTAATGACTTCGAGTCTGTAATGATACTCCCTCTTCATTCCTGGTATTGATAATTTGTGCCTTCTCATTTTCACTCTTATTCAGGCTTTCTAGAGACTTATTGATTTGATTAATCTTTTCAAAAAAAACAATTATGTAATTGTTAAATCTCTTTATTATATGTTTATTTTCCACTGTATTAATGTCCTCTCTTATCTTTATTATCTTTTCTTTCAACTTTCTTTGGATTTATCATGTTGTTCTTTCTTTTTCCAACTATTGGTGATGAGTATTTAGAGAACTGATTTCCAGCCTTTCTTCATTCCTAGTATGGATATAAGGCTATAATTTTCTCTCTAAGCATGACTTCACTGCATCTCATAAATTTTGATATGTCTGTTTTCACAATCATCCAGGTGAAGATATTTTCTAATTGTGATTTCTTCTATGACCCAAGTCCCATTTACAAGTGGGTGCCTGGGTGGCTCAGTTAGTTAAGCATCCAGCTTTGGCTCAGGTCATGATCTCATAGCTCTTGAGTTCAAGCCCCACGTCGGGCTCTGTGCTGATGGCTCAGAGCCTGGAGCCTGCTTCACATTCTGTGTCTTCCTCTCTCTGTACCCTCCCCTGCTCACGCTCTGTCTCTCTCTTTCTCAAAAATAAATAAACATTTAAAAAATAATAATAAATAAAAAATAGAAGTATAATGCTTGATTTCCAAATACATGAACATATCCTAGTTTTTGTTGTTGTTGCTGATGATAATTTTTAGCTTAATTCCATCACAGTCAAAGGACATTCTCTGGAGGATTTGGATCCTTTGAAATGTGTTTTCAGTGGCTTTACAGACCAGCATGAGGTCTGTTTTGCCCTTGTGCATTTGACAAGGATGTATATGCTCTCACTCTTGGCTACAGTATTCTGCATAGTCTGCAGACGCGTTGCTCACATCTTCTGTGTCCTTCTTGATATTTGTGTGGTTGTTCTGTTAGCTAGTAGAGAGTTGAATTACAGTCTCCTATTATTTTATTTTTTTATTAACGTTTATTCATTTTTGAGAGACAGAGCATGAGCAGGAGAGGGGCAGTGAGAGAGGAAGACACAGAATCCGAAGCAGGCTCCAGGCTCTGAGCTGTCAGCACAGGGCCCGACACAGGCCTCGAACCCACAAACTGTGAGATCATGACCTGGGCTGAAGTCAGACACTTCACCGGCTAAGCCCCCCAGATGCCCACAGTCTCCTGTTATTATTATAGGTTTGTCTATTTCTCCTTTTGGTTCTGTCCATTTTTGTTCCATATTTTTGAAGCTATATTATTAAGCATTATATACTTGCAACTATTTTTTCTAATATTAGTGCAGCTAAACCAACTTCCTTTTGGTTGGAGTTTGCATGTTCTTTTCCCCAAGCTGTACTGTACTTCTGATTTTTCTGTGCCCTTATATTTAAAGTGGGTCTTCTTTAAGTGGCATATAGTTCGGTTTTGCCAAGTTCGACTATTATATTCTTTTTTTTTTAATGTTAATTTATTTTTGAGATAGCACCAGAGTGGGAGGGGACGAGAGAGGATTTGAAGCAGGCTCCACACTGACAGCAGCAAGCGAGCCCAGTGTGGGGCTTGAACTCACTAACCGTGAGATCATGACCTGAGCTGAAGTCAGACACTCAACCGACTGAGCCACTCAGGCGCCCCTATATTCTTTTAATTAGAGATTCCGTCTTTTACCTTTAACACAATTACTTGTATTTCTTAATATGTATTATGGTACTGTTTTTGTTTATCCTACCTGTTTTATCGTCTATTTTCTCTCCTTTCTCTCCTTCTCTCTTTTCTCTTGGAAGAATCATTTTTTTCCTCTGTTAGCTTTTGGTTTTGCAGTCTTTTAATATTCTCATAATGGTTACATTATAACATGAATCAGTGACTCATTGGCAGTCCAACATATATCAGTATTTTTTCCACTTCCCAGACAATGCTATGATCTCAAAACCTTTCAACTTTCTTTACTTATTCACTTCAATTCTACATATATTTAACCCCCACACGATGATAACACTATTGTCTTTTATAATCAGTGATCTATCATTGTGAAATGTTCTTCAGCTCTAGCAATGTGTCTTATCTTAAGGTCTTCTCTGTCTGATATTCTTTGGTTAGTATCTTCGTCATGTATTTTCCCCATCTTTTTACTATCAACCTTTCTGTGTGTTTATATGTATAGTATATCTTTTATAGGCAGTGTTTTACGAACGTAATCCAGTCTGACAATCTTTGTCTTTTCGTTGGAATATTTTGTCCATTTACATATAAGTAATTACTGATTTATTTTGTATAAATTGTTCCTTTTAGCATTGTTTTCTATTTTCTCACTTATTCTGTGTTTCTTTTTCTCTCCTTTCTTGCCTTTTTTTTTTGATTAAGTATTTTTGTTATTCCATTTCCCTATCACCTTGTTAGTTATATATTCTTTCACTATTCTTTTAGAAACTACTCTAGAGAGTACTTCACTTACAAAAATCTAGTGCAAAAGTTGTACTTTGACCACTTCTAAGACTATAACAGTTTAACTCCCCCTCCTGCCTTTTATACTATGGTTGTACTATATTTTAATTCTACTATACCTTGAAGGATACACAACATTATGATATGGTTTTAGACTGTCAGTGTTCATTTTAGCTTAACTGATACTCTTTCCATTGCTTTTTATTCCCTCCTTCATCTCTGTGTTTCCACATGGGGTTCTTTTTCTTCTGTCTTTAGCACTTCTAATAGTGCAGGTATTCAGGTAACAAATTTCTTACTTTTTGTTTGTCTGAAATGTTTTTATTTTACCTTTACTTTTGAGGAATATTTTTGTTGAATATATATTTCTAGTTGGGCAGGTTTATTTTTAGCATGTTGATAACTTCATTCCATTTTTTTCTATTTCCCATTATTTCTGTTAAGAAGTCACTGTTAGTTATACTGTTGCTTCTTTGAAAGTAATCAATTTTTTGTAACTATATGTAAAAATTTCTCTTTGTCTTTGGTTTTCAGCCATTTTATGTTATGTTTACCTGTGGTCTTCTTTCTATTTGTCTTGTTCATGGTTTTTAGTATTCCTTTTATCAATGGTTTGATGTCTTTCATCAACTTTGGAAACGTCTCAGTCATTATCCCTTTAAATATTGCTTCCTTCTCTCCTTCTGGGACTGTGGTTATACAATAGCTATGTTAGAACTTTTCACCATGTTCCATGTACCTCTTTTGCTCTTTTCTGTATTTTCCATGTTTTTTCTCTACGTACCTCAGGCTAGATATTTTGTCTAGTCTTTAATTCTGGTGTCTGTCCTCCATTCAATCATCTTCTCAACAGGTATGACTAATAGGCTATTTAAGCTAAATCCTATTTGAGTAAACTTTTGAGTTCTTAATGTTATTTGTTGGATTTTTCAGACCCACAACTTTCCATTTCATTATTTTTTACAGTTTTCAGTTCTTTACTCAAATTTTCAACTTGTCATCTAATATCATGAACATATTAATCACAACTATTCTAATGTCTGTAACTGAAAATCACCATATCTCTGTCTCCCATAGATCTGTTTCTTTTGTTTCTCTCCTGGTTTTTGGTCATTTTATCTTGTTTCATGGAATGCCAGGCAATTTTCTGTTGAATAGTGTGAATGAACATGCAAAGTCACCTGTAGCTATGAATAGTGTTATCTTCCTCAAAAGATGATTTGCTTTTGCTCTTGGCAATTAGACAGGGGCAGACTACCTTCATCCAGCCAACGGTTGTCCACTGGGAATATGGGCCTCAATTTTTGTGAAAGCCAGTAAATTTCTGGATCATCTTTTCCCCTAGACTAGCAAGGATCCTCTTTCTTGATAAGCCCTGAACTTCAACTTATTCTCTGGTCCCATAGACTTCTGAAAGCTGTCCTCAGCTTTTCGACCATCATTTGAAAACCAGCAGATTCCTCAAGGGAGAATGCGATATCAAACATCAGGCTTATATTTCTGCACTTCCCTCTCTCTGCAGTCATGGCCTTTCAACTTCTTACTGCCTTGGGATTTTTCCTTACTGCTCTCTCTTGCCTTCAATTAGGTGCTTTTTAATATTTTCTCCAATGTTTATAGCTGTTCTACATGGGAAAGTTGATGCACAACATGCTTACAACTTTCTCTGTAAGTGGAGAACTCTCCAGCATACTTAAAATTTGCTCTTATGCTTTTTGCCCTTAAGAATCATACCTCTTCTGGAGCACCTGGGTGGCTCAGTAAGCTAAGAGTCCAATTTTGGCTCACGTCATGACCTCATGGGTCTGCAAGTTCGAGCCTCGCATCAAGCTCTGTGCTGACAGCTCAGAGCCTGGATCCTACTTCAGATTCTGTGTCTCCCTCCCTCTCTCCCTCTGCCCCTCCTCTGCTCACGCTCTGTCTGTCTCTCTCTCTCAAAAATAAGTAGACATTAAAAAAAAAAGAATCATACCTATTCTTCATTCATTTGCTCAGTAAATCCTTATTGAATGTTTACTGCATTCTAGTCACTGTTTTAGGTGCCAGTGTAAACAGTCATATTCTTTTGTTTTTTCTTTTGATTACTTATAAATCAATATTTGTATCTTCCTTCTGAGAAAACGTGTAATTTAGCATGTCCTTCTGTCCCTTTAATCTCTGCTTCCCACTCTACTGCTGTGTTAATATTGTCTACAGTTTTTGTCCTGTGCAGTTGTGTTTCTCTTTTATTTGATCTAAGCTTTTTTGAAAAAATAGCCAACGATGTATTTTGCCGAAATATGATATTCCTCTCACTTCCCATATATCTCACAACAACTCCTGGGGGTGTTGTTTTTGTTGTTGTTGTTACTGGAACACTTCTTCCAAGAGTTTTGTCTGAAGATCTTTGTTTGGCAAGCTCTTCGCACCCTTTAGATGGTCTGTCAAGTTCAGTTTCCCCAAGAAGTCCTTTCTGTAGTCTTCCACCTGCTCCAGTCTGGACTGATTGCTCTCTCTGCCTGGTGCACATCTGAGAACCTGGGGCTTCTCCTCACCGTCATCGGGGTCCCCTTTTTTGGATCTCCATTCCCTGCTTCCCTTTTCTGGGTTACTCCATTGTCTTAGGGGAGCATATTCTCATATGGCTCCCTCAAAATGGTAGATAGGTTAATTTTAAGAGGCCACACATGTCTGAAAATGTCTCACATTTGGTTGATAATTTGGCTGGAGGTAGAATTCTATGTTAGAGATGGTTGTCCTTGAATACTTTGAAGTTTTTTCCTTCATCTGCTGGAACATTTTCTTAATCAGTCTTTTCCAAAGACCATCTTTTGCAATAAGAGGTCATCATTTACAACTCTCTGCCACTTAATTTATTGTTTTAATAACATGAATGATTTTCTATGAACATATAAATTACCTAAAGGGATCCAAGAGAAGGCTGAAAGCCCGAAAGACCAATAACCTTCTAGAGGAAACAAGGAAAAGAAAGAAGCGTACTTCCACAAACACCAAGAGAGCACCTAGGCCAAGAAGTGCTTTCAAGCCTCCGGGAAAGAGACGTTTCCTGTGGTTGAAGCTGCTCCTGAGTCCCAGAACATGGAACAGGTCCACGCTCTGCAGCCGGCAAAGCCCGCACGATCAAGGGAGCGTTGTCTCAGGAAGGCAGACTGGCTTGCTAGCGGGAAACGGAGTGAGGACCGTCGTCGTCCCCCGTCCCCGTCTGTTCTGCCGGCACCCATCCCATAACCACAGTCCTGAGAGAAGCCCACCTCTGCAAAGTAGGGTGCCTCTGGTCTCCCAGCCCCTCTCCTGCTCTTCCTGCGCTCTCCAGTCACGGTCACTGAGACGAGAGCTGTGTCATCCTCTCGTGCATGTTCTCACAGACCTGAGACAGAAGTGACGCATCACAGCTGCCTCCCCTGCTCAGTGCCTCACCCGCCCCAGGTTTCACTTCTGTCTTCCGGGTGCTTGCTGGGCTCTTTCCAGCTTGGAGATATTTCTCTTTCCCCAAGGAAGCAAAAAAGCAATGGAGCCTGAGACCCTGGGCCCTCCGTGTCTGTGGCTTCCAGCAGGTCACAAACTGTGCTAGGGCAACATTTGAAACACCTTGACCCAGACAGTCTGGCTCAGGGGGTCTGGAGGTGGAGGTGGAGAAACTTCAGATGCTCCTTCGATGATTCTGAAGCTCTCAGGTTCTTTGTCACAGGCCATTCCCTGTCCTTTGGAAAGCTTCAGCTTGGGGGCCACCTACAATTACCATCGGCTCCCAGAGACCCCTCACTGGACACAGGCCACGTGTCTGGGCCACAGTTCAAAAGAAGCACGACCAGGTGTCAACTTAGAAGGGGCCTTGGTGTATCTCGAAATGCCTGTGCTGGAGTTCATTGCTTTCCAGGGCCAGACTGATCTCCCTCTGCTCCTGGGCTGGGTGCTGCCCACCTTTGCTGGCCATGCTGTGGGGTCTAGGCTGCAGGCCTGTCCCAGCACCCCCTGCTGGAGCCAGTGAGGCTCTCCAACCTCCTTTTCCTCGTGAGATTTCGATTTATCTGCCCTGCTTCCTTTCTCGTTGTGAGCATCCTGTGCTCCTGAGCACAGGGCCTTTCCTCCTCAGCCCTCTGCTCAGTCTCTGCCAGGGCGTTTCGAGGCCTGATTACGACTGCACCCCTACCTCTCAGCTGCCTAGAGGTGGCCTCCAGCATAGATGGCCAAGTCAAGCATGGGTCCAATGAAAGATTTAGGTAAAATCACACTTACATCATTTTTATACAAATGATTTTTTTTTGTATAATTCCATTTTTCCATTTCTCGCCAGCTGAACAGGAATCTAGATTTGGCTTCATTAAGTTGGAGAACCTCTGACCTTTTGCATGCCCTGGCCCCTGGGTACCCACCGTGACTCTGCCCATCTGTTGCTAGTGGGCCAAAGGTATGTCTCTGTCGCACTTTGTTCCTCATCCAACATCCAAAGCTCTGTTTCCACGTAGCTTTGTCTTCCTCAGGCTGTCCAGAGAGCCACTCCTATTCATTTGTTCTCTCTGTCTCTCGTGCACACACTTTTGATTCCTATAACTTCATATTTTTGTGTTTTGTTTTCAAAATTTGGGTCTCATTGTATACACATCTTCAATATTTTATGGCTCATATGTTTGGCCCACAAAATCCCTAGAACCTGTAAATGTTACCTTATATGGAAAAAGGATCTTGGCAGCATGATTAAGTTAATGATTCTGAGTTGAGAAGATTATTCTGAATTATCGGAGCAGGCTCTATAAATACCACCACAGCACCCTAATAAGAGGGAGGTGGAGGGAGGACACATAGAGAGGCCATGTGACTGCAGGGTCGAGATGGGAGTGAGGTGGCCACAAGCCAAGAAATGCCAGCAGCCACCAGAAGCTGGAAGAAGCAAAGAATAGAGTCTCCCCCTAGAGAATCAGGAGAAGTGGGGCCTGCTGACCTCTGGATTTGGGCTCAATGATAGGGATTTCAAACTTCTGATCTCCAGAAATATGAGGGAATAAACACACCTTTTTAAAAACAATTTTTTAATGTTTATTTTTGAGAGAGAGAGAGAGAGACAGTGGGGGAGGGGCAGAGAGAGAGGGAGACACAGAATCTGAAGCAGGCTCCAGGCTCCGAGCTTCTAGCACAGAGCCCGATGTGGGGCTCAAACTCACAAACCGCGAGCTCATAACCTGAGCCGAAGCTGGACGCTTAACTGACTGAGCCACCCAGGTGCCCCAACATACCTTTTTTTAAGCTACCAAATTTGTGGTAATTTGTTATAGCAGCCATAGGAAACTAATACATAAACCAACCTCTCAAAAATTCTTTCAAGCTCTAATGTGTTCGTTTATGGAACATCTGCTCTGTCTCTGCTTGTTAGTGGCCACTTCAGCAGGTAAATGCAACTTGTGAAATTTTATACTTTTCTTGTCCTGGGATGCAAGGTGACATCATGCAGGTGATGTTATTCCTGTCATTGTATCTAAGCACAACAATGTGGAGGCAGAGAAACTTGCCCTTCACAAAGGTCCTGAACTCTCCCCAAACCTGGACTTGGTGATGGGAGATGTAGTGTGTGGTTCTCCAGTGGGTGGAACTTACATTATAAACTGGGAGACCGAGGGGCTCCTGGGCAGCTCAGTCGGTTAACCGTCCGACTCTCAGTTTGGGCTCAAGTCATGATCTCACAGTTCATGGGATGGAGCCCTGCATCGGGCTCTGTGCTGATAGTGTGGAGTCGGCTTGGGATTCTCTCTCCCTCTCTCTCTGTCTGCCCCTCCCCCACTCATACTCTCTCTCTTGCTTTCTCAAAATAAATAAATGAACTTATAAAAATTAAATTTAAAAAAAAAAAACAACTGGGAGACCAAAACTAATCAGATGAAAATCTGCACGGCTCTATTAATATCAAGACAAGGAATATTACTAGGCACAGAGAGGGACATGTCACAGAGAAAAATCAGTCCCATGTAGAGTGTGCCTAAGAAGAAAGCTTCAAATACATGAAGCGAGCCTGACAGAACTGAAAGGAAAAACAGACAAACCACAAATAGAGCTGGAGATTTCAACACTACTTTCTCAATAATTGACAAGAACAAGTACAGGGAAAATCAGAAAGTGTGTAGACCTAGATAACGTTACCCACCACCGACAACAGAACAGGGCGCTCTTTAAGTGCACAGTGAAGCGTGCGTCAGGATACAAGTCTTGGCCGTAATACAGGTCTCAAGAAACTTAGAAGAACTGAAATCACAGTGAATGTGTTCTATAAAATAGTGGAACTAAATTAAGAACAAAAATATATATATATGGGGGTTTCCAAATATTTGGAAAATGAGGCGTATATTTCTAAATAACACATGGGTCAAAGAGAAAGGTCACAAGGGATATTAGAAAATGTTTTGAGGTCGGGGCTCCTGGCTGGCTCAGTTAGTGGAGCATGTGACTCTTGGAGTTGTGAGGCTGAGCCCCGTGTTGGGCGTACAGACTACTAAAAAGAATAAATTAAAATAAAATAGTGTTTTTAATTTTTTTTGTTTAAAAAATTTTTTCTTTAATGTTTATTTATTTTTGAGAGAGACAGAGACAGAGAGTGAACAGGGGAGGGGCAGAGAGAGGGAGACAGAGAATCCGAAACAGGCTCCAGGCTCTGATCTTTCAGCCCAGAGCCCGACGTGGGACTCAAACCCATGAACCACGAGATCATGACCTGAGCCAAAGTTGGACGCTTAACCGACTGAGCCACGCAGGCGCCCCAAAATAAAATATTTTGAAAATACATGTGAGACGCAGCTGATGTACTCAGAAATGTGCAACACTAAATACTTATATTAGAAAATAAGAAAGTCAACAATAAATGATCAAAGCTTCTAAGCTTCCACTTTCAAAGGCTAGAAAAATAAAAGCAACTTAAGCCTTTAGTAAGTAGAAGAAAGGAGGTGCAGATATCAGCATAATAGAAAACAGAAACATAGAGGAAATCAAAGAAACCCAAAGCAGGATTTTTGAAAAGATGAATCAAGCTGATAGACCTGGGGCACCTAGGTGGCTCAGTCAGTTAAGTGTCCAGTTTCAGCTCAGGCCACTTTCTCACGGTTCGTGAGTTCAAGCCCCACATCAGGCTCTCTGCTGTCAGCATAGAGCCTGCTTCAGGTCCTCTGTCCCCCTCTCTGTCAGTCCCTCCCCCCACACGTTCTCTCTCTCTGTCTCTCTCTCTCTCTCAAAATAAATAAACTTTTTAAAAACTTTATTTTAAAAAAACTGATAAATCCCTAGTGAGACTCATTAAAAAATTTTAAAAAGCAGCAATATCAAGAATGAAAAAGGGCTCATCAGCCTTAACTCTGCAGACATTAAAAGAATAACAGAGGAATGAAATTAACAACTTTATCTCCATAAATTTGAGAACTCAAATTTCTTGGAAGATACAAATTACCAAAACTGATAAAATATGAGACAATTTGAAAGCTTTTTATCTGTTAAAAAAGTTGAATTTGTAATAAAAACCTTCCCAATGCTATATGACTTCACTAGTAAAATCTACCAAACATTTAAGAAAGTAGTTCCATCCTTTACACATGCTTTCAGAAAAGATAAGAGTGAATATTTCTCTTCTTATGAGGCCAGAATTACCTTGATACTAAAAAAAGACATTGCACAAAGAGCAAACTGCTGACCAATATGCCTCGTGACCATAGATGCCAAAATCCTTCACCATATTAGCAAATCAAATCTAGCAGTATAGAAAAAGGGCAATACTCCTTGACCACTTGGGCTTTATCCAAGAAATGCACAGTTAGCTTAACACTCAAAAATTAATCAATGTAATTAATCATGTTAAGAGAATAAAGGAGAAAAACCATGTAATTATCTCAATAGATGCAGAAAGGAATTTGACAAAATTTAAGAGCTATTTATTATAAAATTTTCAGTGAGCCAGAAATAGAAAAGGGATTTCCTTAACATGATTAAGGGCACATATGAAAAACCTATAGCTGACATTTTAGTTAATGGTGAAAAACTCAGCTCTTTTTCCGAAGAATAGGAACAAGGCAAGAACGTCTACTTCCATCCTTCTTTTCAACATTGTGCTGGAGGTTCTAGCCAGTGCAGTAAAGCAGAAGTAGACAATAATAAAAATAAAGGGGATGCAGCTTGAAAAGAAAGAAGTAAACTATCTTTATTTGCAGACAGCACCATCATGTACACAGAATATCCTAAGAGATCTACAAAAGATACTACTACTAGAACCAATGAAAATATTTAGGAAGGGCATAGGAAACAAAGTTAATGTACACAAATCAATGCCATTTACCATCCCTGTCAAACTACCACCAGCATTCTTCACAGAGCCAGAACAAACAATTCTAAAATTTGTATGGAAACACAAAAGGCCCTGAATAGCCAAAGCAATCCTGAAAAAGAAAAACAAAATTGGAGGCATTGTGATTCTGGATTTCAAGCTATATTACAAAGCTGTAGTCATCAAGACAACATGATACTGGCACAAAGACAGACACAGATCAATGGAACAGAATAGAAAACCCAGATATGGACCCACAGCTATATGGCCAACTAATCTTTGACAAAGCAGGAAAGAATATCCGATGGAAAAAAGACAGTCTCTTCAACAAATGGTGTTGGGAAAACTGGACAGCAACACGCAGAAAAATGAAACCAGATCACTTTCTTACACCATACACAAAAATAACTTCAAAATGAGTGAAAGACCTAAATGTGAGACAGGAAACCATCACAATCCTAGAGGAGAACACAGGCAACAACCTCTTTGACCTCGGCAGCAGCAACTTCTTACCAGACACATCACCGAAGGCAAGGGAAACAAAAGTAAACATGAACTATTGGGACCTCATCAAGATAAAAAGCTTCTGCACGGTGAAGGAAACAATCAACAAAACTAAAAGGCACCTGCAGAATGGGAGAAGATATTTGCAAATGACATCTGATGAAGGGTTAGTATTCAAAAGCTAGAACTTATCAAACTCAACACCCAAAAAACCAACCCAGTTAATAAATGAGCAGAAGACATGAATAGACACTTTTCCAAAGAAGACATCCAGATGGCCAACACAAGAAACAACAGTTGTTGGCAAGGATGTGGGGAAAGGAGAACCCTCTTGCACTGCTGGTGGGAATGCAAACTGGTGCAGCCACTCCAGAGAACAGTATGGAGGTTCCTCAAAAAACTAAAAATAGAGCTACCCTATGACCCAGCAGTTGCACTATTAGGTATTCACCCAAAGGATATAAAAATACAGATTCGATGGGACACATTCACCCCACTGTTGATAGCAGCATTATTAACAATAGCCAAACTATGGAGAGAGCCCAAAAGTTCATCAACTGATGAATGGATAAAGAAGATATATAGAAAAATATAGATAGATAAATATATATATACAAACATTGTGTATATATATTTATATACACACACAATGGAATATATATATATATAGTATATATATTGTATGTATACATACATATACATATACATATTATATATATACATATACAGCAGAATACTCAGTCATCAAAAAGGATGAAATCTTGCCATTTGCAAAGACATGGATGGAGCTAGAATTTATTCTGCTAAGCAAAATAAGTCAATCAAAGAAACACAAATACCATATGATTTCACTCATGTGGAATTTAAGAAACAAAACAGATGAACATATGGGGAGGGGGGAAAGGAGAGAGGGAAACAAACCACAAGAGACTCTTAATGATAGAGAACAAACTGAGGGTTGATGAAGAGAGTTGGGAGGTGGGTAGGGGGTGGGCTAGATGGGGGATGGGTATTAAGGAGGGCACTTGCTGTGATGAGCGCTGGGTGTGTATGTGATGAATCACTGAATTCTACTCCTAAAACCAATATTTCACTGTTTGTTGGCTAACTAAAATTTAAATTTAAAAAAAATCAATGGCACTTACATATAATACAATAAACAGTTGAAAAAATTTTAAGTAAAACAATACAATTACAATAGCATCCAAAAGCATTAAATACTCAGGGATAAATTTAACAAAATATGTGTATGACGTGCACACTGAAAACTACAAGCATTGATGAGAGGAATTAAAGGAGATCTTGGGGCATCTGGGTGGCTCAGTTGGTTAAGCATCCGACTCTTGGTCTCAGCTCAGGTCGTGATTTCACGGTTGGTGAGTTTGAGCCCTGCATCGGACTCTGCGCTGACATCTCAGCACCTACTTGGGGTTCTGTCTCTCCCTCTCTCTGCGCTTCCCCACTTGCACTCTCTCTCTCAAAACAAATTAACTTAAAAAAAAAAAAGGAGATCTAGACAATGGAGGAACATATACTATGATCATAGATTAGAAGACAATACTATTAAGATACCAGTTTTCCCCAAATCAACCTATAAATTCAACGTGATCCCATGATTCCAGTCAAAATCCTAGCAGGATTTTCTTGCAGAAATTAACAAACTTATTCTAAAGTTTATATGGAAATAATGAAAATGATTTTGAAAAGGAAGATCAATTTTGAAGAATTTTACCTGATTTCAGAACTTGCTGTAAAGCCATAGTAATCAGGGGCGCCTGAGTGGCTTAGTCGGTTAAGCGTCTGACTTCAGCTCAGGTCATGATCTCACGGTTCATGAGTTCGAGTCCTGCATCCAGCTCTGGGCTGACGGCTCAGAGCCTGGAGCCCGCTTTGGATTCTGTGTCTCCCTCTGTCTGCCCCTCCGCCGCTTGCACTCTGTCTCTTGCATTGTCTCAAAAATAAATAAACATTTTAAAAAGCCACAGTAATCAAAACGGTGTGCTGTTAGTATAAGGATAGATCCATAGATCATTAGAACAGAAGAAAATCCAGAAACAGACCCTTACATACATGATTAATTCACTTTCAGCAGAGGTGCTAATGTAATCAGGTAGGGGTGGAGAATAATTTTCCCAAATGATGCTGGAGCAGTTGGACGTCCACTTTGAAAAAATGAGCTTTGACCCATACCTCACACCACACACACAAATCGACTCAAAATGGATCAGAGACCTAAACATCAAAGTTAAGACTGTAGACATCCTAGAAAGAACACATAAGAGAAAATCCTTTCATCTTCGGGACAAAGATTTCATAGATAGGACACCGGAAATACCAATAGACGATGAAAACCCGAGCAACAGACTGGGAGAAAATACAATACACATCTCTGGCAACAGACGACTGTCCAATGCAAACAAAACTCTTACAACTCAATGATAGGAAGACAAGTAACCCCCCAAAGATTTAAGCGACACTTCATAAAATAAATGCCAATAAGCACAGGAAAATATGTTCAATATCACTAGTTATCACAGAAATGCAAATTAAAACCACAATTAGATACCTCCCCATACTCAAAAGAATGGCTTAAACTAAAAAGACCAATAATCTGTGTTGGCAATGATGTGAAGCAACCACAACTCTCATATATTGCAATTGGAAATATAAAATTGTAAACCATTTAGAAAAAATAATCCTTTTCTTATAAAGTAAACATATGTTTAGCATACAACCTGGCAATTCCACCCTTAGGTATTTATCCAAGAGAAATAAAAATACATGTGTAAAAAAAGACTTGTGCCAAAGTTCCTACTAGCTTTATTTATAGTAGTCATAACGAAAATATATATATATATATCTATCAACAGATGATTGATACACAAATCGTATCATATCCTTACATTGGAAAACTGTCAGCAATGAAAGGAATGAACTAAGGATATACACAGCAATGTAAGTCTCAAAAATATTATGCTAACTGGCACAAAAATAGACACGTCGATCAGTGGAACAGGGTAGAGAGCCCAGAAAAAAACCCACGCTTATGTGTCAATTAATCTATGACAAAGCAGGAAAGAATCTCCAGTGGGAAAAAAGACGGTCTCTTCAACAAATGGTGTTGGGAAAACCGGACAGATGCATGCAAAAGGATGAAATTGGACCACTTTCTTACACCATACACAAAAACTCAACATGGATTAAAGACCTAAATGTGACACCTGAAACCATAAAACTCCTATGAGAAAATGCAAGCAATAATCTCTTGGACATTAGCCTTAGCAACATATTTATGGATATCTCTCCTGAGGCAAAGGAAACAAAAGCAAAAATAAACTACTGGGACTGTATCAAAATAAAAATATTTTATTTTTAAGATAAGATCTTTTATTTTTAAGATATTTTTAAGATGTTGAAGGAAACCATCAACAAAACAAAAAAGCAACCTACTGAATGGGAGAAAATATTTGCAAATAATATATCTGATAAGGGGTTACTATCCAAAATGTAAAAGTAACTTATACAACTCAACACCAAAAAATATCAATAATAATCCAATTTTTTTAAATAGGCAGGGGACCTGAATAGACATTTTTCCAAAGAAGACGTACAGATGGCCAACAGACACCTGAAAAAATGTTCAACATCCTTCGTCATCAGGGAAATGCAAACCAGAACCACAATGAACTATCATCTCACCTGTCGGAATGGCTAAAAAAAAAAAAAAAAAAGACAAGAAATAAGGTGGGTGGGCGAGGATGCCGAGGAAAAGGGAAGCCTCGTGCGTTGTGGGAATGTGAGGTGGTGTAGCCACCGTGGAAAACAGTATGGAGGTTCTCAAAAATTAAAAGCAGAAATACCACACGATCAGTTATTCTGCTACTAGGTATTTACCAAAACAAAAGGAAAAGACTAATTTGAAAAGACATATGCCCCCCTACGTTCATTGCAGCACTATTTATTATAGCCAAGGTATGGAAACACCCTAAGCGCCTTTCGATGGATGAATGGACAAAGATGTGGGGTGTGTGTGTGTGTGTGTGTGTGTATATAATAGAGTATTACTCAACCATAAAAAAAGAATGAGATTCTGTCATTTGTGACAACATGGATGGGTCTAGGTGGTAAGTGAAATAAGTCAGACGAGAAAGACAAATACCATATGATTTCATTTATGTATGGAATCTAAAAGATAAATGAACAAACACAAAACTAGAAACAGATGCATAAATACGTCCCCTTCCAGAGGGGACGTGGGTGAGGGGATGCATGAAATAGATGAAGGGGATCAAGAGGTACTAACTCCCAGTAATAACATGAATGAGTCACGGGATGAAAAGTACAGCACAAGGACCGTAGCCAATAAGACCGTAATACTGCTATCTGGCCACAGATGGTGACCGCACTCACTGTGGCGAGCACTGAGTAATGCATAGAGTTATCGAATCACTGTGTTGTGCACCTGAAACTACTATAACGCTGTATGTCAACTATACTTCAGTAATAAAAAAATCTTAGAAGTATGTTAAGCTAAGTAAAAGAAGCCGGACACAAAAGAGTACTTACTGTATGCCTCCATTCATATAAGATAGGAGGCAAAGCTAATCTACAGTGGCAGTAATTGGATTTCCACCTCACTGGGGCTGCAGAATTGGGGGTGGTTTGACCTCAGAGGGGCACGAGGGAATGTTCTGGAATTATAGAAATGTTCTGTGTCTTGATTGTGCTGGTGGTTTTATAGGTGTGTGCATTTTCAAAAATTTTTTTAATGTTTGTCTATATTTGAGAGAGAGAGGGAAACGGAGCGTGAGTGGGGAAGGGACAGAGACAGAGGGAGACAGAATCCGAAGCAGGCTCCAGGCTCCGAGCTGTCAGCCCAGAGCCGGACGCGGGGCTCGAACTCACGAGCTGTGAGATCATGACCCGAGCCGAAGTCGGATGCTTAACTGACTGAGCCACCCAGGCACCCCGTGTGTGTTTTTTTAAAGCATTGAACTGTACACTTAAAATGGGTGCAATTTATCACATGTGGCCGATACTTCAATAAAACTAATTTTTAGAAACCAGTAAAACACCAAGAGAACTGGCACTCTCTCCCAGCCACAGTGACCTGCACTTCTCGGGTTCTCTTTCAGCCTGACACCGCAAACAGTCATCGTACTTTGTGTTAGGCCACTTCAGACACTTCTGCGCCTGGCGGGGTCAGCAGACCCAGGGTCCCGTGGGCAGACGAGCTGACTACCCCCTCACCCAACAAGCAGGTGCGAAAGCAGAATCACCCCGTTGCCACCCCGTGGCCAGGCAGCCAGCAGGAGGCCACAGACTGAACTTGCCGTATGTCTCCCAGACACTTTCATTCTTTCGTGAGAAACTTTGCTTCTGTTTCCTCAATTTTTTAAAGTTCTTTGTACCTTAGGGGTGTTAGTCCTTCATCCCTGATGTGACAAATATTTTCTCCTAGTTTGTTGTTTGTCTGTTGACTCTGCCTGTGGTATCTTACGCAGTACAGAAGATGCGGTGTTTCGGTCGTTGGCGGCGGTGACCTGTCAGTCTTCCCTCTCACTGCCTCTGGACTTAAGTCCTTACATCCAGGTTACAAGGAGTTTGCCATGTTTCCTGGTGCCTTTCCCAAACGGCTCTCCAGCTGTCCCAGCACCATGTACCAGGAGGCCCGTCTTTGCTCCCGTGGATTTCTGCATGCCACCCAGCCTGTGCCCGAACTCTCCGTCCTACTCTGGCGCCGTGTCCCTCCGTGCACCTGTAGCACACCGCTGCACGGTAGAGGGCCCGCCGCCCGTGTCAGCGCCTGAGTGGCCACGTGCCCCCGGCTCTCCTGTTTCCGTGCATTCGTTTCCCATGTGAACGTCGGTTTCCCGCATGGGCCCGTGGCTGGTTCCGTGGGAAAGCTTGTTGGTATTTTTACTGAGATCACAGTAAGTCCACAGGTTAGTGTAGGGAGAGCTGGCTTCTTGGCAATGTTGGCACATTTCAGTCAAGAACAAATGAGGTCCTCTCTTCCATTGTGTCTTCTGCTACGATTGTTGGTGTATATGAAAGCTGTTGACTTGCTATGCTCATCTTCCTGCTACTTCATGAATTATTTTATCGTTGATCCTCTAGGAGTTTCCAGAATATTACCTTGTCATCGGCAGCTACAGAGAGTTTTCTTAAGTTTTTCCAACTCTTATGCCTCTGATCATTTGGCTAATACTTCCAGAACAACGTTAAATAGTATTGGCAGTAGTGAGCCCTCTTGCCTTGCTTCTGACCTTAGTAAGAATGCCTCTGGTGTCTCCCCTTTAGTGAGACGCCAGCCCTAGCATTGGGGTGTAGGGGTCATAATTTTAAGGAAGTATCCCGCTATTCCTATTTTCTCAAGGGTTTTTAGTAGGAGTGGGTATTGAATTTTGTCATAGGATTTTTCAACAACTATGTAGACAGCCATGTAATTTTCTCCTTAGTGCTATTAATGTGGTGAGTTCTATTAACAGATATCCTAACATTGAACCAACTTTACTTTCCCGGTGTAAACTCTGCTTGGCCACGGGTACTGTTTTCTCAGTGTGGTGTTGGACTCCATTTGCCAAGCTTCTATTTAGGATTATTACATCAATCAATATTCATAGGAGATGGGGTCTGTGATTTTCCTTTATTATACTCTCTGTCATGTTTTAGTATAACCTTTATACTTAATGAAAGACATTTTTCTTCATCTTCTATGCTCGGAAGCAATTTACACAGCATGGGGACTATCTGGTCTCTGAGGTTCGATAGAATTCCCCTTTAGGACCACCCAGGTCAGTGGGTTTTGTTGGGGTGGTTCCTTCATCGTTTTCTCTGTTTCTTCTGTGGCCATTCTTCCGCGGTCTGTCTCGCTTTTGTCTCTACTCGGTCCAATTTTTATAATTGTGCTTTCTTCAGAAATGTCCGTGTCACGTAAGCTTTTACATTTATTTGCATAGAGTTCTGCAAAATAAGATGTTTTTAACTTCTTGCATGTCTGTGTTTTCCCTTCTTGTGTTTCTTCTTTTGTGTATCTGTGCTTGCTTCCTTTTGATTAAACCAGCTAATGGTTTGTCCATTTTATTTTTCACAGAAACGAGGATTTTTATTTATTAATTTGATCTAGTGTTTTGCTGTTTTCTACTGCATTAATTTCTGTTTCTGCCTTTATTCTAGCTTTATGGTTTCCCTCCTATGTGACCTTTCGATTTGCTTTGTTGTTCTTTTCTTGTCTTTTGAGTTGAAAACCTCATTCATATGCAGCTGGCCCTCAACACAGGTTTGAGCTGCATGGGCCCACGTACGCGTGGATTGTTTTGCTACAGGATAGGACTAGAGATGTATTTTCTCTTCCTGATGATTTTCCTCATAACACTTTCTTTTCTCTGGCTTACGGTATTGTGAGAATAGCTTCTATGACAAAGACACACACAAAATATGTGTTCATTGACTGTTTGGGTCATCAGTAAGGCTTTCTGTCAGCAGGAGGCTCTCAATAGTTAAGTTTGGGGGAAGTCAGGAGTTATATGTGGATTTTCAGCTGTGGGGGGGGGTCACCACACTAACCCCCATATTGTTGAAGGGCCAATTGTACTTTTATTCTTTCAGTTATTAATATAGGTGTTTAGAGCTATGACATTTCCTCACCGCTTTAAATGTAATCCACTGGGCCTGACATACAGTGTTTTCATCAGAAGTGAATGTAATTTCTGTTTGTATTTTTCTTCACCCAAAAGTTGTCTGAAAGAAGTGTTTTTCGTTTTATTTCTAGGTAGACAGGGTTCGTGTTTTTTATTTCTTTGGTTTGGTTTGGGTTATAATTTTAGTTTTCTTGCGCTGTAATCAGAATGTTATTTTAACATTTCTACTTTGTGCAACCTTTTGATGTTTTCTGTGTGTCCTAACGTATGATGGGTTATTGTGAATATACCGCATGTGCCCCAGAAGACAGTATACTCTCTATGATCAGAGAGCGGCTTTGATGTATGTCCACAATATCTATTTATTGGTTGTGCTGTTTGGATCTTGTCACACTTTGGGAAGAAGCAGGCTCTGAGAGTTTAAGGCTGCTTCAGCGGACAGCTTTCTGACTCTGGACAGCACTGACGTTCCCTCAGAGAACAAGGGAGAGGGGCTCGTGCAGACACGAGGGGAGAATTCATCTCCCTGCCACGGAGACCCTTTGTTCATTCAAGGAAAGGCAGCAAAACGGGGCAAGCTTCCAGTGTGAGAACATCGGGCAGACGTGTGGTCAGTCACGTATGAGAGCCACCTCGCATTTGCAGTGTGACCGTGGCGCCAGGACATAAGTGACCCGCCCACGATGGGTCCGGAATGCGCCTCACGCCGGCCCGCCCAGCTCCCAGCCTGGGCTCTGCACGCCGCTGCGTCTGCTGGACCCCACACCCGCAGAGCTCACCCTCACGCTTCTCCTTTTCTCCGCGGTCCCTTCTCGGCTGGTCTTGGCCACTACAGCGGCCATCTGTTCCCGGGTGACACACTGATGGCCACTCGGTGTTTGCGGGATTCCAGCGCGGTGGTCTCACCTGAGCTGCACCGGGGGGCACACCAGCAGCCCTCAGCTCTTGCCGCATGAGTCCCCACGCTACCGCAAGGTGGCTTGGCTCTTGACGGCCAGCAGGAAGATGCTACACGCTGACGTCTGTGATCGGGTCACATACCTGTGACCTCCACTGAGCCTGGAGAGAGGCAGGGGCAGGTCTGCCCACCGTCCAGGGCAGGAGTCACACGAGGGCGTGAAGACCAGCAGGCGGGACCGTGGAGGCCCCTTGAGGATCTGTCTGCTACACACCCCTTTCTGAACTTGGGGCCCCGGGCTGCACGCGGCCCTCCACAAGCCCCCACGGCCCACTGTCCCAAGGAGTCCCGTGACATGGGAGCTCTGCCAGTGCTGCCCACGACTGGACACACGAAGAATACTGAACAAATCCATGAGCTGGGTCGTCTTTGGACCCTACTTGTGAAAACATTTTGTGTACACAGTTTTTCAGAAACTTTGCTTTAAAGAACTGAACTCGGGGAGCCTGGGTGGCTCATCGGTTGGGCGACCGACATCCGCTCGGGTCATGATCTCGCAGTTTGTGAGTTCGAGCCCCGCATGGGGCTCCGTGCTGACAGCTCGGAGCCTGGAGCCCGCTTTGGATTCTGTGTCTCCCTCTCTCTGCCCCTCCCCCACTCACGTTTTGTCTCTCTCTATCAAAAAATGAATAAACGTTAAAAACAAAAATTGAAAGAACTGAACTCGGTGGGTGATAGCGGGATGACTCAGACTCCCTTCATCTGTCTCCTCCTCTTGGCCTCCCTGTGCTGTGCTCCTGAACCTCCCTGGGTCACTATTGGGGGTGGGGGCGGGGGGGCGGGCGAGAGGCAGAATTCCACCAAATTACATTAGCTTTTGGTGCCTCGCATCGTGCCCCAGAATCACATGTCACAGACACAATAGCTTTGGCTCCGCTTCCCTGGCGGGCAGCCTGGGCTGGAGGCCTCAACCCCGTCCCCTCCTGGCTCTGGGACCTTCTCCAAGGCCCTCCACCTCTCTGTGCCCCAGGCACCTCCCAGTCGGCGAGGAGGTAGGCTTGTCGGATGGTGCCTGGGACCAGCCGCCCCACCCTCAGCGCCTGCCCCCACGCTGGGGACCCACTGTCCAGCGTGCGCTGGGGTGCGCCACCAAGGGCCTGGCAGCTCCGTGCGGTGGTGGGGCCGCAGGGAGAGGGCCGGGCGTGAGTGTGGCGAGCACCCCGCACAGTGTCACGCACATGGCAGGATGCGCTCGGAGTCCGTCTTCACTCTGGCACCTTCTGGAATATTCGCCTCATTTTTTGCTGGAGAGGAAAAGAGCTCCGGTTTGTAAATAAGCAGTGAGTCATTAGCCATGATGTTGGTGAAAAGAGTAATTTGGCTGCTTTTAGCCCTGTCGGTGACAGGGCTCCCACCCCAAGCCTCCACTTCTGCTGTTGGGCCGTCACCGGCCAGCTTGACGGGGATCGCCGCGTCTGCCGATGTCTGCGCACGGCGGTGCTGTCCTCCTCGTGTGGAGCCAGAGTCCCGGTGGGCAAACCTGTCGGGTCTCCTGGGCGGCTGGGAACCCTCTGGAAATGCATCCCAGAGGCTTCCAACCAGAGGCAATGACAGGTTTCCGCACAAAGGTGCCGCTGAGGGTCTGGAAACTGCTGCCCTGCATGCCGGGGGCACAGGGCAGAGGCGCTGCCTGAGTTGACATGATCAGCATGAGGACCACGGTGACAGTCGAGGGGCAGGACTGTGACGTGAGCAGAGAAGGTGCCCAGGGGGGACGCCAGGTCGCAGCGGCCTCGCTGCGGCCTGCAGGTGGGGCCACCCGGTCCCCGCGCCTCCCTCAGACTCTGCGGGGGGCACCGTCCCTGCCCGAACTGGTGGTGACCACAGAGCAGCTGTTCCCCGGGGACCCGGCCCAAGGGCTGACCCGCGGGCTCCTCTTTCAGCCACCTACCAACTACCAGTGCGCCCCAGCGCCGTCCTGCCGACAGCCCCTCTGCACCCATCAGGACCCGCTTCCTCCAAGAAGCCACTCCTGACTCCTCCCGTCTTGCTCTGAGCTCCCACTGCTCCTAGAGTCCGTTTTACCCTGATTCTCCACGGGTTCCGCACTCAAGTTCGCCCCCACATCCAGGCACGTGTGGTCAGCAGGCCCCCCCCCCGCCGAGTGTGGAGTGTGCCGTGGGCCGGGCTCCAACTGGGCACAGGAGGACTTAGGGGCAGGTGCAGTGCCTGCTCCCAAGGGCTGACACTTGTCACAAGAGACACACAAGCAGGCCCGTGAGGGCAGCACTGAGTTTCTGGTGCCGAGTAGGGCCGGGAGTGGCGGGCAGACGGCCAGAGCAGGCTGGGAAGGCCGTGTAGTTTGCGGGGTCTGCTCCAGGCAGAGCAGCGGGCACTCCTGGAGGCCCACTGTGTCTCTGAGCTCAGACAAGAGTGAGAAACTGTTAGCAAATCCGCAAGGGGTTGAAAGAGCACTTGGAGACAAGGGAGTGATCACCCTAAAGTTACAGATGTAGTGCATGCACGATGTCGTTAGCCATCTGTGGGAACAGTCACCCCATTCAGATGAGATTTCAGATGGGGAGTGACTCATGCTCCCACCGAGGGCCTCTGCTCGAGGGGCTGGGCCCGCACTCGGTCACAACTCACACAGCAGAAACCCCGAGGGGACCCAGAAACGACCGAGGGGACCCAGGCATGGAGGCCAGTTGTGTGAAAGGGGCTGGCCTACATGAAGCGTGGAACACAAGCCCTCACGGAGTCAAGGATCATCCTGCGTGGGGGCCTTGGAGTGTGACAGGCCCCCTGGAAGGGCACGCGGGCAAGAACCCAGAGAACTGACTGGACCTCCTGTCTCCATCCGAGTCTCTGTGTCTTCTTCCTGTGCAGTTCCTGCATTATTCGTTCCTCCTGTGAAGAAGCTTTCTTCATGTACAGGGACCTTGGCCAACCTCTGCCCTTCAAATATTCCCAACAGTTCTTCCTGATAAAGGAAAAGAATTCTTTCTGAGCCATATGTACTGAGAAGGAGAAGTGTGACTTCTGTAATGGCCGAGTGGCTCCCATCCGACTACCTCCCATGGGTATTGACTATAAATTATGGGGAAAATATAATAAACAACCACCTAAACGTAGTGGAACATGATCTTTGGGAGGAATGGTTCAGGGTGAGGTCCCTTTTAATAACTCTTCGCCTGAAGACAGGCCTCAGTGTTACGGGTGGCTAAAATTCCAGCAGAAATGCAAAGTCATACTTGCTTGAGGAAACACAGGACAGAGTTTGAAGCAACTGGAGAATCTGGAAAGTGAGAGAGAAATCTCAGAAAAAAGAGAGCCAAAGGAGAACACTAAATTCCAGATATGAACTCTGCCCAAACCTCTGGCTGCCCCCTAACTGTGCGTAAGAAAGGGCAGACTTCAGACAGCCAGCTAAGTCTGAAAGGACTGACCTGAGGTTTCAGCTGCTTCCCACTGCACAGGGACAAAGTCTGAAGTTTGGCTTTAGCCAAATTAACTGCCTCCTTTAAAAAGAAAGAAAGAGGAAGGAAGGAAGGGAGGAAGGGAGGAAAGGAAGGAAGGAAGGAAAGAAAGAAAGAAAGAAAGAAAGAGGAAGAAAGAAAGAGAAAGAAAAAAAAGAAAATCACTGGGGTGCCTGCTTGGCTGAGTCAGTTGAGCATCCAACTCTTGATTTTGGCTCAGGTCATGACCCCAGGGTCATGGGATTGAGCCCTGCATCAGGCTCCACACTGACCATGGAGCCTGCTTAAGATTCTCTCTCTCTCTCCTTCTGCTCCTCTCCCCCACTCATGCTCACTCTCTCTCTCTCTTCCTCAAATAAAAGAAAAAAAGAAATTCAGTACTACTAAAAAAGCATAATAGAATCCAGAGTGTCTAAAACATTCCATTCACAATATCCAGGATATAATACAAAATTAATAAACCTATGAAGAAATAGGATAACTTGATCCATACTCAAAAGAAAAGGGAATCATGCAAGCAAATCCTGAGATGACCCAGATGTTAGAATCCACGGACAAGGATTTTAAAGCCACTGTTATAACTGTGCTGAAGGATGTAAAGGAGAACATGCTCATAATGAATGAAAAAATAGGAATCTCAGAAAATAAAAAGAACCAAATGGAAATTCTAAAACCGGAAACTGCAGTATCAGAAATAAAACATCCACTGACGAGGCTTAACAGCAGATTAGACATGAGGAAGGACTTAGCTGAGAAGACTCAGGGTCCCACTGGCCAGACCTGCCTGAGGCGTCCAGCCACCATTTGACTCCTTCCTGAAAGCCAATGGGGTTTCCACTAGGCCGCCATAGCCGAGGGGCGGTGATTGGAATGTCATAGAAAGAAAGAATTTGACATGGATTATTTCAGTGTAATGTATTTACGAAGCTCTGATTTGGTCTTAATTAAGCCCTGAAAGAGAAATTGAAAATTTTTCATTTCCATCGAAATGGCATCAGGCAAGCTTGGCGAGAGGAAGGTCTGAGGGCTCTGTGAGTTCTCTCTGCTGGGAGAGACTTTGGGGAACACGGGGCACCACAACCTTCCCCGCTCTTCCTTGCCAAGCAGTGTGAACGCTTTCTGTCCAGACCACTGAAAGCATCAGCTGGCTGGGGCTAGGCACAGGCTGGCTACAGAGACCTGGATCTCTGAGGTCAGTCAGTCCCGTCCCTCTGGAGGCCGCCTCTCCCACTCCCCACCCTTGGGCCATGGTTTCTGGGCTGGATTTTCCCAAAGGCCCCCTGGGGTGCCCTCTAGCATGGCCCCAGGGTGGGCCTGGTGCTGAGGACAGCAAGTCCACTGCTGGTCCTGGTCGTGCTCTTGCGGGGAGTCAGGTCTCCAGCCGTTTGACTCTAAGGGATTCCCTCCAACGATGCAGCCCCTCGGAGCCCAGGGCCTTGCCCGTGACCCTGATGTCCAGCAGGGCCCCCAGCCTCCTCAGTCTCCTTGTTCTCCTCATTCTCTGTTTAAATTACATTCTTTTCTGGAGGAAAATGGGAGAGAATGAGTCCCTACTGAGAACCGAGTGAGAGTCAGGCTCTGCTTGGAGCTTTACTGCCTTGGCTCCAGGTTCCCCTAATACCCCTGGGATAAAGACTAGTGTTCTTGAGTCATAGGTGAAGAAGCAGGGTTGACTGCAGGTCAGATAACTTCCCCAAGGCCACACAGAGCCTCCCGTGGCGAGAGAGCTGGACTCAGACCCAGGTGTGTGTGGCCCGGCATCTTCCCAGCGAGCTGTGCTGGGACTCACGGTGCCGTCCTGACCAGAGATCTTGCCGTAAAAAGCCTCACAAGAACACCTGCATCCTCTAGGGAACAAACACTGGTCTGGACCGGAAGTGTTTGTCTCCAAATAAAAATGTCAAGGAGAGGAGCTCCTAAGTATCATTTTCTCATAATTTGGCAATGGAAGTTTCCCTTCCTCTTTCCCCTGCGCCCCTCCCCAGTGTCCCCTAGTTGTGGAGTCAGGTCTCCCTCTGGACAGGCTGAGAGCGGGGACCACATCTGCTTCATTCGCGGCCCCACCCGCAGCACCTGCCCAGGCGCTCAGTCAATACTGTCGAGTGTGTGAATGTGTAACAGAAACCAGTCTAGGCCGAGCAGCACCCAGCACTCAGCCGGGAAGCCAAACCCAGCACCATCCTGACCCACCAGAAAGACGCGAGTGGGGCCAGCTGGACCTAGACCCAGAGTCTCCCAAGGGCCCTTCTGCGGGCTCGCCTGTGTGCGGTGGCCACCGCCTAGCAGCTTGGGCCCCCGGTCCCTGCTGGCGTGAGTCGGGCTCGTCTCTGATCTCGAGCATTTCTGTCCGTGCAGGGAAGAAGCGGCTTGCTGCTTGCCTTGGAATTACTGTGCCGGAAGCTGCCCAGTTTTTGGAGAGTTTTTTGCAGAAGTACAAGAAAATCAAGGACTTTGCCCAAACAACTGTTGCCCAGGGTCACCGGACAGGTGAGCCAGACACAACCAGAGCCTGTGAGGGCCCTCCCTCCCCCGCTTACCCGAAGTCCCCACTGGTTGCCAGCCCTGCTCACTTGGGGGGTGGCAGACAGACAGGAGGGCACCGGGGGAGCGCCCAGCCCCTGCTGGAAAATGGGGCCACAAGGCTCCGTGTGACAAGGGTCCAGAGCCAGGATGTGCTTGAGGCCATCTTGAGTCAGAAAATGATAGATGGATAGAGATGAAATCCTGTACCTGAAAGTGAAGAACATGCCTTCTTATGTGCGTGGTATATTTACAAAATTTCAGCACAAGTTGGTCACAAATTCAAAAGGATGTCAGGTAGAAGATGTCGTGTGGCCACAGTGGAACTCAAAGGTAGCTTGTATCCGGACATGTGGCCATCCGCCCACCTGCCTGCTCAAAACTGCCTCCCACTCTGCAATGATTTAGAATGAATTAAAAAAGAAGCCCTACGAAAATCACAAACATCTTAGAAATACGTGACAGTGAAAGTATCTCGTGAAAATCTGTGGGGCCTGGCCAGGTGGGAATTTCACTTAGAGGTGAAGGAATGCTTTAAAAGCGTATTTCCAAAGGAACGAAAGGAATCTGTGAACATAAGTGAGTGGTATTCAACCCAAGGCATTTGGAAAAGAGCAGCACAGTGAAGTCAAGAAAGGGGAAGGAGAGAAATGAGCGAGGGAGCAAAAATTCATGAGGCCGGCAACGGGAAAGTGCAGAGAGCAGGTGGACGGCAGGTGCAGAGAGCACAGAACCGGGTCCGGTCGAGCTCTTAGGAAAGTAAAATGCTACCGATTCTGAGATGTGAGAAGAGTGATGAAACCCAGTGTTGATGAGAGCGTGTGGAGTCAGAACCGGCAGAAAACAGTGCGGGAGCTTGTGAGGCCCTTCCGCAGGCCAGACGCGGGTCAGCGGCTTTCTGTAAATAACTTACAACCCTCACTGCGATCCCAAAACGCGGGCAGTATCGTTACCCATCTTACAGAGGAAGACAACAGTCGCCGAGAGGTGAAGTAACTTCCCAAGTTCACACAGCTGGCCGCGGGCAGGAGGCTGAGGCCCAGAGCCAGCGCCTGCCCTGCTGTGGCTCTGCCTGCCTTCCTAGCATTCAACTCTTGCCCAGCGGTTACTCTTCTGGACAGACGCTGTAAAGAAATCCTCGCGCGTTGGGGCGCCTGGGTGGCGCAGTCGGTGAAGCGTCCGACTTCAGCCAGGTCACGATCTCGCGGTCCGTGAGTTCGAGCCCCGCGTCGGGCTCTGGGCTGATGGCTCAGAGCCTGGAGCCTGTTTCCGATTCTGTGTCTCCCTCTCTCTCTGCCCCTCCCCCATTCATGCTCTGTCTCTCTCTGTCCCAAAAATAAATAAACATTGAAAAAAAATTAAAAAAAAAAAAAAAGAAATCCTCGCGCAATCATGCTCTTCTTTCCCAGCGTGTGTTGACACCGGAGACACGAGCCCCTAGCGGTCCCGGGGCCACAATCCAAGAGCAGACAGCATCCCACAAGTAAGCAAGTCCATCCGGACAGGGTCAGAAAGACGGGGTTCTAGATGTGGAAGAGACAGACAGGATACCGGTGCAGAGCGATGGGGGGAGGCCCCTGGAGAGCTCCATTGGCCACGGCCTCGCCGAGGAGGTGCTTTCTGAGCCGCCATGTGGAAGGCCAGGGGGTCTGCAGGGGGCAGGGCGGGCCACAGGAAGAAGCTGGGTTTCATTTTTCACAAACCAGGCCACGAGACTGCGGAAAATCGGTTGGCAGGGGAGACCGAGGTCAGACCTGGTGCCTCGGGGGCAGTGACAGGGTCAGCCCAGCAACCGAGGCGGGACGGACGGAGAGCACAGGTAAGAGACACCAAGGAGACAGCATCAATGGCTGGCGTGGAGGGGGGCTCAGGCCCCAGCCGTACGAGCAGCTCTCCAGGTGGGCGCCCCCGACCCTCTAGGGGCTGCAGCAGGTACACGAGGCGATATGCCAGGGTGCTGAGGAGTGGGAGGTCCAGGTCCCTTGCCAGGCCCAGGGGCAGGTGTCCACGTGGCCTCGTCTTTTGTAAAGTTGACCAAAGCCAGACGTTTGAACTGCGATCGTGGAAATGCTGCCTCCTGCCAGCCCCACCGTTCCGGGCCGGGGTGGGGGTGTTGCGGGGCCGGCACAGCTAAGGGGGAGTCGAGTTGTGACTCACTTAACTGGGATTTCAGGGCGGATACTTCTGTGGCTTATCCCTCCTTCCCTGCATGATTGTGGGGTGCGTGCCGCGCTGGCTGGGTACCTTCCAGGAGTCTCCTTCCGTGCCCTCGCCCACTCGGTGAGCACGGTGACGTGAGGGAGAGGGAGAGAGGGAGAGAGGTCGTCTCGCAGTGTGAACAGGAGGCAGGAGCCCAGCCCCACGAGCACTGGGTGGAACAGAAGCAGGACTGGAGTGGGTGGAGCCGGCACCTCCGCTCCGGGCCCCGAAGGGGTACCTGGGTTCCAACTTTCCTCCCACGAGAAACAACTGGAAGGCTGGGCAAACTGCATGAAGCAGCTGTTTTCAGACACTGGACCATGGGCACTGTGCTCCTCTGGCCCCTGAGAGAAGAGAAACAAAGCGGGGGAGCCCCCTGAGCACCCAGAGCGCGGCGTGGGAGGGGGGCCCAGGCAGGTCACGGTGGTGTCACTAAGCCAAGGAGACAAGGGTTGGGACCGGGGAGGCAGAGGCAGAGTATCAGAGAGGACGGAGCTCTGCGGAGAAAGCACTCCATACATCAGAGGATTCCCTGTGTTTTTGAGCCCCAGGGCGTGCACACACAGAGTAAAACCCCGTAGGACACAGCAGAGTAACTTCTGGAAGCAGTAGGCTGGGCGATTCCAGAGTCCGTGCAGGTCCTAAGTCACTGGGGCTAGGGGCCTCTGTGCTGGGAAAGCGGGGGCAGTGATGCTGATGCCTCCACCTGCCCCGTGGCTCTCCTGCCCCGTGGCTCGCCTGTCTGACTTCCGGCTGCACTCACACCTGACACGGGTCAGGGGAGGGCAGTGCGTAAAGAGTGTTAAAAGCCACTTGTGGGACTTGGGTAGGAGACGTCTGAGTCCTGACTGTTGGTGTGGACATCTGGGACACCCAGGAGAGCCCCCAGAAGGAAGGGCCCAGGAGTGGGTCTGAACCAGCCCTGACCACCGGCTACTCAAAACCCACCCACGGAGCTTAAACACAGGCCTCAAAGGCATCAGGTGACCTGCCAGGGACCTGGGCCTGACCCTCTTGAAAGGGACACACCAAACCCAACACCCGCCAACAGGAAGCACCCAGCACCCAGCGTGCGGTCCAGAATCACCAGACACACAGAGAGGCAGAGACTGGAGTTTGCTCAGCGGAGGCGCGGGCTCTCCTTGTCCCCACTATTAGGAGGCCCCGTCGTATTACTGCCAGGCCCACGGCGGCCGCGCCATACACTGTCATCTTGCAGTCGTGATCTCTGTGGGAAATTCTCCCGGTCTTCACATACGTGAGATCCTAAGTGGGGAACCTAGCAAAACAGAAGTCCTCACCGGTCAGGAGCATTCTCGACCCCGTGGTCCAGAGTTGCTTCCATACCCAAGTCCCACAAGTGGCTTTTAACAGTCTCTACACACGGCCCTCCCGGACCCGTGTCAGGTGCTTGTGCAGCCGGAAGTCAGGCGAGCCACGGGGCCCGCGGAGGCGTCAGCATCACTGCCCCCGCTTTCCCAGCAGAGAGCCCCCTAACCCCAGATGCAGAACGGGGGGCCGCGCTCCGGCTCAGGGCTGCATGGGGCCGGGTCCTGCCAGGGCCCCTGGACCTAATCTGAGGGGAGCCCAACCCACAAAGGACAGGTAACCACGGGGTGTCGCACGGCCTGTTTGTTTCTGCCTCACGTCCTGCTTCTCCTCCGTGTGACCCAGGCTACGTGGCATCCGTCGTGGGCCGAAGGAGACCGCTGCCGAGGGTCCACACACAAGACCAGCGGCTCCGGGCACGAGCAGAGCGACAGGCGGTGAACTTCGTGGCACCAGGTACCCGGAGCGCCTCAGCCCATCCGCCGGGTGCCTGTGCTTCTTGGGTCCTTGCCGGCCTCGGCCTCGGGTTGTCCCGTCCTCACCGGCAGCTCCTGTGGGGAGGCACCAGCAAAATGACTCTGGCCTAGCAGGTAGGTGCTCAGTGCATGGTGGTCTCTCTAGTTACATTTCCCCCGAGAGACGGGCTGAAGCCGTGCCATCCTGTACCTGCAAATAGGGAACGAGGCAGGACTAGGACCAGCCTGGAGCTCAGTCCTGGACTCCTGCCCTGGGACTGTCCGTCACGCCCCTCACCAGACCAAGACCTTGCAGGAAGGCCCCCAGACCCAGCAGGCCCTCCTGGGTCCTGCAGCCGTCAGCAGGGGGCCGCTGGTGAGAGTGACCGCACAGTGTCTGCCCCTCGTTGTAAAGACTCCTTTGCCGTCTCTAGCCACGGCACTCAGATGGCTCAAGCCTCTGCACGCATCACGGGCTCCGCACACCACAGGCTGTTCCAGTGAGGCCCCAGGCAGCCTGGGAGTCGGCATCATCCCATGAGTGGCCCCATAGGTCACAGATGGAGAACCGAGGCCCCCAGGGCCCAGACGTGAGGCCTGCCCCCAGAGGGGGGTTCTGCAGCAGGAGGGTGGCCAGACTTGGAGCGGGCAGCGTGGACAAAGGGGAGGACGGAGATCGTGGTCCCGGGAGTCCTGCAGAGACAGGGACGTGGAGGCACTGCCCGGTCCAGACTCCACCCCCATGTGTTACTTGGACAACCGGAGGCTCAGCAGCGGGCAGGGCAATTCCTAGGGTCTGGTCTGGGCTCCGTAGAGAATCTTCCCGGGTCCCGTCTCCCAGTGTGACCCCCCAGAGGACAGTGACAGCCTTCCAGATCCCAAGGGGGAGGTTTTCGGGTCTGAGGCAGCAGTCAGGCCAGGACCACATGTCTGTTCACTAGGCGTGTGCAAGGCGTGTGCAAAGCGACATCGAAGCTATTTTAGAGCCCTTCCAGAAAGAACTACGCACAAGACGTCTTCACGTGAGAAGCTGACTAGGAGTCTTGGCCACGGAATCGGGCTACCACGGATACGCCTCCCTGCCTACCTGTGTCTCTGAGCAAGTGACTTCCCACCCATCCACTCAATAAGAGTCTGCACCCAGCTGAACCAGGTGCCAGGAACGAGCAGGGGCTGGTGCCCGCGAGAAGGTTCTGCCTCTGACACACCAATCAACCAACCAACATGACCAGCCGCGAGGCCCCCACCTCCCTGGGGCCTCCCCTTCCCCCACACTCCCCTCTCTCTCCACCCACCCCCCCATCCTTGTTTCCCCAGCTCCGTGCATTCTCCGGAAGCAGCGGGCACCCTGGCACCCTACCCGAGTGTGGGCTCCCATCCCCCCGACACCCCCCACCGCCCGCAGGCTGGCCTCAGCGGCCACACTTCCACATCCAGCATTGCTGCCACACTCGGGGGAAGGGACGTCCCTATGTGGGGGCTCTGCCCTACAGGGGAGGAAGGCAGTCCGCTGACTTCTCCGCTGACCTCGGGAGCCACCCACAGCTAAAGCGATTTAAAACCACCGATGAACCCTGAACTTCAGTCCGTTGCCCGTGATCAGAATGGACGGTCAAGACGGCCCCGTGTGCCTGGCGCTGGGACGGGCACGTCCCCTACACCAGCCAGCACCTTGCAGAGTGCCCAGCACAGCCCTACATGGTTAAATGGCCGACGGATGGATCTAACCCTACCCAAATCCGGGCGCCTGTGTCATAGCCCCGTGTCATCCACTGGAGAGCTGAGCAAAGCAGCCAAAAGGCCACACAGCTGAAAGGCTGAGTGCACGTCCCCGCCTGGTCACCGTGTTAGCTGGTGCAGTGGGCGCAGTTATAGATTCTTCAGCCGGTGTGCATGCCCCAAATGTTGGCAGAACCTGTGGATGTGGTGAGGTATCATTCCCATGGTTACCTCAAGCCACATGGCAAAGAGCATTTGCAGTTAAAAGGGAGACTGTCCAAGGGCGCCTGGGTGGCTCAGTCGGTTAAGCGTCCGACTTCGGCTCAGGTGATGATCTTGCTGTTCGTGGGTTCGAGCCCCGCGACGGGCTCTGTGCTGACAGCTAGAAGCCTGGAGCCTGTTTCGGATTCTGTGTCTCCCTCTCTCTCTGTTCCTCCCCTGCTCATGCTCTGTCTGTCTGTCTGTCTCTCTCTCTCTGTCTCTCAAAATTAAGATTAAAAAAATTTTTAAAAGGGGTGGGGGGAACTGTCCAGCGTGGGCCTGACCTAATCAGATGGGCCCTTGAAAGGTTTAGGGGTCAGAATCAGAGATTCCCAGCAGCAGATGCCCTTGTGCTGGCCGTGGAGAAGCAAAACTGCTTGTTGGATGGAGGGCCCGTGCAGCCTCCGGAGCTGAGCGTGTGGCCCACAGCCCGCAGCAACACAGGACCTCCCCTGAAGCCACTGCAAGGAACTGAGTTTTGCCAACAACGTGGGGTCACTTGGAAGTGGGTCTTCCCTCGTCAAGTTTCCAAACGAAGACATGGCCGGGCCCTTTACCGATCTCAGCCTGTGGGACCCCCAGCGGAGGGCCCAGCCGCACAGGTTGGGTTCTTGCTCTGCGAGAGATGTGAGATGGCAGGTCTGGGTTGTCTTAAGCCGCGGGGTATGGGGTCCTGCGTTCTATAGCATAGAAAACTCAGCCTGCCTCTGCGGACCGTGCTGGGCAGTCCCCGCTGTGGGGCCCTGGCCCTCACATCTTTTGTGAAGCAGCACCTTTTGTGTCCACAGGCTCGGCCGCAGACCTCCGTAAGATGGCCGTGACCCACATCGTACCGCAGTGGCCACTTCCCCTACCCTGGCGGCCAGGTCAGTGCGTGAGTGGCCAGCCGGCCTGGGCCCGACCCGGTGCGCGGACCCGCCTTTCCCAGGGCTCGGGGAGTGGGGGGAGGCCCGTGGATTCTGTGGCTGAGCCATGTGCATGCATCTCCCAGGAGCAAAGCGACGCCTCCCACTTCCCGCACGTGGAGGCAAAGGGGCCCCCTGGGCCTGAGCTCCTGTCGCGCTCCTGGGAGGGCCCTCGCCTGACCCAGGCTGGGCCAAGTGCCCGAGGGCTGGCCCACGGCGGCTGCAGTAACGGCAGCCCATCTACCTCGGGGCACGAAGGGGCCTCTTGAGGTTCAGCTGGGGCAGAAATGCGTCTCCCGGGAACGTCTGAACCCCTTCCGCCCATCTCGAGGGGCACCACATGCAGCAGCCTGGAGGCGGGTGGACCCCATGGACACTCTGTCAGGACATGGAGACTCCAGCGCAACCCCCCCACCGCCTGCCGCTATCACCCCGGTGTGCCAGACACTCTGTCCCACCCCCGGCTGGCACTCAGATGCATCCCGGGGCTGGGGGCTCAACCTCTGGGCCACAGCTCTCTCCACTTTTGGTCTCTGCCTCAGGTGCTCCCTGGGGGGGGGGGGGGGGGAGACACACACCCTGAGCATCCTGGCACCAGGTGACAAGGAGCCCCTGCCTGGCTTTGCTGGCCCAGAGCCCCGCCTCGCAGCCACCCAGGGTCCTAGTGGCAGGGGCGGGTTCTCCTCCAGAACTCCAGGACCCCTTCCGCACAGCCAGCCTGGAAGTCCCCCAGAGAAGTGAGTGTGTCAGACCCCAGAAGGTCTGGCTCCCTCCCTCCTTGGTCCGCTGTGTTTGCCCGCTTCGGGGGCGGGGGAGGTCCTCCAACAGGCTAGAGCGGGCCTGTCCCTGCACCCAGCGCTGCCCAGGAAGATAAGGTCACGACAGGGCTGGGCAGCCGCCTCTCCGGCCCTGCAGTAGAGGGAGGGGGTCATGCCACTTGGGTCACCTGCACGGGACAAGGGACCTGCCTGCCTACAGCCACCCTTTTCCATCTGAGGCTACAATTTCCTCTTGACTTCGGTATTATTTTACCTTCTCAAGGCAAAGATTTCTTTCCTTCTCTGAAATCCGTGTCTTTCCTTAAAAAGCCTCCTCCTGGCTCCTTCTTCACATATTTCCTACTGTTCGTTTTGACTTTTGAGCCTGTGTTCTTTTGGCAATTCCAGCCATTTTATACAGAAATGTGCCCCAGGCAAAGGCCCTGCCAGAGACTTTGGGTGGCACCCTAGCGAAGGAGTGGGGAGGAGACTGTCCCCCTGAACCCACAGAGCCGGGGAAGCCGCCCCGGCAGCCCCTGCCCCAGGCGCTGCCCCTGACCGTCTGCCTCGGGGAGAAGCAGCATGGGAGGGGGCCAGCGCAGGCTGCCATCCAGGGCCTGGGGTGGAGCGACGGAGGGCGGGTGTCTGAGACCCCACAGGTGCAAGTTACCTGTGGGCACCTGTCCCGGGGTCTGGGCCACATCTCTGTAGCAACAGGGGGAGGCAAGAGGCAAGAACAGAATGTGAAATGCTCTCCTCTCCGAGTCTCCTGTCCCCTGCCTGCCATCTGCTCTCCTTGCCCCTGCCCCACGGCAGCGCCGGCCCCTCCACTTTATCCAGAGCTCCTCAGGGCTTTCCTGCCGGTCCCAGACCCATGCGTCCTGCCCCCTGTGTGGTGTCTGTAGGGTCAACTTAGCCTGCAAACGGCCTGTGCGAGCTTGGCCGAACCAAAGGCCACACGGTGGTCTTGCATCTGTGATATTGTATATCTGCTCGCCACGAGGGCGCCTGTCTGACCTCCAGCCACTGGCAATGTGCCATAGACCCGGGGCACCCTGTGGCCAGGCCTCGCCCAGCTCTGTGGGGCACTCGCTGTCTTGGCCTCACAAATGGGCCCAGGGGAGGCAAGAGGCCCAGCCAAGCAGTGAAGAATGGCCTCGATGAGCCTAGACTCTTCGAGACAGCAGGGCAGTGGGGTTGGGGAGCCCTGAGCAGGCCCTGGCCTGCCCCTGAGGGCAGGGTGGGCAGGTGGGGGCGAAGCAGGAAGGATGCAGAGCAGTGACAGGGCCTGGCAGGGCCTTTCTGGAGCTCTCCCGAACAGGAGCCCCGGGTGGAGGGCAGAGGGCGGCAATCACCTCAGCTGCCCACTCACGTCCCGGGGACAACAGGGTCCAGCACGGGCATCTCTGAGCCTCTTCTCTCTGGTGCCCCAGTTTCCAGTTAGAAGTCAGCGGTGAGAGGGGTGTGTGAGTGACTCACGGCTCAGACCTATTCTTAGGTGGCTCAGAATTCACAGTGTCATTTCAGGAAGCGTGAAAACTGATTCTGCTAAACTGAAAACGGTTATGAGTCCCTCTTCTGAGTTTCTGCCTATTTGAAAACTAAGTTCCCGTGGGAGCAGTGACCCCACCGGAGGCCTTGAAGTTTGTTTAAGAAAGCGGAGGCAGGTGCCAGTGGCCCTTGGCCAGAGACGATGTGAAACGCAGGCACACGTCCCAGGGCGGCCACGGGGGCCTGCGGCCCGGGTGACGCCCTGTGGACTCCCTGCCAGGAGGACGTGCGCGTGCTGTTGGTGACACTGTCCACTTGCGGCGGCCCGGACTCCAAAGGTGGACTTTTCTCCCATCATAGAAATGCAGAATCCCACAACTGCCGACTCTGGTTCGGAGGTTCAGGGCGGCAGGACCAAGGTCCCTCTGGCTCCCTGGCCCTTTGCCTCTTGGTGCCCTGATGGCGATGTCTGCTCTCACATTCACAGCGCCTTGCAAGCAAAAGGAGAAAATAGTGGCGGTCAGAAAGAGCCCTGGCCAAGTCAGCCCTTTGGAGAGTCTTCCTGGAAGCTGGAGGGCACACGCCTCGGGCCGCCCGATCTGAGAGAGCGCCCCGAGATGCCTGGAGCTGGAGGCACCACCCCACCCAACAGCAAAGGGAGAGGGATAATGGATTGGGGTGGGCCCTATGAATCTCCGCTGCAGACCCTGTGTGTCTCCCCCAGAGGCTTGAGAGCTGCCCTCCCCCAGCCAGGGCCTGCCGTCATGGTGACCACTGCCCAGCGGGCCCCGCCACACCTCGCCTGTGCGGCCCTGGTTTCCCGGTGCTTCTGGGCCCACAGCTCTGCCCCACGGGGCCTCTTCCCTCGCAGGCTATGCCTGCAAAGTGACAAGGACCAGACGTGGCCTCTGACTTTGAAGGCCCGGTCCCAGGGACAGCAAGGCACACAAGGGCAGGGCACACGGGTCCCTCCCTGATGTCCACCACCCTTCCTGTGGGTCACCTGCACCACGCCTCCCCTCCCTGAGTGTGCAGGGCCAGCCACCTTCCTCGGCCCCGAGGGCAGGGCTAGCACCAGATCCAGGGCCACAGCCCCTGGCCAGCGTCACCTGCCCGAAGCACGTAAGTCAACCCAGATCCCACCAGAATGCATGAAATCTGGCATGTGCCGGCCAAACCCAGCAATAGCCATGTTCTGTGCAGCCGGCACGGAGCTAGTGAGGACCACTGCTCCGTCCCTTCCCCGTGCACACATTTGCACCTACTAGCCCCTTCACTTGAGCCTAAGCCCTCCCGAGACCCCTGCCCCTTGGTGCCCATTGCCCCCACACTTCCTGCCACAGTCCAGGCCCCACCTCCCTACTTCCAGGGGTACCCGAAGGGCCTTAGAGAAAGGGTGCTGAAGAAGGGAGGGGGCGGGCCAGGGCGGACAGGGGCACAGAGCCAGAGTGGCTTCCAGGGCAGGGGCGCACCCCATGCAGGGAGCTCGGAGCGAGCCCTGGCCCCTCTGGGCGATGGGATCCATGGGGCTCAGCCCCCAGGCCGAGTGGGGGGAAGGGAGGTCTCGGGGCAGGGGCGGCAGCAAGGTGCCCAGATCATAGGCGGCCTCCTTGCGAGGACCCACAAGCAGAGCCTCGACTCTACGGAAAGAAGGGTGTGGCCAGGCCTGGCCAGGTGTCCCAGGGACCCCCCGTGATGGGAACCAAAGGCAGGAGCAGGGGAGCTGGGGTCACTCTAACCTGTGCCCCCCTCTTCCCTGGGGACTGTGCTGGTGACAGGCAGGTGACTGCAGGCAGCAGGAGCTGGCTAAGTCTTCCTGCTCCCACAAGTCACGTCCTTCCATGGCGCCCCGTGTGTCCCATCGCTGCATGAAGCTTGGTATCCAGACGCCGCATGTCAGGGTGACTCCCCCACCCCACCCCCGCCGAGTCTCCCAGGTTGGTGGCCCAGATCCACGACGAGCTGTTATTTGAGGTGGAAGATCCACAGGTCCCAGCGTGTGCGGGCAGGTCTGGACGGCACATGGCTGTTTTTAGTTCAGGGACAACTACAGCAGCTGCCCCTTGTGGGGACTCAGGGCCACTTTCTGCCTCGTGGTGCCCGTCACTCGCCTGTACCCCGGCAGGCAGAGCGTGAGCCTAACTGAGGGACTCGTGAAAGGCCTGGACGTGCCCCATCCTGGCTCCGTCCAGCAGAGGAAACTCCGTCCTTCAGTGGAGAGGTTCTGTGCACAGTCAGTATTTCCCCAATAGGCTGAGGGGCGAGGTCCCACCTCCTGCCCTTAAGAAGCACCTGAGCACTCCTGAAGCTCCCCCAGGGTGGCCGTGGCCACACCGCAGGGCTCCCAATGTGCATGCCAGGTCAGAGGGGCTGGGTGCCACGCTGCCCTCCCAGGGACCCAACAGCCCTACCCCAGCAGCCTCTGCCCCGGCTCCCTGCCTTCCGGCACCACCAGTGTCCTCTCTGCACAGCACAGGGGAGACAAGGCCACTGCCTTCAAATAAGTGCTGACCCGCTTCAGGCACTCAGAGACTGGTTCCCCAGGGAGATGGCCAGCTAACCCCTGAGTCGCAGCAGAGACAGAACAAGGCAGCTCCCACCCATTCCTGGGGTCTTTCTGTCACAATCTTTGTACTGAAAATTTCAGATAACTGTAGGATGGAATGAAATATTTATTGATCCAAGGGACAAAAAACTTCAGACCAAACTGAGAAACACTAAACCAGCTGACCCCTCCCCGCCTGGGCCACCCCCTTTCTCAGGGCTGGAGGGCAGGTGTCCCGTGCTGACCCAGGCCACATGGCAGGGCCAGGCCACCAGCACCAAGAAGTGCCCCCACAGGCTCTACCATTATGTGGACCTCCACAGGGAATTTGGCGGGGAGCGCGGCGGGCCCTCCTGCCCCAGCAGCTGCAGCCAGAGTTGCCCTCTGATCCTTCCTCCTCCCAGCCCCGGGGCCTCTGGACAGAACTGGAGGCCCTGGCACGGCACTTGCCCCCCCGGCCAGACCGCCCCTGGCTGAGGTCGGCAGCAGAGAAGCCGTTCTACAGCCTGGAGGGCGCTTTTGCCCCAGGGACCCATGGTCAGTGCAGTGACAGTGCCTTCGAGCCTGTGCCACGGATGTGGCCAGTGGAGATGGGACCAGCCAGGGGCTGTCAGACCTACTAGCGCAGGTGGCCACGCGGACCCAGGAAATAACTGAGGAGCCTGGGGGCCAGGGCAGGGCTGGGCCTGAGCCTTCCCGTGGCCCTGTCCCTGCCCAGGCGGCTTGGGGCTGCCTCTCTCCTCTTTCCCTTTGTTCCAGCTCTTGCCAGGGGCACCAGGGAGCCCCTGCGGCACGTGCAGGCCTCGGAGCTGCACCTGCAGGTGAGTCGGGCCGGGCAGGTGCCACACGACGCTGCCAGGCTCCTCCCCGATGGGAGAGGACAGTCCAGCCGCCCAAGGGGCAGGAGGGCCAGGACGGAGGGCCGGGCCCACCCACCGCACCTGAGCCCCCACAGCGCTGCCCTCCCCCACCTTCCCCATGGTCCCCAGAGGCCCAGGAAGCCCTACCCCACCCCACCTGTAGACCAGCAGGTGGCAGGCGATGGCAGCTGTGGGCAGCCCCCATCCTTCCTGTCAGGAAGGAGCTGTTGAGCCACCGTTGAGGGCCTTGGCAAGGTCCCACCCGGGGTTGGGGTCCCCGAGGGCCCTCCAGGCCCCCCGTCGGCTCTCTCAGAACCAGCTGATCCCCAGGGAGCAGGGACCCTGAAGTGGTGAGCAAAGGTGAGTGCCTGGCCTGGCCCAGCCCCCACAGGCCTGCTCCCTGGCCCAGGGGCCCCGGCAGGCCAGGTGAGATGCACAGCCAAGGTCGAGGTAGTACGACACGGGGGTGGATGTGGCCCGTCTGCCTGTCACTGTGAGCGTGTGTGCACGGGCGTCTCTCCAGGCACCGTGGCACGTGTTCTGATCCTGTCTTCAGGCAGGTGTGGCCCATGTCCGCCTGCGTCGTAGGCTTGGGAACTGGCCTCGGAGGGCTGGCCTGGGCCTGGCACCCAACTCTGGCTGCTGCCCACAGATGCCCCCGAAGGTGAGCCTGAGTGCCGGCCACTCGTGGGGACACCTGGCGCCACTGCGGGAGGCCCCGGGCCCTCGGCCCAGCCCACGTCCCGCGGAGTCTCCAAGCAACCACCCAGCCACCGCCAGCCCCTGTGCCAGCACCTTCCCCCGGTGTGTGCATTTTTCCCCTTCATTTTGTCTGTGGCCCCAGGCAACAGTGGGAGGAGAGAACTGGTTTCCACCAGCCCGTCGTGTGGCCGTCCCCAAGGTCAGCGCGGGGCACTTTGTACTGGCGTCATGGCCAGAGCAGGCTGTGGAGGGGGCCACGCTCACCCCCCGGGTTGTCCCCTGGAGTAAAGGTCTTTTCAAAGCCGGCCGAATTCCTCCCAGGGATGGGAAATGCCTGTCCACAGCCCTCAGCCAGACCCAGGGCTGAGTGCCCGACACGTGGCCCTGCCTGGCTCACCACAGGCCCTCCCAGCCCTGCTCCCATGGAGCCTGGGGGTGGGCTCCTCCAGGGCCACAGCTGCTCCCCACCCAGCGGGTGCCCTCCCTGCCGGCTCTCTGAGCCTCCCGGGGCCGCCGAGAGGGCAGCTGCACCGCACAGAGAACACAGCACCGCGGGCACTGGGCTGGTGTTCACAACAGGCTCCTCTGGAGGCCAGAGGGGCCCGTGTGCAGGCTCCGGTGTCTCCAAGAGCCCAGCCGGGCCGGCGGGGCCTCTGGAGTCACGCTCCCGGGCCCCACCGCCTCCCCACGGGCCTCCTGCCGGCCAGCTCCCCTGAGTCTCCTCCAGAAGCTGTTTTCTCAGATCCGCCCCCCCCGCCAAGTGCCAAGAAGAGCCCAGACCACGCACCCCAACAGCCTCACAGCGGGCGGTGACAGAGGTGCCCCTTTACAGTGGGGAAACTGAGGCACAGAAAGGTCCCATCATTGTACAAGCCCACCTGGCTAGCAAACGCCAGGTCTAACTGCTCCCCTGCCCTGCTGCCTCTACGTCACAGCCCCTGGAAATGTGCCCCCGGGGTCCCGTTGCCAGACCACCCTGGCACCCCCGGGGGCCTCCCCTCCCATGTGTGAGCTGCTCATTTAAATGGTGACCGGGGTCTCCACGCTGCCCCTTTTGCACAGCCCACCACACACGGCACCCCTTTTCTGCTGTGCCCGGGCCCATTTTTCCCATGGCTTCAACACACCATCACTGTTTCCACGGAGTGTGCATGTGCAAGGATCCGTGTGGCCAGCCCTGACTGCTGCGTGATGGAACATTCCAGAATCCGGAGATGGCGGGGAATTGCCGCCAGGCCCCTCCATGCTGGCCGTGGGGGTGTGTGGTATGTCCACGTGCCCACGTGCACACAGGGATGGCCACGCCTCTGGCGGCCTGTCTCTATGCTGTCACCTCAGAGGCACGGCCACCGCGGGGCTTCACACAGATGTCTGAGAGGAAATGACTGAGCTCAGGCTGACGTCCAAACAGGCCTCGCGCCCCTGGGCTGGCAAGGGCCAGAGCATGCTGCCCAGGGCAGCTGGCATCCTCCGGCTTCGAAACCCTAGATGCCGGCTTCAACTTAGCTGGCCGGAGGGCCTGTGGCAGGAGGGGAGACCCTGGGGACAGGGACAGCCAAGGTCGTTCCTCCCACCAAGGGAAGGCCCACCACGGTGAACTGTCTGGGCCTGGGGAGCACCTCAGTGTCCCTGAGCCCCCTCCTCACCCCTTTGCTGGGACTGGACTCCGTCCCTTACACCAGGAGGGAGTGGGCCTGATGCCGTGGCCTGGCCCCACAGTTCCCACTGCCCCTCAGAGCGCAGTCACTCCTTAGAGGCGCCACGTGGGCAGGAGGATGCCCGGGCCTGCGGTGGAGCCCTGGCCAGGGCAGCCAGCACAGGGCCAGCGGCCTCGCCTCCCAAGGTCACCCAGCACCTGCCCCAACCCCCAAGGAGCATCTCCAGAAAAGCAGCCTTTCCTGGCGAAGTGCCAAGCGGGCCCCTCAAGAAAGCACAGGAGCCCAGTTCCGTCAAGTCTGGTTTTATTGAGAAACAGCAGCATCGGGGGCCACGTAGGCGGAGGGGCCACAGCACTCCCCACCCCTCCTGCTGCTCACACGCCCACAGGAGGCCTGGGACCCCCCACCCACCCCTGGCCCAGCAGCCTGTCTCCTCTGGAACTTGGCCGGCTGCCCCTCCGGGCCCTCTCAAGGGCGGGTTTGGCGCATCCTGGGGTCTCAGGGAAGTTGCCACGGTCGTGGACCCATAAACAGTAAACCACAGGAAGTGCAACCAGCCACCATGAAATGGTCTGGGCTCTGTGCCCCCAAAGACACAGTGTCCACGGCAGTTGTGGTCAAACAGCCTGGCCAAGGTGACGCCATGTTATCAGCTCTGATCACAGCTCGTCTGGCTGAGTGTCCACCCTGCCACTCTCCCCGCACACCCAGAGACGCAGGCAAAGGCTCATCCTGGGTCGCCCCCGCTTCACATAGGCCCATCCAGTGCCATCCACCGGGGGGGGGGGGGGGGGGAAGGGCACACTACATTCAAGGTCCGCTGGGCCCTGGGGAAGGCCCAGGGGGAGGGAGAGGGCCCAGCGCCGAGCCGTGGACGCGGCCACCTGCCAGGACCCCGCTGCTCGGCACAGGGCTTGGGGCCAGCCTGTCCAGGCTGGAACGGGAGGTCCTCGGCTACCAGGCTCCCTCCCCGGCACCGCACCCTTACACATGTGTGCACACACATGCACGTCCACACACAGGCACAGGCATGCCCGTGCACATATGGTGAGCACACGTGTGCATACACACAGGCACACATACACGTGTGCACACGCACACCATGCACACACACAGCCACACAGGCACACACACCAGACACACTCCGTCTTCAAAATGGCTAATTATTGCTGTTAAAAAACAATACATCCAACAACGGTAGGCCGGGGCTCCCCTCCCGCACCCCAGGCCCCGGGCCGCCCCACTCACAGCACTGCTGGAAGCCTATCGTCAGCACCACGGAGCAAACGTTCCAGGATCTGCCCCACACCCAGCCTAGAACACACGCCCTAACGCCTCCACCAAAGGACCAGGAGACCAGGGACACAGGCTATGGCCAAAACACATTCACTGAAGCAGCTTCAGACACAGGAGCGACACCACCCACCTAGCTGGGGAGGGTGGTGGGTTCCCAAGGTTCAGGGGCCACCGTCCAGCCACTCCCTGGACACCCACAGGAAGGCTGCCTCAGGGCAGCTGCCCAGCTCCGGCCCCGGCCCCGCCGCAGCAAGGGCCTCGGCTCGGGGCCACGTCTGCCAGCCACTGCCAGGGCAGGCAGGGGCAGTCACTCCCCCTGTGGCCCAGGGAGCCTCCCAAGCGCTCGCCAGATACTCAAGAAAGCCATCGGAGGAGGGTCCCCCAGCCTGTCCCCTCTGAAGGCCTTCTGTGAGGAAGGATGCCGGGGGCAGGCTGGGGGCCGCCCACAGACCTCAGGCCTCGGGCAGGTTGGGTTGTAGGGCCTCCCAGCTCAAGCCTGTCTCCCAGAGCCGGACCTCCGACTCCCTGGGGGCAGGCTGGCCCCGCGTCTCCGCCCCATTCACCCAAGGGCAGCAGTGGGAGGCCAGGCTGGACATGGGTACAGATGAAAGGTAAGAGACGTCACCAGGGGCCTCCAGGCGGCTGGCCTCAGTACGTGCACTCGCTCTAGCCACCACCCCCAGGGGCCAGCTGTCTGCAGACCCCAAACCTGGGCAGTGGGCCCCCCGCCAGGACTCTGGCGGCTCCAGGCCAGTCCGAGGTGCCAGAGCCCTCGGCCGCCCCGAATCCCACTGCCGGGAGCTACCCATCGGGTCTATGTCTCAGGCTCATCTAACAAGGACATTCTGGAACACTCCACCTCCTGCTTTCCAGTCCAAAAACAGAGGCTTCCAGAAGTCCTGGGAGCCCTGTCTCCTGAGCATGGGCGCCAAGCCTGGGGGCTGGCTTTTCCTGGGCCTCGGCAGGCGCCCCTGGGGGAGGCCTAGGAGGCCAGCAGGGAGAGGGAGCAGGGCCCCAGGAGGATGCTTCACAGAGGTAGAAGAAGTAACGTCAGAATTTCTACAAATGTATAAAATTCACATCTCAGTGCACGTTTGTGGAGCGGCTAGCTCCCAGGCTGGCGGGAGGTGGCGAGCCAGAGACAGGCATCCTCCACCAGCGTGGCCCAGGGGACAGACGGGGGATCTGCTCCCCCAGTGATCCTCGGGCCCCGCTGCACCGCACGCTGGCCAGGCGAAGGCCCTGTCCCAGGCATGGGGGGCACCCAGCCTGTTGAGCACACAGATGCCTGTGCCCACAGCAGCTGGGCATCTGGGCTCCAGACACACGGCCACCCTGTCATGCCCCCCCCCCCCCGCCCCAGCATCTCTCCCAAGTCCTGGCGGCAGTGGAGGGGCAGTAAAGAAAGGTGCGGAGTCCAGCCAGCGTCCCTACCCTCTGGGCCGTCCACCTGGGAAAGACACCATAGCCCACCCAGCCCACAGACCCCACACGGACGCACACAGGCCAGCAGGGCAGCGGAGGGCCACGCCTCTGCCCAGGAGCAACCCCAGTGACGTACTGTGGTCAGCGTCAACCAGATGCCGGCAGCTCCGGAGCCCCAGCCCCACCGGGGCTCCAGCGGCCCCCACCCACCCCACAAGTCCCGACACCAGGGACCAGAGGCTCCAAAGGCACAGGATCAATGGAAGCTGGCAGCGTCCCCAAGCTGCCACTGACAAGACACAACCCACCATGCTGACCCCGCGCGGCCCCCACCTGCCCTTCCTGCCTGGCCAGGCCTCAGCCCGGCCGCAGCCCCCGCCACGCCCCACGCCAACTGAGGCCGTCCCAAGCCCAAACCAATCCGAACAAAAAGAGGAAAAAGGCACAACTGTTTGTTTTCCGTTTTGCTAAAACACTTTACGTCTGTCTGTATAATCCAGATTAACAAAATCTGAGAGCTGCAAGAAAATAGGGTGCCGATTTCTGTACAGTCTACAAAACTCCCATCCCCAAGCAGGGACTGGACGCCACCGGGGAGAAATGTACAGGGGACAGTGGGGTCTGTACAATGTTCTGCAAATATCTCGATTGCTGAGGCACAAAAGGCCCCTCGGGAAACTGGTCTTGTTTTACTTGTCTGCTGATTTCCGGAGTGCCTTTTAAGAACGTCCCCTCTGTGTCCCGCACCCGGGACCGAGCTCAACGGCCCACTGTGCCTGCCACCTCCCCGCCTCACCCCACCAAGTAGAGGGGCCTCGGTGGCCGTATTCATGCCCCTCCTGCCCCCACGGCCGGGTCCAGACACACAAGCTGGACAAGTGGGCCCTGCCATCCGCCCCTTTCCTCCCCCGTCCAGGCTACCCCGCGCCTGACAGCCACCTCCCACCTGAGAGGGAGAGGCGGGGGGAGGGGGGGGCACAGGCACGCCGGTACCGCCCTCCCCGCCCCCCCCCCCCAGCCAAGGCAGACAGCGCTTGCTCCTCCCAAAGGCATGGGGGGAAACCTGCTGCCATCCTGAGTTCAGTCCTACGAGCCAAGGCTGGACAGGGCAGCCCAGAACCTCCCCCACAAACCAGGAATGCTCTTTAGGGGGAAAGAATGCTAGGTCGGGGTTCTCCCTCCAGATTTCAAAATCTGAAACCCTCCACCCACCCGGCCACCCACCCCCACCAAACTGGGCCAGAATTAGTGCATATTCTAGACAGGTGTGTGTGTGTGTGTGTGTGTGTGTGTGAAGGTATAAACTACCATTTTGTCCCAAGAATTAAAGTCATGCAGAGTGCTATTCTGTCTAAATAACTTATTAAAAAACAGGTCGGTTTCAGGCTGGGAGAAGCTGTGGGCTCAGTGGTGTTGGCAGCGGCCTGGCTGAGCAAAGTAAGATTCACAGGGCAGAACCCAGCAGCCGTGAGGCAGGGCGGTCCTCGGGGAGGTCTGGGGAAGGCCACCGTACTCTAGCTGGCGCTGGGGAGAGGTGACCACGTGACTGCCTCCCCACCCTACTCTCCTGAAGGACCCCGACCAGGCTGTGCGACAGGTTGCTACGGGAACCACACGTGGGTGAGGATGCCAGTCAGCAAAGCTGGGGCATGGAGGGGAGGGGCAGGGACCAAAAGGAAAGAAATGTGACTCCATGTCAAAGCAAAGCTGGGCTGGGTGGAGGGAGGGGCGGCGAGAGATAGGCACGCCCCCCCCTCCCAGGGCAGGCGGGCTGCCGTGGCTAGCTCAAAGGCCGGGCAGGGGGCGCTCACCAGTCTAGGCCCAGTCTGAGCAGGGCAGCAGGGTGGGAGGCCGTGGGGCATGCGGCATGCTGCAGCCAGGCCGTGTCCTCAGCATGCACAGAGCAAAGCGGGACCCGCGGCTAGCTCCGTGCCCCGTGGGGCAGCGGCCGGCCGGCCCAGCAGGCCACGCCTCCCGGGAGCCGACAGCTGAGCCATAGCCTGGCCGGTGGCCAGGGGTCTGCTGGGCGGGGGGGGGGGGGGGGGGGGGCCTCGTCGAGGAGGTCCTGTGCTTGGTGGGCCAGGCTGGGCCTGCCCTGATGGCGGTGGGCGGGAAGAGGCCCCTCGAGCAGGCCAAGCAGCCGTGTGGACGCGTGGCGGTCCATGCTGTCACTCTTCAGGGTGCAGCCCCGGAAGGCCGGAGAGGGCAAGGGGCCGCAGCTGCGAACAGCCTGGCCCCGAAAGTGTCACAGACGAGCAACAGCCCCACAGCCCCGGAGAACCAGCCAGAGAACCGCGTGATGTTGAAAAGGGAAAACCCAACACGAACGCCAAGGTGAGCGTCTGGAAGCGGGCCCGGGCGGTGGGCAGGCGGGCACAGGCGGACGGGGCGGCCGGGGCGGCAGGTGGGCGGGCAGGCGGGACGCGGTCACTCCTCGCGCAGCTGCAGGCGGTAGCGGTGGTAGCGGACCTGGAAGAAGAGGCGCTCGGCCAGCGACAGGGTCATGCCGGGCAGCACGTAGTGGTCACTCGAGCCCATGTGTCTGAAGCCCAGCGACTCGTACAGCTTGTGTGCGGCCACCTTGACGGCCGTCGTGCCCAACACCACCGCCGAGTAGTTGTGCACCAGAGCGAACTCCAGCACCTTGCGGCCCAGCGCCTTGGCGATGCCCTTGCCACGGAAACGCGAGTCCACGGACATGCGCAGCAGCTCCACCGTGTTGTCTGCCTCGTGGGCCCGCGCCGCCACGATGCCCACCACGTTGCCATCCAGCACGGCCACCCAGAAGCAGGAGCCTGCAGGGACAGGGCAGTCAGAGCTGCCGGGTGACACGGCTGCCCCTCCAGAGCCCCCTCTGAGTGGAAAGGGCCGGGCCCGGCCTGCCCGCCGCCCGCTGCGGCCCTGGGCCCGAGTCCCTCCCCCAGAGACCAAGAGCTGGGCAGGCCTCGGCCAAACACAGCCCTCCTCTGCCCGGCCACCCCCAGAACGAATTCCTGGATGGCGGCGGACGGCCACGGACAGGCCACAGGTGCAGCTGACCTGCCCTGGCCCCCGGCCCCTTGGGACTCTGCACACTGGCTGCCGTGTGTCCACAGCAGGCAGCTGGGGAGAGGCAGGTGCCGTGGGGGTACATCCGGAAGCACCCCTGCAATGGGGACCTCAGGGGGTCTGGGGGGACAGACCAGGGCGGCGGGACCCCTCCGGGAGCCATGCCCCCCCCGGGGGGGCCTCAGGAGGTCTCAGAGGCCTCAGGCCCTGCCAGCTCTGTGGCCTCCACTCTCCTGGGTTGGGAGCTGCAGAGCCCGGGAGCCCCGTGACCTGCTTGGATCAGGACACAGAAGCAGATCCTCGGTAGGCTCAGGAGAAGGTCCAAGTGGAAAACCAGGATGGATGGACGTGGGCGCCACTGCACGCTCCCCACTGACCCTGGCCTCTCCTGGGCAGCGACCCAGTGGCCAGGCCAGCCGTCCCCACCCATGGCCTGGACCAATCACAGCCCCACGCAGGGCGGGAAGAGGAGGACAAAGGCCAAAGGGGGATGAGGGGAGAAGCAAGAGGAGAGACAATCAACCAGGAAGAGAAGGCCTGCAGAGCACGGGCCACAGAGCCCGCCTGGTCGCCTCTGCTGACCACCAGCCCAGACGCCACAGGAGGCAGGGGCTGACCGACAGGGGTGTCCACTCCGAGCAGCCCCCCCTGCACGCGCCCTGCCTCTGGCCAGGTCTTCCACCAACCACCCCCACCTTCTCCCCTTGAGTGGCCAAACTGTCCCCCCAGAAAGGTTCTGCACCTGACCCTGCCCAGAGATCTCACCCCTTTGCCCGACCCCCAAGGGTCCCCCACTGTCTTGTCTGCCAGCAGGCCCCCATCAGGCCGTCAGCTTGGCCACAGGGTCTCCCGTCTCCTTCCCTGCCACACTGACACCTGGCCTGTAGCCAGAGCTCAGGAACGGCCGAGGGCCCCCCCGCCCTGATGGACCCCTACCAGCCGGCCTGCCCACCGTCAGGGTTTCTGGCTCCCCCCACACACCCAGGCCAGACCAAGTCTCCCTGTACCCCGAGCCGCACGGCCCCGTCGGCTAGCCTCCCTGCCCCCAGGGCCCCTTCCTGCAACCTACTGGACGTCTCCGGGGGGAGCAGGGCACACCCTGCACTCACACCCAGGGAGACCATGGCCCAGCAAGAGCAGGCCCGACAGCAGGGTCCTCCCAGCTCCCAGCCCGAGCCCCGATCTGCTCCTGCAGCCTGGGCCTTGGCACCAGCTAGGTGGGCTTTGCCCTTCTGCAGAAGCTGGGACTCCGTGGAGGCCGAGAAGATGCTGAGTTCAAGCTGAGGAAAGGGGCCAGGAAAACCGAAGGTGCCGAAGGGCTAGGAATGGGGGTGGGGACAGGGCAGGACAGGGCACCACAGGCTGGGGCTGGTGGGCCAGGGGCTGGTGGTGCCAAGGTGGGGCACCCTCGCTCCGGAAGCCTTGCTGCTCTTGTCCCCATGACCCGCAGCTCCTCCCTAGAGCTCACCAACCGTTCGGGCCACACGGTCCCCTCTCCTCGGCCTAGGAACCCTCCGTCACCTGGGAGACCCCGACACCCCAGAGGGCTGAGACGCAGGCTCCCTCCTCCAGCTAGCTCAGGACATGGAGAAAAACATGTGGCCCTGCCTCCCAGGACCCAGCCTTCCTCAGGATCAGCCCGGAGGACAGAGGACAGCCCCCAAGGGCTGCAGACCCTTCTAGACCAGACCCAGGCCCTCGGTCTACAGAAGCCCGGGGGCTGGGCCAAGACCCTCTGCCTCACTAACTGGCCCAGAAACCAGAAGTGGGGGCAAGACTGAAAACCCCTGCTCTTGCAGGGCTCACAGCCCTCAGCGACCCCACGAAGAACCTTCTCGCCACCATGAGGTCCCCCTCCGCCAGGGCCCTGGCCGCTCCAGGCCAGCCCAAGATCCAGCAAAGCACAGCAGAGGGGCCCGAGGAGAGGTGAGAAAGATCCCACCCGCTCTGAGCAGCAGGCACCGGGGAAAGGGCATCCGGAAGGCAGCGCTGCCCAGGGCCGGCTCAGGACACACACACCCGCCCCCACCGGACGCAGGACAGAGGCCTGGGGCCTGTGCAGACGCTCGGGGGCCTTGCTTCGGCACCAAGGACCTAGCTCTGCCTCCCCCAGCCCTTGCCGGCCCTCTGCACCCCCAACCCCCCCGCCAGAGCCCTCACTCAGAAGAGTCAGGGCCCTGGGTGCGCCAGCCCAGGCCAGTCCCCGGGGCGGCTGGCGGCGTGAGGGTGGCCCTAACGGAAGGAGGGGCGGTGGGAGGGGCGAGGAAGGGGCCGGAGACACGCGACTCACCCGGGGGCTTCATGTAGTACTGCTCGATGTCGGCCATGTCCGTGTGCAGAGCGCAGTCCAGGTAGGCGAGGACCACCTTCCGGCTGTAGTAGTAACGCAGGCCCAGCAGCCCCGCCGGCACCAGGCACGTCAGCAGCAGCGAGCGGGTCAGGGCAAAACACAGCACTGCGGGGAGACGGGGGCCCCGGTGAGCAGCGGGCGGAGCGGGCGACCCCGGGCTGGGGGAGAGACCCCCCCCCCCTCCTCCCCGGCAGCTCCCTGCTAAACAAGCCAGCCGGGCACAGGCGCCCAGCGCGCCGCGGCCGCTTCTCCGCGGGAGCAGCGGGTCGGCCGGCCGGCCGGCCGGCCTCTCCCTCTCTTCCCTCGCGGCAAACTTGCCACCGTCAGGACGCGCTGTTCGGTAACCTGACATCACGGGATCTCTAACCGCTCTGAGCACAGCGGCGGCTTCTGGGCAGCCGCCTTCCATGGCTGGCAGGAAGAGCCCCCCAGGCGGGGTTCCTCGTGGCCCGTGCCCACCGCCCATGTGGCCCCCATGTGGCAGCGGCCGTGCACACACCCCTGCGCACTCGAGCGAGGCTCGGACAGGCTGTCCCACCTTGTAAACTCGGGTGGGGGGGGGGGAGTCGCAGGGGCCACCTTCCGGCAGAGGGCCCCAGGGCCAGCCCCCCCAGTGTTCTGAGGTGAGGGTGGGGGGATGAGGGAGGGAAGCCCGAGATGGTTTCCAGACCCATCTAGGCTGCCAGGAGACAGACGCGCCTGCAGTGAAAGTCACTTTTGCTGCGTGACCTTGGGAGAGCAACCGCCCCCGGCCTCAAGCCCATCTGTGAAATGGGGGCAACCGCCCTCCGGGGCTCCACGGAAAAGGCCTCCAAGCCCCTGCGGGGGCTGCCTCCCCCACCCCCCCACCCCCGGCCCCCTCGCTCTGCCTCCTCGGTACTCACCCTCCCCCGGCACCCGGGGGAGCTGGCTGTCTTCCCCTCATAAATTAGCACTTGGAGCCGCCGAGGCAGCCTCCCCCGCCCCGCGGATTATATATAGTTACACGCGCCAGGCGCGGAGCCTCAGCAGCGGGCGCTACCTGCCGCCACCCCGCCCCCACCCGGGATGACCGCGGACGGGACCGGAGAGGCGGGGCCGGACCGAGAGGGGACGCAGGTGGAGACCCCGGCTCTCCCCCTCCCTCTCCCCCCGCCCGCGGCCCCCTACCCTCCGCCGGCGCTCGTTCCCACGCCCCCACCCGGCGCGCCTTGGCCAAGAGCCCGGACGCCGCCGCCGCCGCCGCCGCCGCCGCCGGGGGCCACCTCGCCCCAGGCCACCGCAGAAAGCCGATGGCGTGCGGGTGCGCGTCCGTGCGCGTGCGAGAGGGCATGAGGGGGCCCGAGGGGTGGGCTTCCCTCCCGGGGCCGGGCCCCGCGGTGGGGACGAGCGGGGCTCGGGGGGTCCTGTGCGTCTGTCCCCGGGGGTGAGGGGGGCGGGCGGGCGCGGACTGCGGCAGGCGGAGCGCGGCGGGGTACCCCGCGCACTGACCGGCCAGCAGGGCGTAGAGCAGCTGCGTGCGCGGGTGCTGCCGCAGGCCGCGGAAGGCCGTGTTGGGGATGCGCTCCATGATGCCGTCGTAGAAGATGCGGCGCGCCGCCTCCTGCTCGGCCGCGCGGAACTCGCGGATGTACACGCCGCGCCCCCCCGGCGGCCCCGCGCCCCCCGCGCCGCCGCGGGGCTGGGGGCCGGGCGCGGGAGGGGGCGCGGCGGGCGCGGCGGCCGGCCCGGGCGCGGCGGGCAGCGGGGGCCACATGGCGCCGGCGGCGGCGAGCAGCGCGTCCTTCTTGGCCCCCGGCAGCGCCTCATGGTCCTCGGCGGCCACGATCTTCGTCTCGCAGACCATGTCGGGAGGCCCACAATGCATGCACCCGGCCGGGCGGCGCAGCGCGGGGACGCGGGCCGGGCTGCGGGCGGGCACAGCCCGGGCCCAGGGCAAGGGCGCGGCGCCCTCGGACCGGCGGCGGCGGCGGCGGTGGCGGCGGCGGCGGCGGCGGCGGCGGCGGCGGCGGCGGCGGAGGCTCAGGGGCGCGGGGCGGAGGCGGCGGGCGGCCGGGGCGCGCGCAGGGAGCTGCGCCGCATTTTGGAGAAGTATTTATAATGCAGCGGCGCCGGTGCAGTCGCGGCGCCCGGGGTCCCGCAGGGTCCTAGCGTCCACTGCATTGGCTGCCGAGGGTCACCATGTGATCTCGGGGGTGGGAGCAGACACCGCCTCCGCGCCCGCCCGATGGCACACTTGGGCGCTGCGCCGCGGCCGGTGCGGGCGGCCGGCGGGAGTGCGCCTGGGCGGGGGCGGCGCGGGGCAGCCCGGGGCACGACGGAGCGGCCGAGCCCCGCGAGGTGGCCGGGGACGAGCGAGCGCGCGGCCGGGGTTCCCGGCCCGGAGGGGGCGCTCCTCGGGGCTCCTGGCGGGGCTCCTCCCGCCCGGCCCCGGCACCTCCGCGCCGCCACCCCTCCGCGCGAGCCTGGGAGCGTCGGGTCCTGGGGCCGGGCCGTTGGAGCCCGCAGCGCCGCGTCCTCCTCCTCTTCGGCCGCCGGGCTCAGTCACGGAACCATCTCCATCTCCTGCGCCTTTGTCTGAATGCGACGCCCGGCCGGGGCCCTGAGGACGGGAGCCGCGGCTTCCCGGGCCTGGCGCCCCTGGGAACCCGCGCCCGGGGCCACACGGGCTGGACGCGCGGGTGCGCGGTCGGAGCAGGCGCTGATGCCCAGGTCGCTCGCAGCCCCTCGCGTCCGGGCGCAGCTCAGCAACCTTCTGCTCCGACACCGAATTCCCGCAGCGGGCACGGGGGGCGCTGGGCCCGCAGGACCCCTCCCGGCCCGGCCCCCCGCCCTCCTCGGCCCGCGCATGCGCTCCAAGATCTCGGTGCAGGTGCGGGGCGGGGGGGTGGTTCTTGCTGAGTCTCCCCGGTCCCCGCGAGCTCTACCTGCCTGCCGACGCTGCGGGCCGGGGGTGTGATGGTTGGTGAGGGTGAGGGTGCGGGATAGGTAGTCCCAGATCCCCCCTGTAACTCTTTTTGAACCCAGCCCCCCTGCTACTGTGCTCCCCTTGCCCGCGTCCTTTCCCGCGTCGCCCCGCGTTCCCCGCGGTGACCCCGCAGGGCAGCCTAGAGCTGAGTTTACCGCACCCTCAGGGTTGGAGTCGAGACCTAGGGCACCAGGCCTAAGGACCCTCGACCTGCTTTGGGGCCCAGCGAGGCCGCTACGACCACCTAGAGGCAGGGAAGGGGACTAGCCCTCGCCAGCGTCACGCCAAGGGACCCCCGCAGAGTGGGGAGGACCCTGCACCCAGGAGCTGAACTGGTCCGAGGCCAGGATCGCCAATGCGAGGGCCGTGGCGGGAGGGGGCAAACAGGAAGCCAGCTCACATCATGTTTCCCAGATGCCAGGATTTGTCTGGCGGTTGTCCTCCAGGAGAGGAAAGTGGAGTCATGGAGCCTCTCACAGGAGCACACGGATCCACTCAGAAATCCCTCCGTGTGCTGCCTGAGTGCTGCCGGAAGCTCGGACCAGCCACTGGGGGACCAGGCTCCAGGGTGTCCTGAGGTTGCCCAGGTGGATGGCAGAAGTGTTGCAAAGCCGACGCCATAAGCAAGGGGTCCAGGCGGGAAAAACAAGGAATGGAGAGGGGCAGCTGATGCGGCTTCAGAGGAAGGGGTGGTGGAGCTTGGGACTTGAGTCTTGAACACTGTATCAGGGATTTGGGGGACACTGTTGTGCTGTGATGGGGCCAGGAGGAGGGAGGACCGGGTCCAGGGTCCAGGAGCTCCTGGGCAGTGCCCTGATCCCTGACCTCTGATCCCAGACTTGGTGTGAAGAGGTCCCTCGGTGCAGAGTGGCCCAGCCCCTGTAGGGCCACAGCCTTTGCTGGCTACCACCCAACCCACCTCACCCCCAGACCCTGGGCCTGAGGCTACCCCTCCCCTGGCCCCCAAGAGCCAGTGGAGAAAAGGACCTGGACTTCCACTCAGCCTGATTCTGGTGGCCCCTCAGCTCTGCATCTGCAGAGGCTCCTCCCTCCTGGTGGCCCAAGTCCTTGAAAGCCACCCCCCCCCCCCCCCCGCGGAGGCCATAATGGCTTGACTAGCCTAGTGCTGCTGCTTCCTGGTCTAGAGGGCCCTGCACAGTGCTGGGACGAGGTGGGGAGGAGGCAGCCAGACTCAGCTTGCAAGGGGCAGAGCTGGACCCCAGGGATAGCCACCTGGAAGGTGTTGGAGACGTCATGGCCTGGGCTTTAGCACTCTGAGTAGGGGTGGCCTTAAAGGGAAGCCTGCACAGGCTGTAGAGTGCTCCCAGGCCCACCAATGAGCCCGTTTCCTCCCGGGTGACGTGAGGGTGCCCCCTGTGCACCCTCTGCCCGCATGAGGAACCCATTTCACAGACAAAGAAATCAAGGGTCGGCGAGGTCGGGCCAGTCTGTTCTCCCCACCCATTTTCCCGGGCACCCCTCTGGCTGCTGCTGCCCAGAGTCTCCTCCCCACCCGCAACGCCAAGGCCGCCCCGACCACCTGCAGTCCCACCCCGAGCCCCTTGGGTCTGGACACTGCAGTCAGAGCTAGGCAGGGGCCCAAGGGAGGTGGGGCGTGCGGAGGGGGGGGGGGGCAGGGTGGGACCCCTCCCGGACTCCAAAAGCTGCAGGGGGAGGGCGCCAAACACCGGATGGTGCATTAGCAGAATAGTCCTCACCCCAGGTAAAGGGACCCTTGGGTCCATCTGGGGGCAGACCCACGTCCTCCGAGAATGTGGCAAGAGCCAGCCGGTCCCTCCCTGCGGGGGGAGAACTGGGGACTGAGCCTGAAGCTTCGCTGGCAGTCAGAGGTACAGGGGCCTGGGAAGCGACAGAGGTGGGTGGGAGTGCTGGAGGAAGGCCAAGGGGTCTCCAGGGAAGTGAACGAAAAGACCAGGGGGCAGGAAGAAAGAAGAAAACCAGACGAGATGGGAAGTCCGTGTGCAACTGACGGGCGCTGCCCCGGGAGAAAAGGGGGTGGGGCGCAATAGTGATTATTATTATTGCCCCAAGCTAAGGGACTGAGTGCTGAGTGAAGCCCGCCCAGCACCCTGCGTGGACCTCAGTCCCCAGAGCTGCCTGGGTGGGGAGGGAACAAAGCTCCCGACAGGCACCGGTTGCCAGCAGCCGGAGGCAGGTGGACCCAAACTGCTCACGCTCCTCGCCCGAGTTCATGCCCCAGCACCCGTCCTTCCCTTGCACACAGGTTCAGTGAGTGCCCACCCTCTACTGGGCCCTGAAAAGAACAAAGCCCTGTTCTGAGGCTTTCCAATCCAGTGAGGGAGGAGCAGGAAATAAACTAATGAAAGAGAGGGACACTGGGACAAACCAACCAAAGGAAGGTGCTGTAAGGGACTCAAGACTGAACAGGTCAAGGAGGAGGCCAAGTGGGTGACTCCATGGAGTGGTGACAGCCTGTGCAAAGGCCCTGAGGTCGGAAGGGCCATGAATTGAACACGCAAGCAAAAGCTGTCTTCAGACGGCCCAGCTCAGAAAGTTCGCTTACCACAGGGCTTTCTAGGAAGATACTTGAAGACATGCAACGTGGAGGATGACGCGAGGTCTAGGAGGCAGGGCTCTGAACCAGGGGCTCTACCCCTTCAGGGCAGGCAGTGGGCAGTAGGAGTAGCCAGCTGGCTGGGAGCAGGAGGCCAAGGGCCTGGCAAGGGGCAGAGGAGTGACTTGAAGGTGAGGATGTGACAACGGCAGACAGCACTGAGACGCTGAGGCAACATCAAGCCCAGAAAACACAAAAGCTGTCGTAGAGATACTTCATTTCCAGTTCACTGCTTAGGGGAGAGTCATGTCTACACACAGTCGTGGCAAGTGCTCTGGATGGACTCTGCCTCAGATGCGCAGGAAAGCCACGTCCCAGCTCCGGGACGGCTGTTAGCCTCGCAAGACTAAACTTGCAACTTGTCCGTGCCGACTCTCCCCACCTCCACTCCCCGCCACGAAACCTCCATTCAGGCCTTCCCCACCCACAACTGACCCCGTTCTTATCAAGGTCGACAACGACCGGTGTTTGTTCTGTCCAGAACCAGTCTTGGCCCTCGCTTGACCTCAGCAGCACGTGACACGTTGACCCCTCCTTTCTAACCAAAGCCGTCACCTGTGTCAGGGCTCTTCCTGCCTCATGGCTGCCCCCTCTCCTCTGGGGCCCCTCATCTCTCTTCCCTCTTGGCGCTCACCTCTGCTCTGGCCGCCCCCAGGCCACAGGGTCTCGGCCAGCACCTGTGTTCCTGACCTTCTCTCCCCAGCCCCTTTCCCAGGCACATCTACCCAGTTGCTCCCTGGACCTCTCTGTCACCTTGAGGGGTCCAGAACATACCCCAAGACTAGCATGGCAGGCACAGCAGCATCCTGGCCCCTCCACCTGCCACGCCAGGCCCTGTCTGCGGGGCTCGGGCCCCTACTTCCTCCCCAAGGGTGCTCCCAGGAGAGGCTTTCTGAGACAAGCCCTTGGCCGTCCTGATCTTTCACAGTAATAGAAACCCCAATTTGTGCCAGGGCTTGTGGCTGCCCACAAAATACAGGATGCCCAGTTAAATTTAAATTTTGGATATATGAATAACTTGTAGTATAAATACGTCCGAAATATTGCACGGGACGACATGCTTCTACTTAAAGAGTACTTACGCTAGAAGCACTTGTACTTTCTATACTGAAAAGTACCCGCCGGTCCCAGATCTGTATTTGCTACATCTGACCACCCAAGCAGAGAACACAGGGTGCATCCCCACCGAAGCCAGCCAACGGAACACCAGCACCCTCTGGGCGGGCCCCGGGGGAAGAGGCACTTGCCTCAGCCACCCCTCTGCTCCATCCTGGGGCCCCAGGACAGAATTCTGATGCTATGCCCCACCCCCACCCCCGTGTACCTCGCTCATTTCCAGAATCGAGAGCCGGCCTAAGCTTCAGGTGGCTTCGGCACCCCTTTGTCTTTCCCTGGCCTGCTTTAGAGGCACCGTCGCTGCTAAGGCGGTTACCTCAACCTCCCACCGCGACCAAGGTAGGACTCTGGTTTGCTCACCGTGGTCCAGACACCTGCCTGCTCACCTGCAGGCCAGGCACTTGCAGGCGGAAAAGTACTGAGGGCGGAACAGGCCACAGGGTGGGAGCACCGCCTTGAGGAGCTCAGACGCCCAGAGGGAGGGTCTGAGCGAAAGTGTGCGCACGAACCCTGACAGGGACAAGCTGGGGGTGGAGAGTCGGGAGCCCCTCTCTGGGAGCCGACCGGACCAGAAACCCCCACTCACCTGCCCACCACAGCTGCCAACACACCTGGCCTCCTGCCTGGCACTATTCATGGGTGGGTGACTACGGGCCCGTTACCCACAGGCACAACACTCCTATCCGGATTCCAATTCTCTGGTGCCCGGGAGCTGGGCTCAGGCTATGGGAGGGTCCCAGCAGGCTGGGTGGAGACCGTGGGGACCATGCCGGCCCTCCCTTCCCGGAGGAGCCTTCCCGGGGAGGGGGGCTGCCCTCCCTCTCCTGGCAGCCACGGCAGGCTAGGCTCCGTGGGGGTCCACGAGCTGGGCCCCCACGGAGCTCCCACCAGAGCCATCCCCAGGACAGTGCAGGGGAGCCCTTGGGGGCTCAGCACCGGGGCAGCTGTTCCAGGGGACCGGGCCAACTTCTGTGATCCCCTGGCCTCAAAACAAGGCCAGGCAGGCAAGGAAGCAGGTCTCTGAAGGCGGACTGGCAGTGGCCACGGTGCCTGTGGGTCCAGGTCCACACGTGTGGCCACGCATGCCCATCTGCTTGGCACCGGCGCTGGTGTGCAGCAGGTGCCCAGTGGGCCTCAGCCCAAATGGGACAGCTGGGGGTCCAAGACCCACAGAGGAGCCCACCCAGGGACGCGGGGGGCGATGCAGGTGGGCTGTGGTGGCCAGAACAGGGAGACAGGACACGGCGTGCTGGGCTGGGCATTTATTGATGAGGGGACAGTGGTGTCTGAGGATCCTCAGCGCCCGGCAGGCCAGCAGGCACACAGGGCCCGGCGCTCGGCCTGCAGCAGGAGGGTCTCCGTCTGCAAAGCAACAAGGGGCGGTGAGGGAGGGCACTTGTACGACTGCTGCCCCCCACCAGCTCCCGTGGGCACTCGGCCCGTTTCCCCCCAAAACCCACAGGCGGTACCCTCTCCACCAGCTCCCCAGACCTCAGAGCCACCCCCCGCCACGCCGCCTCCCCACCACTGATTGTCAGACCCTCTGCTCCTGGGTGGGCCTCCTCTCCTCCCCACTCCCCTCTTCCAGGAGGGAAAGAGACTCTGTGGTTTCCGCCAGCACCGCAGTCCTGCCCTGGGCCCTGCACACGCCGATCCCAGGCCTGGACTACTTCTCACCCGCTCTCCTTCTATGCACATGCCCCTTCCCAGGCTGCCCCCAGCACCGGCCCAGGATGGGCTGGGGGCTGCTGCTCTCAGGAGCCTGGCCTCAGACTCTAGGAGATTCTGGATCCTCAGACCCTGGGGGGCAGTCCAGGCTTCAATCTGGGGAACCCTGGGGGGGCTGCCCAGAAAAGGGGATCAGAGTGGGGTCCCCCCTTCTTTCCACTCTTGGACACTCTCCCCTTTCCCCAGAGGAGTACCTATCTCTGTCCTAAGTGAAAACTATCCCCCCCCTGCCCCCCGCCGGACCGAGGGACAGCGAGGACATGGGAGAATGTGGGGAGGCTGTGTTCATTCCAGATTTGGGAGGGTGATCCCTGTGCCCTGGGACCCTGTGTGCACACTCGTCCCTCCCCAGGTGAGGCTGGGGAGTGAGGAGCCTCCCAGACCAGACTGCTCTGTCCAACCCTCCCCCACCAAGCAAGCCCTTTCTGACTCCCTGCCCCAGTTTCCCCTCCCCACTGGGTCTCACTGCCCCACGTAGGGAATGCTGAACCGAGGCTGGCGGTGCCCGGTGGGGCTCACAGGGAATAAGGCCGAGAGGCCTGGGGGAGGAGAGGCACCCTCCCTCACTGAGGCCGGAAACGGTGTGCCAGACGAGGGCGGGAAGATCCCGGGTGCTGCGGGAGGTCCTACCCCACCCCCACCCCCACCCCCGTCCCCGCCCTCAGGCAGCACCCTGAGCCAGTGGTCCGGCCAGGCCAGGCCCCCTCCTGGCCAGAGAGGCTCACCCTCGAGTCCAGGCTGTAGGCCGTCTTCCGAAGATCCTGCAGGGCGCGCTGCATGAACTCGAACGCGTGGCAGTCCACGCACGGGCGGCCTACGGAGATGCGCATCAGGGCGGCGAGAACGTGACCCTAGCCCGGTCCCACCCGTGCGCCCCCCACCCAAGGGGTGGCCCGAGTGCCGGACCGCGGCAGGGGCGCCCGGAACAATGGGGAGGCACGGCGCTCCCGCACACCCGGGTGGAGTCACGGCCCCGCGGGGACCCTCCGCGACGCACGTACTCTGCGCGGGGACGGCGCTCCCAGCGGCGGGCTCGGCTCGGGCCTGGGAGCCCAGCAGCGCCACACTCAACAGCAGCAGCAGCAGCCACGGCGGCAGCGACCTCGGGAGCCTGCACGGAGGCGGGGGGGCCATGGCCGAGCGCAGGGAGCCGGGGCCGCCCTGCAGTAAGGCACAGGGGTCACCCCGACCCGTTCACCCACCTGGGCGACGCCCCCCGCGCCCGCGACCCCTCCCAGCCCGCCCTCACCGGGGTTCACGGACTCCCACCCCGCCCACCCCGGGCCCGCGAACCTCTCCCACCCCGCCCTCACCCGGGCTCATGGACACCCCCCCCCACCCCGCCCTCACACCGGTTCATGGACCCCCCGCTCCGTCCCCTCCCGGGCTCGCGAACCCCTCCCATCCGGCTCTCACCGGGGCTCATGGACCCCACCCCCCCCACCCCGCCCACCCCGGGCCCGCGAACCCCCCCCCACCCCGCCCACCCCGGGCCCGCGAACCCCTCCCACCCTGCCCTCACCCGGGCTCATGGACACCCCCCCCCCACCCCGCCCTCACACCGGTTCATGGACCCCCCGCTCCGTCCCCTCCCGGGCTCGCGAACCCCTCCCATCCGGCTCTCACCGGGGCTCATGGACCCCACCCACCCCCACCCCGCCCACCCCGGGCCCGCGAACCCCCCCCACCCCGCCCACCCCGGGCCCGCGAACCCCTCCCACCCTGCCCTCACCCCAGTTTATAGACCTCCCCATCCTACCCCCGCCCCGGGCCCGTGAACCCCTCACACTTCGACACCCCATCCCCGGGCCTGCGAACCCCTCCCACCCCGCCCTCACCCCCGTTCATGGACCCCCCGCCCCGTCCCTTCCCGGGCTCGCGAACCCCTTCCACCCCGCCCTCAGCTAGGTCCCAAGACCACCCCCCACCTCTGCACCCCGAGCCCGCGACCCGCCCCCCGGGCCCGCGAACGCCCCACCCCGCCCTCACCGCGGTTCAGGGACCCCGCGACAGCAGCGCGGGCGACTCGGGAAGACGTGCCGCGTCGGGCGCGTACCGCGCATGCGCTCCGACCAGACCCCGCCCGGGTCCCCCTTCCGCCGTCGTTGTCATGGGAACCCCGGGACTGCGCGAACCACCAGTTTAAAGGGACCGCGGAAGCTCCAAGACTCTGAGTTCTCAGCCCTGGCAGGAGCTGCGCTTGCAGCCCCCATCAGGCTCACAGGCGTTGGAGTCGGGAGGGCTGCCGGGAGGAGGCGGCATCTGGGCAGAACCTCCAGAGCCACTGCCGGCGGGAACCAAGCTGAGGAAGCGGGAAATTTGCTTCCAGCGGTGCGGGGTCTCGGGGTGTTCCTGGGGCCGATCCTGAGGGTGGGGCTCTATGCACTCTAGGAGCTGGGGAGGCTCCCCGCCGGTCGGTAGGGTCCGGTCGGGTTGGATTGCCCCGGGGAGATCAGGGCCAGGAGCGAGCCAGGCCGTGAGGCGGTGGGGAATCCACGCTCCCAGGTCTTCCCTCTGCCCAGCCTGGCCCCCGACCCTCCCGGCCAGGAAAGAAGCCCGCCGGCCCGCCAGGTCCTTCCTCTCCACCTTCGGTACACGGACACCTACTTGCCACTCCCCTTCAGCCCGCCTTTCCCAGCCTCCAGGTCCAACCACCTTCCCCGGCTGTGTGACCTCGGAGGGGTAGCTTGGCTTCTCTGTGCCCTTTTCTCCCTCGTGGAAGCGCAGGGTTGTTGGAAGTAAAGAACCTCGCTTGCCCCCCCCCCCCCCCAGTAGGTGCCCGATGCGCGCGGGCTTCAGGTCCTCGCCGGGCGGAGCTGTTCCCTCCGGGAAGGATGGGCTCCACTTGGCGTCTGCTTGCTGCCTCCAAGGCCCAGCACCTCCGGGGAAGGCGCCCCAGGTCCACGTCCCGGCCGCGTGAGTGCCAGAGAACCCAGCGGCCCACGCTGTTCGGGGCAGCGCCGGGCCCCCTTCCCGAGCCTGCACGCCCTCCACCCCCTCCGCCGGGCCTGGGGTCAGCTGTGGCCCCGGCCGGACGCGGGCTTCCTGACCCAGGGGAGGGGCCCGTGCTCGTGACCGCCACCCTCTCCTCTTCCCCGTCGGGCGGACGCCGGGCCGGGCTCCCGGTCTGGGGCTCTTGGGTCCGCGTTCCCGGACGTGCGCATTTCCGCGCCCTTCTTGGCCGGGAGCCCCACGTCCCGGTCGCGAACGGAGCCCACAAGGCGGAGCCTTCTTGCGGGGCCACTCGGTTGAGACCTGCGCGCCGACGCCACACGGCATTGGCTTTTTCTACCTATGGGTCCCAAGCTTGTGACCTGCGCGGGTCCCCCGTCCGCGCACAGGCACAGGGCCGCGTCCACGCGCGGAGGGGGAACTAGCCCACCCAGAAGCAAGGCTCCGGCTGGACCTCGGGCAGCGGTGCTCTTGGAACCACGTTCTTCCCCGCACCGCTGCAGGCTTGTCGAGCGCGTTCTGCTCAGCGGGGAGCGGGTGCCGGTGCGCAGCGTCCCCAGCGTCCCTCCAACACCGCGGATCCATCATCGCGTACCTACCCCCCCCTTCGCCGGCGCCCCGGGATCCTCTCCTTTGGGCTCACTTCATCGCACCTTCCCACCCGACCCTCCGGGGTCTAGACCCCCTGCCGCGGCCGTGCGCCCCCTAGCGGGGGGACCGCGCCGCCCGAGGGGGCAGCGGGATGTCGGGGATGGAACCTCGGGCGGCCCTCGGGGCTGCCAGGCTCTAGAGTGCCGAGGCCACACGTGCTCTGTCTCTCTGCATCCCCCCAGCAGAGATGTCCCCTCGCCGCAGTCTGCTTCCCCCTCCGCTTCCCCCTGCCCCTCCTCAGGGCACCGGATGTTCCCTCTCAACTGGAGCCTTCTCTTCAGCGAACAGGCTGTGATTTATTTTCTAGCCAAACGAAACAAACCTCGCGAGTCGCGAGCCCCCACCCCACCTCCGCCGCACCTCTTCTTTCTCTCGAGCCCACTCCTGCTCTGTCTGAATCCTCGCTGCCTTGACCCACCTGCGGAATCTGGGGACGGTCCTCAGTCCCCCCCCCCCACGTGACCATCAGCAGCCCCCGCAGTTCCCTTCCCCTCGGCGCTCCACCTCCGCCTGCACCCTCAGGGCACGGCTGGACAGACCTTTGCCCCCCACTTCATGTCCCTCCTGAGGGTCCCGTCCTCTGTGACTGCTTCCGATTGCGGCTGTGAAGACCAGCCATGCGTGCAGCCTCGGATCCCACGTCCAGCCGCCTCCTGAACGCCACCACGTGGACAGCTGACTTCTCGATGTCAGCAGGTCCTAAACTGACCTCCTGATTTCACCCCTCCGTGTGCTGCCCCACCCCCACCCCAAGATAAGATGCTCCGGCCTTCCCTGTCTCAGGTCCGGGCAGACCGTCCCTGCAGATGCTCTGACCAAACCTGCAGCAATCCTTCTAGAAGTTCTGTCTGCCCCACTCTCAGGGCACCCAGACTCCCTCTCCCCATCCCATGGCCGCTGGCCCTGCCCCTGGCCGCCGCCCCTCCGGACTCTTGACTCACCGCGCTGTCTTCCTGTTGCGCCCCCTTGTGGTCCGGTCTCCCTAACAGCCAGAAGGACTTTTTCTTCTACCTTCTTTATTTTTTTTAAGTTTATTTATTTTGAGAGAGAGAGAACTCGCCCGCGAGTGGGGGAGGGGCGGAGAGGGAGGGAGAGAGAATCCCAAGCAGGCTCCGGGCTGTCAGTGCGGAGCCGGACACCAGGGCTGTGTCTCACCAACCACAAGATCATGACCTGAGCCACCCAGGCCGCCCCTGTACCTTCCTTTTTACATTGCAGTAACGCATACATACATGCAGTAACATAAAATATACCATTTTAACCATTTTTAAGTGTCCAGTTCAATGGCATTAAGTACGTTCACACTGTTGTGCAGCCGTCCCCGCCCTCCATCTCCAGGACGTCCCCATCTTCCCAAACTGACACTGTCCCCATTAAGCACTAACTCCCAACCCCCAGCACCCACCATCCTACTTGTCGCTGTGACTCTGACTGCTCTAGGGGCCTCAAAGAAGTGGACTCATACAGTGTTTGTCCCTTTGTGACTGGCTTATTTCACTGAGCATAGTGTCCTCAAGGTTCATCCGTGTGGTGGCAGGTGGCAGGAGGTCCTTCCCTTTAAGGTGAGTAAAACTCTGCTGTGTGGATAGGCCACCTCCCGCTTCTCCACTTATCTGTAGGGGCACCTGGGCTGTTCTGTCGTAAATACCACTGCTGTGACAGGACCATTTTAAATGTTTTTAAGTTTTATTTGTTTACTTTTGAGAGAGACAGAGATAGCTTGAGCAGGGGAGGGGCAGAGAGAGGGAGGAAGAGAGAGAATCCCAAGCAAGCTCTGTGCTCCAATTCACGGAACCTGTGAGATCCTGATGGGAGCCAAAACCAAGAGTCAGACCCTTAACCAACTGAGCCGCCCTGGCGCCCCCTAGAAGGGCCATTTTAATTTTTTTTTTTCAACGTTTTTTATTTATTTTTGGGACAGAGAGAGACAGAGCAAGAACGGGGGAGGGGCAGAGAGAGAGGGAGACACAGAATCGGAAACAGGCTGCAGGCTCCGAGCCATCAGCCCAGAGCCTGACGCGGGGCTCGAACTCACGGACCGCGAGATCGTAACCTGGCTGAAGTCGGACGCTTAACCGACTGCGCCACCCTGGCGCCCCCTAGAAGGGCCGTTTTAAATCATCATCAGACACTGTCCCCTGTCCGCTCACAGCCCTCCCAGAGCCCATCTTACCCCAGGGACAGTCCAAGTCCTTATGTGGCGGAGAGGCTATGAATATGGGGAGGCAGATGTCTTTTCAAATTAGTGTTTTCTTTTTCTTTTCTTTCTTTTTTTTTTTTTTTCAGATAAAAACCCAGTAGTAGGATTACTGGATCATGGGATAGTTCTATTTTTAAGTTTTTGAGGAGGCTCCACACTGTTTTCCACAGCAGCTGCACCAACTTGCACTCCCACCGACAGTGCAGGGAGGGCCCCTTTTCTCCACATGCTCACCAACACTGTTTGCTTCTTGTCTTTTTAATGCCAGCTGGTCTGACAGGGGTGAGGTCATTCCTCACTGCGGTGGTGTCTCTTATAAGGACACTAACCCTACAAGATTAGGGCCCCACCTCCAGGACTTAGTTTAACCTGAATGTTTTTCCATAAAGCACCCCCCAAATGCAGCCACACTGGGGGTTAGGGCTCCACGACATAGATTTGGGGGATACAAACCTTCCGTCCATAACACCCCCACCCTCCCCAGCCTACGCTGTCCTACATTTTTTATCGTCCTTACGATTCTCACCTTCTGACACTCTATGTACTTTATTAAACATGTTGATTGCTCATTGGGCCCAGAGTTCCTGGGGGAGGGGAGGAACTTTGCCCTCAGGGATATCTGGCCGTTTCCGGAGACTTTTGGGGCCGTCAGGGCGCAGGGCAGAGGCGCGGGACGCTGCCGGCGCTACACCGGCTACACCGGCCGGGAGAACCCTGCCGAAGAGCCGGGGCAGCACTTGGCCGGATGTCCGCGGTGCTGCGGGGTGGGGGGCGGGGCGGTGTCTGCAGCATCTAGAACTGAGGGCCTTCGGAAGGCAGGTGTGCGTGGGGACCGGAGTGCGGGGGCCCGGGCCGGGGGCAGGAAGCGGCCTGGCGGGCACAGAGCAGGCTTTCCTCAGGGCTGGCAGGAGCTAGGACCAAGGGGCACGTCGTCAGGAGGCCGCTGGGGGCAGATGTGCTCGCTGGGTGACTGGATATGGAGGCACCACCTTGACAGATGAGGGAGTGAAGGGGTGCTGGGAGAGTGCTGGGGGGAAGCGGGGAATTCTCGCCAGAACCCTGCTCCCCCGCCTGGCCCCGTCGGGTTGGAGATTGAATGTGGAAGTGGTCAGCACAAGTGTGGCCTCTACAGTGACACCAGGAAGCTCTGGGACCACGTTTTGTTTTTTTAAGTAATCTCTCCTCCCCACATGGGGCTTGGACTCCTGACCCCGAGAGCACCCTGAGCCAGTTAGGTGCCCCGGGGAAAGAATCCTTTGAGGCCACCCGCCCCAACACCCGGAGCCCTCGGCCGCTCCTTGTCTCTGTGGCCGCCACCACCTTGTGACCCGGGTGAGGGTCTGGGCCCTGGGGAACATCAAAGAGACGGGGGCGGCGGCTTTGTGCTCGCCTTAGGCTCCGCCTGCTACCGTGTCTCAGGGACCCTCTCCTCCTTCCAGAGCAGATGCACCCACAGGTCCACCATCCCCAATCTCCAGCAGTCAGGACGCCCTCTCCCGTCACCCCTGCATTCACCTTCCAGAAGGAACGACCAAGTTGGAGATGGAGCCACAGGAGTCACAGATGCACGCGGGATGTGAGAGAACCGGAGGAGACAACGATGGCGTCGGATGCGGCCTGGGGGAGACTGGAGGCTTGAGTCCCGGGTGCCGAGGACCAGGGTTTGGCCTTAGCCACGTCAGGTGAGGTCAGCTGAGGCTGTGAGAGCTGGGCAGGGCTGGGAGAACAGAGGTGGGCTTTGTGGCCCCAAAGGTTAGCTGGCTGAGCGCTGGGGTCTGACGCATACACACGACAGGTGAAGCAGAAAAGGGAGACCAAAAGTAAGCCCTGCCTTTCCTTGCCCCCAGGCCTGGGAGTGAGCTCTCTTGATGTGGAGGGGGAGGGCAGAGAAGACCCACCCCTGAGAGGCTGTGACACCCGTCCAGTGTGGAATTGACAACCAACACTTCTACCAATTAACCTGCTAAGAAAATGCGGGCCATGAAATTCTTTCAAAATGGTTTTGGACTAGCTACTCACGGCAACTGGCAGAAGTTAATTCGAATGACCCCAGGGAGAAGGTTTCTTCATCCGTCGACCCAACCAACAATTTTTCAAGGGCGATGAGGTACATGGTTAAAGCAAACTAGGCGTGCACAAGGGAGCACCCACCATGAGTGGGGGGAAGAGAAACTGACCACAAATGATCAGAAATACAAAAATTATCAGACACAGGTTTTAAAGTAGCTATGCGGAAGGAAGGAAGGAAGGAAGGAAGGAAGGAAGGAAGGAAGGAAGGAAGGAAGGAAGGGAGCAAGGAAGAAACCTTGAGTATATCAGGAAACAGGGAACAGAAAAGGTGATAAATACAATTTGAAAAAGAACCAAAGAAGAATTCTAGAGCTTAAAAGTGCAATCCGCAAAACCCAGTTAGCAGTCTTGGCTGCATATTGAACACAGCTGAGAAGCATAGTAGTGAACTGACGGGAGTCTGGGGGGCTCAGTCGGTTAAGCGTCCGACTTCAGCTCAGGTCATGATCTCGCGGTGTATGGGTTTGAGCCCCCCATCGGGCTCTGTGCTGACTGCTCAAAACCTGGAGCCTGCTTCGGATTCTGTGTCTCCCTTTCTCTGTCCCTCCCGTGCTCGTTCTCTGTCTCTCAAAAATAAATAAACGTTAAAAAAAAAAAAAAAGAATATTAGTGAGCTGAAAGATCAAGAAAATGCCCAGAATTAAGAACAAACAGGTTGGAGGATGCGGGACAGGTGGCACGGCATTAACACCAGCACTCTGCTCCCCACCTGGGGCGGGGCGGGGGCAGAATCTCACGTGTGGTGACTGATGGTTAATTTCTATGAATTTCCCCTTTCACGGGTAAGCACGGGAGCAGCTACCCAGCCCCACAGCACACAGCTGTGCGTGGGTTTCTGGAGCAGCTGGCCTACAGCGTGCGGGAGCCAGGGTGGGCAAAAGGGACCCTATCCTGTGCCCTCTGGGCATCTGTATTTTGATGACTGCTTTTGATCACACGGGTGCAGGCACGGAGGTGGGTGGTCATTGTCGTTGCACCTCCCCCATCATTGCAAGACCCTTCCCATCCCGCTGAACTGCCTTCCAGGGGATTGGAGGGGTGGGGCCCTTTTTCTCCTACTCACTCCATCTTTTTTCCTCCCTCTGGGAGCCGGGATCAAGGCGAGGGTGTTCGGGAACAAGTGCTAGTGAGGGGAAAATCGGAACGTGATCGTGCAAGTGCTGGGAAGGCTCAGAACTGACCTGAGAGGACCTTCGGTAATGCCTCCGGCTGATCCTCAGCCCAGAGACAGCCGACAGCAATTAAAAAAAAAAAAAAAAAAAACTAATAGGGGCGCCTGGGTGGCGCAGTCGGTTAAGCGTCCGACTTCAGCCAGGTCACGATCTCGCGAGATCTCGAGTGATCTCGCGTGAGTTCGAGCCCCGCGTCGGGCTCTGGGCTGATGGCTCAGAGCCTGGAGCCTGTTTCCGATTCTGTGTCTCCCTCTCTCTCTCTGCCCCTCCCCCGTTCATGCTCTGTCTCTCTCTGTCCCAAAAATAAATAAATGTTGAAAAAAAAATTAAAAAAAAAAACTAATAATAAAACAATACCACAAACAGCAAACCCTGGGGAAGGAGGAACATCTGATTTTCAGAGTTGCCACATTATTATATTCGAATGTCCCGTTTTCAACAAAAAATCAATCACAGGGCATACAAAGAAACAGGAAAGCATCCCATTCAAAGGTATATAAAAAAAAATTCAACAGAAGCTGTCCCTGAAAAAGACCTAATGACTACTAAAGACATTAAAACAATTGTCCTTAGGGGCGCCCGGGTGGCTCAGTCGGTCGAGCGCCCGACTTCGGCTCAGGTCATGAGCTCACGGTTCGTGAGTTCGAGCCCCACGTCAGGCCCTGTGCTGGCTGCTTGGAGCCTAGAGCCTACTTCAGATTCTGTGTCCCCTTTCTCTCTGCCCCCCTCCTTCTTTCTCTCTTTGAAAAAAATTTGTTTTTAAAGAAACATCTTGGGGCACCTGGGTGGCTCAGTCGAAGTGTCTGACTTCGGCTCAAGTCATGATCTCACAGTTAGTGAGTTCGAGCCCCGTCTGTGCTGACAGCTCGGAGCCTGGAGCCTGCTTCCGATTCTGTGTCTCCCTCTTTCTCCGCCCCTCTCCCGCTTGTGCTCTGTCCATCTCTCAAAAATGAATAAATGTTAAAAAAATTAAAAAAAAAAACAATTGTCTTTAAAGACATTCAAAGAACTGAAGGAGGATGTGGAAAAAGCCAAGAAAACTATGTGGGAACAGAATGAAATATCAGGAGGGGCACACGGGCAGCTCAGGCAGTTAAGCATCCGGCTCTTGATTTCAGCTCAGGTCGCGATCTCACAGTTCCTGAGACTGAGCCCTGTGTTGGGCTCTGTGCTGACAGCAGAGCCTGCTTGGGATTCTCTCTCTCCCTCTCTCTGTTCCTCTCCAACTTGTGCTCACTCTGTCTCCCCCTCTCTCTCTCAAAATAAATACATGTGTTTAAAGTTATTAAAAAAAAAAAAAACAAAACACACCAGAATGATTGAGTCAGAGGAACAGATGGAAAAAGAAAAGTGAACATAACCCAGGGACGTGTGGGACACTGTGAAGCAGACCAGCATATGCATTATGGGCATCCTGGAAAGAGGAGAGACAGAGAAAGGGGCAGGGAGACTACTGGAAGAAATAGTGTCTGAAAACTTCCCAAATTTGATGAAACATATAAATACAAACACTCGAGAATCTCCGTGAATTCCAAGTAATAGAAACTGAGAGAGATCAACACCCAAACATATTATAATCAAACTTTTGAAAGCTAAAGGGAAAGAGAGAATCTTGGAACCTTGTGTGTACTTACCACATATAGGGGATCATTAGGTCAGTGAGAAGATTTCTCATCAGACACTTTAGAGGCCAGCAGGCAGTGGGCCGATACTTTCAAAGGGCGAAAAGCAAAGAAGAAAAGGAAGGGAAAGAAAGAGAAGGGAAGGGGAGGGGAGGGGAGCGATGCCTGTCAACCAAGAATCTTGCATCTGGCAGAACTGTCCTTGAAGCATGAGGGAGAGATGAAGACCTCCCCAGATAAAGAAAGGCCGAAGGAGACGTGATCACCTCACCTGCCCAGGAAGAAATGCTAAAGGGATCCTCCAGGTGAGACAGAAGGACACTAGACAGTGTCTCAAAGCCACATGGAAAAATAAAGATCTCGAGAAAGGTAAACACGTGGGCCATTTTATAAGCCATGGTAACAATGGTTTGTAACTCCACATTTTGTTTTCTAGGTGATGTAAGAGATTCATGCATTTAAAATAATTATTACTGGGGCACCTGGGTGGCTCAGTCGGTTGAGGGTCCAACTTTGGCTCAGGTCATGATCTCGCCGTCTGTGGGTTCGAGCCCCATGTCGGGCTCTGTGCTGACAGCCCAGAGCCTGGAGCCCACTTTGGTTTCTGTGTCTCCCTTTCTCTCTGCTCCTCCCCTGCTCATGCTCTGTGTCTCTATCTTACAAAAATAAATACACATTCAGAAAAATTTTTTAAATAAATAAATAAATAACATAATTATTACCTCGTGTTTGGGGCACACAACTTATAAAGATGTAATTATGTGGCGTCAACCCCTGAAAGGGTGGGGACAGAGCCGTAAAGGAGCAGTTTTTGCATGTTGGTGGAGTTATGCTGGGATAAAGCCAAGGTAGAGTGTTACAACATTATTCCCATGGTAACCACAGAGAAAATAGCTATAGAATATACACAAAAGGAAATGAGAAAGGAATTTAAACCTTTCACTACAAAAAATAATCAACTAAACAGAAGACAGTAATGCAGGAAATGAGGGACCAAAAAAAAAATCTATAATGTACAAAGAAAACAGCACAGTGACAGAAGTCCCTCCTTATCCATAATTACTTAAATATAAACATAAATGGGTTAAAATCTCCGGTTAAAAGACAGAGACTGGAAGAATGGATAAAAACACAAGATCCAAACACAGGTTGTCTACAGGAGACTCACTTGACATCCAACGGCACAAACAGGTTGAAAGCAAAAGCAAGGAAAACACAGTCCAGGCAAATGGTCACCGAAGGAGAGCAGGGAAATACCAGACAAAACAGACTTAAATTCAAAATGGTTACAAGAGACAAAGGACAGTGCATGTTGATGAAATCCCGACACAAGAAATCATAACAATTACAAACATGTACACACCTAACGACAGACCATCAAAATATATGCAGCGAAAACTGACGGAACGGAGGGAGAAATAGACAGTCCGGCAGTGGTGGTGACCTGAACCCCCCACTCTCACTGGTGGATAAACAACAGACCGAAGAGGAGTCCGGGAAAGAGGCCCAACCCAAGCCACCAGCCAGACGCAACAGACACACAGAGCCCGCCCAGCCACGAGCGCACACGTTCTCCTCACGCGCACACGGCCGTCTTCCAGGACAGACCGTGTGTCAGAGCGCGTGGTGAATCTCAGTAGGTTTTAAAAGATGTGTCTTCTGTGACCGCAACAGGATGGAGTTAGGAGTCCGTAAGAAGGAAAACGGGAACATTCACAAATTTGTGGAAATTAAGTAATAACACTCTTAAATCAATCGATCAAAGAAGAAATCACAAGAAAATTAGAAAATACTTAGGAACAAGTGAAGATGAAAACACAACAAAACAAAACTTAGGGAAGACAGTGGAGGTGATGCTGAAGTTAGGGGAGATGTATAGCTACAAACACACTTAAAACAGAGAAGATTTCAAATCAGGAACCGAAGTTTACTACTTAATGAACTAGGAGGAGAAGAGCAGACTACACCCAAAGCCATCAGAAGGAAGGAAATAATAAAGGGGAGAGCGTACATAAACGAAACAGACAATGGAAAAACAACAGAGAAAGTCCATGAAACCAAAAGCTGCCTCTTTGACAAGACCAACAAAGTTGACAAACCTCTAGCTATACATGGACTGAGAGACAGAGAAGTCTCAGATTACCAAAACCAGAAACGAAGCAGGAACATTATTACCGATTCTACAGAAATAAGAAGGCTGGTAAGAAAGTATTGTGGACAGTTGTCCACCAACAAATCAGATCCCTTTAGATGAAACGGACAAATTCCTGGAAACACAGAACCTGCCGAGACTAAGTCACAGGGACACAGGAAGTCTGAATAGACCTACAGCTGGTATGGAGACCGAATCACTAATCAAAAATCTCCCAGCAGAGGAAAGCCCAGGACCTGTCGGCTTCGCAGGTGAATTCTGTCAAATATTTAAAGAAGAATTAACACCAGTCCTTCCCAAACTTTTCCAAAAAAAATTGGAACACTTTCCAACTCATCCTACGAGGCCAGAATTACCCTGTTACCAAAGCCAGACAGGAACACTGTGAGAAAACTAGAGACCAACATCCCTTATGAACATTGATGCAAAATCCTCAACAAAATACAAGCAAACAGAAGCACATGACAAGGCTTACCCTAGGAGGGGGCAATGGGATGATTCCAGCCTGTGGGTAACACTCTAATTCTTTTTTTTTTTTTTAATTTTTTAATGCTTATTTATTTTTGAGAGAGAGAGCGTGAGCAGGGGAGGGGGCAGAGAGAAAGGGAGACACAGAATGTGAAGCAGTCTCCAGGCTCTGAGCTGTCAGCACAGAGCCTGATGTGGGCTGGAACCCACGAATTGTGGGATCATGACCTGAGCTGAAGTTGGACACTTAACCGACTGAGCTGCACAGGTGCTCCTATAGTTCTTGATTCAGACGTTGGAGACACAGTGCATTTCCTTTGTGGAAGTTCAACTGCGCATTTATGATTTGTGCACATTTCTATATGCACTCACTATAAGGTTTACTTATATTTTTAAACAAAAGATGAGGCAAAATAAAGACATGTTCAGACAGAGACAGAAGGTCCTGAGGAAAGAAATGCCGAGGCTGTGGTTCAGGCTGAGATCCCCGTGGAAGATGCGAGATATGAGAGAAAGCAGGACCAAGGCAAGAGGAGCATCTGGCGGGAAACATTAAGAAAACATGACTGCTGGGGCACCTGGGAGGCTCAGTCAGTTTAGCCTCCGACTTCAGCTCAGGTCATGATCTCACCGTCCGTGGGTTCGAGCCCCACGTCGGGCTCTGTGCTGACAGCCCAGAGCCTGGAGCCTGCTTCCGATTCTGTCTCCCTCTCTCTCTGCCCCTCCCCCTCTCATGCTCTGTCTCTCTCTCTCTCAAAAATAAATAAATACTTAAAAAAAACTTCAAAAAAGTAAAAGAAAACATGACTGGGGCGCCTGGGTGGCGCAGTCGGTTAAGTGTCCGACTTCAGCCAGGTCACGATCTCGCGGTCCGTGAGTTCGAGCCCCGCATCAGGCTCTGGGCTGATGGCTCAGAGCCTGGAGCCTGTTTCCGATTCTGTGTCTCACTCTCTCTCTGCCCCTCCCCGTTCATGCTCTGTCTCTCTCTGTCCCAAAAATAAATAAACATTGAAAAAAAAAATTAAAAAAAAAAAAAAAAGAAAACATGACTGCCTTCAACAACAACAAAAGGATAGAAATAAGGCAGATGAAAATGAATAAATCAGGCAAGGGTAAATGGAGTTATATCGTTCTAGATAACACACCCCAAAGACCTGTGTTTACAGAGGAGGTGCAGGCATTGTTTGCTTTATCACTTTTGTACAGGTTCTGTTGGTGTTGATCAGTTTTGACACAGGTGTATACTTACGATGCCATCACCACCTTCAAGATCACTGGGCACTCCCTCCCTCTGCCTCTCGCTGGCCCCTCTCCACAGACCACTTGCCAACCCATGTGCTTCTAATAGATTTCTAATGTGCTTTCAAACTAATAGATTAGTTTGCATTCTCTACAAGTTTGTGTAAGTGGAATCATATATTCTATGTTTTGCCTGTCTTCTTTGAGTTAGTATCATTATTTTGAGTTCTATCTCTATCGTTGGGCGTATCACCAGGGCTTCCTTTTTTCAGCGAGTCGTGTTCCACTGTATGGAAAACCACTGTATGGAAAATTTGTTTATGCGTTCACTTGCGGATGGACATTTCGGTAATTTCCAGTATTTGGCCATTACAAATAAAGCTGTTCTGAATACTCGTGTATGTGTCTTTATATGGACATGTGATTTCACTTGGGTGTTTTAAGACCTCTACTTAACATTTTTAAAAATTCCAGCATAGTTAACATGCAGTGTTATATTAGCCCCAGGTACACAATGTAGTGATTCAACAATTTTATACATCTCCTTTTTTTTTCATCTTTTAAAATTCAAATTTCGGTTAGTTAACATACAGAGCAATAATGATTTCAGGAGTAGAATTCAGTGATTCATCACTTACATACGATGCCCAGTGCTCACCCCAACAAGCACACTCCTTAGTACCCGTCCCCCATCCAGCCCATTCCCCACCCACCTCTTTCCATCAACTGTTTGTTCTCTATCATTAAGGACCTCTTGTATACATCTACATTTTTAATCTTTCTTGTAGCTTCCTGAACATTTGGAATACAGTTATGATTTCTAATGTCTTCATCTGCTGATTCTATCATCAATGTCCTTTCCTGTTCAGCTCTGAATAACTGATTTTTTCCCATCTTTACAAATTGTATATACAGGCTTCTTTGCATTTATGGTAAGTTTGACTGGGTGGCAGATATTGTGAATTTTACAATGTTGGGTCATGGAGACTTTCTGTTCCTTCATGTACATACATTTGGGCTTGTTCTGGAATGCAGTTTAGTTACTTGGACATGAATTGGGTCTTTTAAATTTTGTTAGGTGGGCTCAGAACAATCTAATCCTTTTTTTTTTTTTTAATGTGTATTTTCGAGAAAGAGAGAGAGAGAAAGAGAGAGAGGGAGGGTCCTGGAAACCTTGCTCCCAAAATTCCTCAGACGCTTAGGCTGTCCCTAACCTGCTCCCCACCTGAAGGTATACAATCAGTCACCTGTCACAACCCCAGTGCAGCTCTTTCTGCCCACGGGTCCCGTCCCCGGGCTTTAGGAAAACCACCTGTTTGCACCGAAGACGTCTCAAGAATTCTTTCTTGACCACCACTTCAAACCCCATCAGTTACTGCACATGCATGTTCGATCAGCCCTCAGCTGGGGATTTGCAGGGCAAACCACAAAACCCGGAGCTCTTCCCTCTCTCTCTGGTACTCTGTCCTCAAACTGCTAGCCACCCTGGGCACCCCAAACTCTGAACTCTGTCCCTTCAAGTCAGGGTTACTGCCTAGCTTTATTGGGTTCCTCGACCCTCTCCTGTAGCCTGGAAAGTTCCTCCAGGAGTAGCCTGGGCTAACTGTAGAGCTTCCTGTGTTGTTTGCCTCTTTCAAGGATCACTGTTGCCCGCTGCCTGCAAAGCTGTGTTTCGTATTCTGCCCAGTTCTTTAGATGTGGTGGATGTGGGAGTTCTTTAGATGTGGTAGACCATATAGCCCTAAGTGGAAGTTGGTATTACTCATTTTTAGTATGCTAAGCAGACCCATTGTGATTTCTTGTGAGTCGACTACAAAAAGGCAGAGTGAATAACTTTTTTCTTTTTTTAAATGGATTTATTGATTGATAACTTTTAAACTAATGTGTGTATTGATAAAATGAGTAAGGAACAATCAATCCAAAAGAAGACACAAAAGGAGAGAACAAACGTATCAATGAGTTTTATTCAACGATAATGGACAGAATATCCCAGTTAACAAAGATTTTATTTTTTGAATAAAAAAGCGAACGCAACACAGCTATATGCTGTTTATATGAGACACAAGTACATCATAAGGACACACAGAAAGGCTAAAAATAAAATAATGGATGAAAGGCATATTATGTAAACGCTGATTAAAAATAAGACTGGCATCACTCTGTTGATATCAGATAAAACAGATGTCAGGGCAACGACAAGAGAGAAACAGATGAATCCGCTACTGCGGTGGGACATTTCAACACCCTGCTGGCAGGGGGCAGAGAATCACGAAGGACACGGTTAAGGCCGTCCATCATAGTCCTGAATCCAGTCTCTAGTGGACTCTAGGCCACTTCACTCAACAGTGGCAGCACACACATTCTCCGTAAGCTCGCGTGGAACGCTCCGAGACGGTTCACGTTCTGGGCCAGAACACTCCCCTTAACAAATTTGAAAGAATAGAAATCGTACACCATCTGCTCTCTGACCACAATGGAATTAAATTAGAAATCAGTAAAGAAAGAAGCCTGGAAAGTCCCCCCAAATACTTGGAAGATTAAATAGCACTCTCGTAAATAACATGAGTCAAAGAAGAAATGGCAAGAGAAATTTTAAAATATTTTGAACTAAATGAAAATGAAACCCAACTTATCAAAATTTGTGGGATGCAGAGAAAGCAATGCTTAGAGGGAGATTTATAGCATCTAATGCATATATCAGAAAATAAGAAATATCTATAACCAATAATCTAAGTTCTACCTTAGGAAACTAGAAAAAGAAGAGCAAATTAAATCCAACATAAGCAGAAGAAAATAAATAATAAAAATTAGAGCAGAGGGGCACCTGGGTGGCTCAGTCGGTCAAGTGCGGCTCTTGATTTCGGCTCAGGTCATGATCTCAGGGTTCATGAGTTCAAGCCCCACATTGGGCTCTGTGCTGACAGTGTGGAACCTGCTTGGGATTCATTCCCTCCCTCTTTCTCTGTCCCTCCCCTCTCTCTCTAAATAAATGAAAATAAACTTAAAAAAATTAGAGTAGGAATGAGTGAAGTTGAAGACATGAAATCGATAGAAAAAAATCAATGAGGGGCGCCTGGGTGGCGCAGTCGGTTAAGCGTCCGACTTCAGCCAGGTCACGATCTCGCGGTCCGTGAGTTCGAGCCCCGCGTCAGGCTCTGGGCTGATGGCTCGGAGCCTGGAGCCTGTTTCTGATTCTGTGTCTCCCTCTCTCTCTGCCCCTCCCCCGTTCATGCTCTGTCTCTCTGTCCCAAAAATAAATAAACGTTGAAAAAAAAAAAAAAAATTAAAAAAAAAAAAAAAAAAAAAAAAAAGAAAAAAATCAATGAAACCAAAGCTAATTCTTCGAAAAGATCAATAGAATTGATGAGTCGCAAGCCAGGTTAACTAAGAAAAAAAGAATAATATATATAAGCATCAAGCCATTATATTGGACACTTGGAACTAATATATGTCAATTATAGCTCAATTTAAAAAAAAATAAAAGAGAGGATACAAATTACTAATAACAGGTTATCACTGCAGATCCCACGGACATTAAAACCGATAATAAAGGAACACTGCGAACAACTCTATGCCCACACGTTTTTTTTTTCTAGAAATTGACAAATGATTCTAAAGTGCATCTGGAAATGCAAAGGGTGTAAGATAGCCAAATAACTTTGCAAAAGAACAAAGTCAGAGGACAAACACTACCTGATTGCAAGATGAATCATCAAACTATAATAATCAAGACAGCATGGTGTAAAGACAGATGAATAAATCAGGATACAAAAGTGTCCACAGATATACCCACACATATACGGACAACAGATTTTGAACAAAGGTTCAAAGGTGGCTCATTTGAGAAACAGTCTTTTCAGCAAGTGGTGTTGGGACAATTGGATATCCACATTTAAAAACAAAAACTTGTAGGGCACCTGGCAGGCTCTGTCCGTGTGGAGCATGTAACTCTTAATCTCAGGGTCTTGAGTTTGAGACATTGCAGGCAGAGATTACTTAAAAAACGACAGCAAAACTTTTGACTTTCTAATTCTGCAATGGAATGGGTATAACGGGGCATCTCGTTATGTTAATTTGGACTTCTCAGGTTACTGAGAAGTTTAAGCATCTTCCCTGCTTCTCAAGTATTTGGGTTTCTCTTCTAAGCACTATCTCTTCCTTCCTGGGTGCCCTTTGGTCACTCCCTCCACTGTGGGGCATGCACCTCCCAGATCCTCACACACAGTCCTGGAGGGACTGGTAGGAGGGTCTACATCGTGGGTTGTCTGTAGGGTGGGCAACTAGAAGCAATGTGAGAGTTTAATCCTAGAGGAATGGAAAGCCTAAATGTGGCGCATTCAAGATTGGGCATAATCTCACCTCTGACCATCCAAGACACAAACGTACATGTAACACTGAAGGTTTGTTAATGAGACACATCAGTACACACTCCCCACACATTAGAGTTGGGGCGGGGGGAGGTACCTGGAGAGAGAAGTGAGCCGTGGGATTGGATCTGAGGGGTCTGGACTGCAGATCTGCCCACCAGCCAGGTGCAGAAGGAAAGGGGAGGCAGTGGGCGTGTCCCACCTCCCTCCCCACAGCCGTCTCAATGAGGTGGAAAGACGGAGCCTCTGGGAGTGGAGAGCAGAAGGAACAGGTCGGAAGGGGAGATTTGGGCACAGGCATGTTCCCGAGACAAGGAGGTCCTGGCTGCGACAGGGGAGGGGTAGATGTGGGGGGGGGGGGGAGGTGAGGCACTGGGAGGCCAGTACCTTCCTGAGCCACTGAGGTGCTCCCGGTGTGGTCGCCCTTCCTCCTGCTCACTACCTGCCGTCTCTTCCACCCTCGGCTGCAGTGTCCCCTCCTCAGAGACATGGCCCCAGCCATGCCATGCCATGCCATGCCATGGTGAGCACGTCCTCACTCCTCCCGGTTTGTCAGCATATTCCAGAGCACCTCCTGGTCCACCAGAGGCCCATCCTCTGAGCAGGACTCTGAGCGATGTCTCCAGCTGGCCTGGGGGAAAGACGGGGTCGGCCAAGGTGGAGAGGGCCCCCTCCAGGCAGAGGGGCACTCACTCAATTTTGTGCTTTCCTTGATTATATGCCCAGAGCCGGCTGGAGCCAAGGCAGGGCTGACTTCCTCTTAAAAAGGGCTTGGCTGCTGATTCTCCCCTACTTTGTATATCTGGAAAGGGCAGGCCCAAGTCTGGCAGGCGTGGGTGTCCGGGACAGGCCCCGGGAAAGCTGCCTGCAGCTGACCTTGAGGACATGGAGCCACCCAGTCCTTTCCTGGGACAGCTGCCTGGCCAATGGCAAACAGCGGCACTGGGGACCAGAAGGTTTGGCCAGGCTTCCGTCCTCCCATCACTCCTGCCCACCCCCCTCCCCCCACCCCCGCCCGGCTCTTTCTCTCCACACCACCTCTGGATCGAGGAACCCACAAAGGCGAAGTTTGGGTCTGTGCTCGCTACTGTATCCTCAGCACCTGGAACAGCACCAGGCACAAAGCAAGTGCTCCGTGCACTTTGCTGCATGAATGAATGCAAGCAGGAATGCATGCATGCGCAAGGGAAGCGCGCGTGAGCCTGCCTCCGGGCCACCCGGGACAGCCTGGCCGGCGCGGAGCCGGGCCCCATCTGCTTCGCGGCCCGACGGGGAGCGAGCAGGCACGCGCAGCCGGGCAGGCGCCCCGGGGCGTCGGCCAACCCCGCAAGGGAGCACACGCAACACCCGCTTGGACTTCCGCCGGCCTCCGCCGGCCTCCGCTCCCAGGCGCCCCGCCCACCCGCCGCACGGGCACGACACCCCTCTGCTGCCGTCATCTCCCACGGCCTTCCGGAGAGCCGGCCGCGGACGCCGCCATGCTACGTTACGGCGGCTGGCGGGCCTTCCTCGGCGTCGCCGCACAGCGTCTCGCCGAGGCCCCGCCCCCCCGGAAACGTCACCGCGGCTCGTCCGGGCGGGCGCCGCCATGTTGGGGGTCCTCGCCGCGGGCGCGTAGGTGTCTTCATAAGATGCCGGCTCGGCGGCGTCCGGCTTTCTCCCCCCAAGATGGCGTCCATGCGGGAGAGCGACACGGGCCTGTGGCTGCACAACAAACTGGGGGCCACGGACGAGCTGTGGGCGCCGCCCAGCATCGCGTGCCTGCTCACCGCCGCGGTCATCGACAACATCCGCCTCTGCTTCCATGGCCTCTCGTCGGCCGTGAAGCTCAAGCTGCTGCTCGGGACGCTGCACCTTCCGCGACGCACCGTGGACGAGGTGAGGCGGGCGGCGGTGGGGGGGGCCCGGGCCGCCCCTTCCAGTGACCAGAGACCCCGGGCCCTGCGCCCTCCCCTCCGACCGTCCCTAACGTACCCCCTCGCACCCCTGGCCCTGACCCTCACGGCCAACCGCCCCCTCACCCCCGTCCCCGCGGACCCTCATTCCCGCCCGGGACCCTCCCCCTCACACCCCCTCCCCACGGACCCTCATTCCCGCCCGGGACCCCCTTCCCACACCTCCCTCCCCGCGGACCCTCGTTTCCACCCCGGACCCTCCTCTTCACACCCCTTCCTGCGGACCCTCCTTCGCGTCCCGGACTCCCTCCCCACACCTCCCTCCCCCTCCGACTCTCATTCCTGCCCCGGTCCCTGGTCCCCGACCCTCATCCGCCCTCCCCGCAGACCCTCATTCCCGCTCCGGGCCCCCTCCCCTTCACACCCCCTCCCCGCGAACCCTCATTCCCGCTCCGGACCCTCCCCCTCGCACCCCCTCCCCGCAGACCCCCATTCCCGCTCCGGGCCCCCTCCCCGAGAACCCTCATTCCCGCTCCGGGCCCCCTCCCCACACCCCCTCCCCACACCCCCTCCCCGCCGACCGTCATTCCCGCTCCGGACCCTCCCCCTCACACCCCTCTCCCGGAGGATCCTCTTTCCCTCCCGGGACCCCCTGGTCCCCGACCCTCACACCCCCTCCCCGCGGATCCTCACGCCTTCCTCCCAGGCCCCGCCCCCCTCTCCGGCCCGTCCCCCCTCCCCCCCCCGCCCCCCACAGGCCCCACCCTGCTCGCGCTAGGGTCCCGGGGTCGGGAGCGGCCGGTGCGCCCTGGCCGGGAGCGGAGGTTGGGGCACCTGTTGGCGGCAGGGCTGCGGCGGGCTCCCGCGCTGCGAGCGGCCTGCGGGGCGGCGAGCTGCCCGGAGGACGCGGGTTCCCGGAGCGGGGCGTCTGGGACGAGACGGAGGAGCTGCGGCCCTGGTGGCCCCGCAGTCTCGGCCCCTGGCGGGACAGCCGCTCGTTTAGGGCCCTGAATCCTTGGAGTCTTGCCACCCTCCCATTTTCCGTCTTCCGGGTCAGTGGGCAGCGGTGTGTTTCTGTGCTTTCCCGGACGGTCCTCGGCGTCGCTTTGCGTGCACGCGGCACTAGTGCTCCCGAATGCCGAAGCAGCCCCGCCGTGGTGCCGGCGGCCCGCAGCGACGCTGCGGTGGTTGGTGGCTGGTGCGGGAGCTGTGCCGAAGCGCCCGCGGCCCGCGTGCCTTTACCGCGGCGGGGGCCTTGCCGGCAGTGGGCGGGGCTCGGCTGCCACGGGCCGGGGGCCGCCGCTTCCCGCGTGGCGCGTGCGGCGTGGCGCGTCCGCTCTGCCGCCGGCCCTGGGCCGTTTTCCTTGCGAGGGGCCTTCCCTTCCCGGGGCCGGCCGCTCTCCGTCCACCCGGTCCTGGGGAGACCGTGGCTGGCGGCCAGCTTTGTGCGCTGGCGCCCTGCTGTTGCCCGCGTCGCGGTGTTTGCGTTGGGGTGTCCGCAAGCGTGTCTCCGTCCAGGGTACGGTTTCTGGGATTGGAACTCGGGGGCGCGGGCGGGGGGGCTCGGCACGATGCTGAGTTGTTTTTCCAAGTGGTTGTATCCAGTTGGACTGCTCACCGGCGCCTGCCGGCCTGGAGGGTGTGGGAAGGTGTTTGGCGGGGCTTTCTTGTTTGTTTTCTCCCAAAGTACCTACTCCGTTTTTTAAATTGAGGTATAGTTGGCCTACGGTGACGTTAGTTATATTCGGGTGTGCAGCATAACGATGCAGTGTTCGTATGTATTGCGTGATCACGTCAATACATCGATCATATATGCAGATCGTTTCTTGTGATGAGAACGTTAAAAAAGTGTTTAATGTTTACTTTTGAGAGAGAGAGAGAGAGACAGTGTACGAGTGTGTGTGCGCTGGGGAGAGAGACAGAGAGAGAGAGAGAGAGAGAGAGAAATGGAGACACAGAGTCCGAAGCAGGCTCCGGGCTCGCAAACGGATCATGACCTGAGCCGAAGTCGGAAGCTCAACCCATTGAGCCACCCAGGCTCCCCTAATGTTTATTTATTTTTGAGAGGGGGTGGGGGAGGGCAGAGAGCAAGGGAGACACAGAATCCCAAGCAGGCTCCAGGCTCTGAGCTGTCGGAGCAGAGCCCCTTCGGGGGCTCGAACTCAGGAGCCATGAGACCACGACCTGAGCCGAAGTCCATCGCTTAGTTGACTGAGCCCCCCAGGCGCCCTGTGATGAGAACTTTTAAACACTTACTCTCTTGACAGCTTTCAAATGTGCAGTACAGTATTAAGTGTAGGCACTTCGTTCAGTGGTTTTAACTTGTATTTGCCTTAATACTATTATGGTTGAGCTACTACTACTAATGTGGTTCGTGTGTTTATTCACTGTTTGATTTTACTTTTTGTGAACATTCAAATCTTCTGTGTTTTCCTGTCTTTTTAAAATTGCTATGTAGGTTGAAAATATACGTACATACGTACGTTGGGTAGCAGTCCTTTTTTCAGTTGTATATGTTACAGATGTTTTCAGCTTCCCTTAGCCCCTTTCCTGGAATCTTCGGACGTTCGGAAGCTCTTAGCTCTAAGTGTGTGCTTGTACCGGTCCCGCCTCCCCCAGTGATTGGGAGGGATTTTGTCTCGTGGGGCATGTGCCTCCCTGTGGGGGGCGGGGGTGGTGGGGCTCCTGCTGTCCCTTTGAGCTGCACAGTCTGCCTTTCACTTGCCAGTCTTCAGTCTACCTGGAATTGATTGTGCTGTGAGGCTGGGAGTGCAATTTTGCTTTCCATATGGATGTCCAGTGAGTCCAGCACCACTTCCGGAAACAGCTGTCTCTCCCCGTTGATTTGCACTGTCACTGCTTCGGGTCGCTTCTGGGCTCTGCTCTGTTTCTTCAGGCCATTTGAATGTGTCATTGTGCTAATAGCCCACTGAGTCCTCTTACCGCCGCTTGACACAGAAGCCTTGACAAGCAGCCCCTCCCGCTTTGTTCTTCAGGGGCATCTCGGGCTATTCTCGGTCGTTTCTACTTCCACGTGTGTTTGATCTTCCCTTCTGAGGTTACACATACCTCACGTTGGGATTTTGACCGACATGGAAGACCGAGTTGAACTCATGATGCATTCGGGGGTGAAACCGTCTTAATAATACTCAATCTGATAGATTGTGAATATGGACATATCTCTCTATTTAGATCTGCTTTAACACTTGTTATGAACTGCTAACGATTTTCTCCACAGAGGCCTGCCATCCTGTTAGATGTATTACTCGATATTTCACATTTTTCATGCTGTTGTAGGTGGTATCTGTTAAAATTTTATTTTTTAGATGAGTTTGTGAATAGTATCTGTGCCAAGGGCTTACTAATTGCAATAATCTTTTCTGTAAACTATTTTTCTGTGTCTTTCCTATTCTCTTTCCAGTTATGTTTTTTCTTGCCTTACTGGGCTCACCAGGACTCTGTCTTGTTTCTCATCACACAGGAAGAACTTGGACTGTTTTGCCAGTAAATACTATGTTTCCTATTATTTTGGATGGCTAGCTTTTGTCTGGTTAAGGAAATTCTTCTCTATTTCTAGATTTTGTTTTAAGTTATAATCATGAATGAGTTTTAAGAGTTCTATTTAGATATAATTTACAAGGCCTACAATTCACTCATTTGAAATGTACAATTCAGCTTTTAGTATCCTCACATTTGTGTAACCATCGTTCTAGACAATTTTAGAACATTTTCATCAGCCCCCAAATAAAGCCTGTACCCATTAGCAGTCTCCCCCTCCAGCCCTACCCCTTCCCTAGCCTGAGGCACCCACTTACCTGCTTTCTGTGTCTAATGATTTGTCTGTTCTGGACATTTCATATGAATGGAATCATACAATGTGTGGTCTTTTGGGACGGGCTACTTTCAAGGCTCATCCATGTGGTAGCACGTGTAAGTATTTCATTTCTTTTTTGCAACTGAATGATATCCATTGTATTAATAGAACACATTTTATTCATCAGTTGATGGCCATTTAGGTTGTTTATACTGTTTTACTATTATGAATAATACTGTGAAAGTTCATGACAAGTTTTTATGGGCATATGTTTTCAATGTGGACATTGGATGTCAATTCTCAGGTATGTGCCTTGGAGAAGAATTGTTTGGATCATAACTATTTTGAGGAACTGCCAAACTATTTTCCATAGTAGCTTCAGCATTTTTACATTTTACACGAGTGATTTTTGAGTGTTCCAATTTCTTAACATCCTTCCCAACTTTGTTGTTATCAGTCTTTCTGGCATAGCCATCCTAATAGTGTGAACATGAATGGATTTTGAAATTTGTCAGATGGTTAAAATATCCCTTGGCATGTAACTCACCACATTTATAGAATAGTTTCAATTGTAAACCAGCTTTGCATCCCTGAGGTATAAACCTAATTTAGTCATTTTATATTGTTGGATTATGTTGCCCAGATATTTTGTGTAAGAATTTTGTATTTATGTTCCTGGGTGAAATTAACCTTTAATTTTACTTTTTGAAATTGTCCTTGTCATATTTTGGTACTGAAGTTATGCTATCCTTATAAAAGGAATTGTGGTGTATCCTCTGTTTTCCTTTTCTTTGGAGTTTAATAATCGGATTATTTCTTCCTAAATGTTTGGTAGGACTTAGTAATAAAGCTATGTGGGGGAGCCTGGATTTCCTTTGTGGAGAGATTTTTGAGTATTGATTTTTTTTCTTATTTATTATCTTTATTTTATTTTTAAAGTTTATTTATTTATTTTGAGAGAGAGTGCTGTGTGCATGTGTGTGAGTGAGAGAAGGGCAGAGAGAGGGAAAGAGAGAATCCCAAGCAGGCTCCATGATGTCAGCACAGAGTGGGATGCAGGGCTAGATCTCATGACCCTCAGATCATGGCCTGAGCTGAAATCAAGAGTTGGATGCTCAACTGACTGAGTCACCTAGGCACCCTGTTTTATATTCTTCTTAAGTAAAAGTTTGATGTTATTTTTTTTAAAGGATTGACCATTTCTACTAAAACTTCAATGTATTGGCATAAAGTAGTTAATATCCTCTTATCTTTTTAATATCAGAAGCATGTGTAGTGATGGTCCCTTTTTCATTTTTCTTTTTTTTTATCTATTTCACCAGATATTTGTTAATTTTATAGAACTTCAAAGGACCAACTGTTGGCTTTGTTGATATTCTCTGTTATGTATTTGTTATCTGTTTAACTACTTTTTTTTTCATTTTCATTATCTTCTTCCTTGTATTTCCTTTTTTCTTTTGGTCTTTTACTAATCTCTTAAGATGGAAGCTGACCTCATTTTCAATGCTTTTTCCCTAAGATACATGTATAAAGCCGCAAGGTTCTTTGTAATCACAGCTTTAGCTGCATTCTGCAAGTTTTGTTAAATAGCATTTTCGTTAAGTCACAATACTTCCTCATTTCTGTGATTTCTTCACTGGCACTGTAGTTTAGAATTGTTTCTTAGTTTCTGTACATTGGAGAGGGAGAGATTTTAGTTATGTTTTGTTAGTGATTTCTAGCTGTATTGAGTGCTCATCAGGATACAGTCTACATTATTTCAGTTGTTTGAAATTTAAGATTGCTTAATGGCAAAATAGTCAGTTTTTGTAGACATTGTGATTGAACTTGAGAAGCAGATTTATTCACTAGTTTTGAGATCCATTGCCCTGTATATGTTCATTAGGTCAGTTTGTTTATTGTATTGTATAGGTCTACTGTAGTCTTACTGATTTTTAAAAAAAAATCTTTTTTTTCAACGTTTATTTATTTTTGGGACAGAGAGAGACAGAGCATGAACGGGGGAGGGGCAGAGAGAGAGGGAGACACAGAATCGGAAACAGGTTCCAGGCTCTGAGCCATCAGCCCAGAGCCCGACGCGGGGCTCGAACTCACAGACCGCGAGATCGTGACCTGGCTGAAGTCGGACGCTTAACCGACTGCGCCACCCAGGCGCCCCTAGTCTTACTGATTTTTAAAAGAATTACTTCATTTATTAGTGAGAGGGGTATGTTGATCTCTGTTATGATTATAGATTTGTCCATTTCTCCTTACCGTTTTATCAGCTTTTGCTTTATATATTTTGAGGCTATGTTATTAGGTGCATGCAAGTTTAGAATTGTTTTAGTTGCCTGTTAAGCTGAACCATGGATCTTTATATAGAGCTTTCTGTATGTGGTAATGTTTTTTGTGCTTAAAGTCTTTTTTGGTCCAACTTTAATATAGATATATCAGCTTTCTTTCACTGATATATATCAATATATGTAGTTCTGGGACTTCATAATACCAAAACAATTTTTATTTATTTATTTGAGAGAGAGAGTATGCATGTGCATGCATCTGATTGGGAGAGGGGATGGGGAGAGAATCTCAAGCAGGCTCTACCCAACACGGAGCTCTATCTCATTAACTGTGAGATCATGACCTCAGTGGAAAATAAGAAGTCCAGAGTCAGAGCTTTAACCAACTGAGCCCACTCAGACCCAGGCGCCCCCCACACCAGTGTGTGTGTGTGTGTGTGTGTGTGTGTGTGTGTGTGTTTAAGGTAAGCTCTACGCCCAGTATGGGGCTTGAACTCAATGACCCCAAGATCAAGAGTCTCATGCTATACCAACTGAGCCAGCCAGGTGCCCCTATATTACAAGAAATTATAATAAAGGAATTATTGGCTAGGTTGCAAAAGGATTAGGCCATTCTGGGTAGTTTACTTTTCTGAAAAGCGTTTTTATTTTCTTGGTATTAAAACTTTTTTATTTTTCCCATTTTTGTAAATGTTTATTTATTTTTGAGAGAGGGGGGGTGTTTGTGAGCAGGGGAGGGGCAGAGGGAGAGAGAGACAGTGTCCGAAGTGGCCTCTGTGTTGACGGCAGAGCGCCTGATGTGGGGCTTGAACGCATGAATCATGAGATCATGACCTGAGCCAGAGTTGGGTGCTTAACTGACTGAGCCACCCAGGCGCCCCTCTTTTTTTTTTTTTTTTTTTTGTTAGTATCTTAAGTAATCTGTACACCCAGCATGGGGTTTAAACTCACAATTCTAAGATCGAGAGTCTCATGCACTACCAACTGAGCCAGCCAGGTGCCCCAAGCAAATTTGCTGAAACGTCTTAATTCACTTAGCTATCTTAATTATCTTTAAGTTATTTAAGTATCTAATACATTTGAAATGTCATTCTAAAGATTAAGTTTTTCTATATAAGACTGTAGATACAGGGGGACTAGATGATCGGGCTGGATGTGTCCACAGTGTGTTAGAGTTCTCCAGAGAAACAGAACCAACAGGGTGTGTGTGTGTGTGTGTGTGTGTGTGTGTGTGTGTGTTCGCGCACGTGAGTGCACGCCCTATAAATACTCACATATGCCATATACGGGGGTGGTGGTGGAAGGAATTGGCTCACGTGATTAAGGAATCAGAGAAGTCCCAAGATCTGCAGCCAGCAAGCTGGAGACGCTAGAAGAGCCGGTAGTTCAGGCCAAATCCAAAGACTGGAAAAGACCAGTGTCCCACTTTGGCCAAGCAGGAGTTCTGTCTTCAGTTGGTTGAATGAGGCCCACCCATACCAGGGAGGGCAATCTGCTTTATCTAGTGTGCCAATTCAAATGTTAATCTCATCCAGACACACCTAGAATTGATGTTTGGCCCGATGTCTCGATGTCTCGGCACCCCCGGCCCAATCACGTTGACACATAAGTTTAACCATCACAACAGCATCTGCTACAACCTGTGTTTCATTGTGAAATCCTGAAACCAGTTTACTAGTTTTATGACGTATCTAGTCTTCTTAAAAGCTAAGTAAACAACAGTCTGTGGCTAATACCGGGGGGAGGAAAAGAGATTTGAATGATCCAGTATTTTAGTTTATTTAGTAAGGGGTACAGAAGTAGGTTAGGGCTCCTGCTCTTTAAGAAATTTTTATTCTGGCTAGGGGAGTCGGAATGATGCCTTGAAAATGGAGGTGAACGATTTCAGGATATTATGTACATGAGGTGTCTTGCTGACTACAGAGTGTCATAAAATGTGATTAGTGACTTTGGGATGTTTGAGCTGTATTTGAAAAGGCATTCTAGGAAATAAATGCTACTGGAAAACACCAGTGACCACTGTGGTCTAAGACACTGACATTGGCGCCAGTGGAAGTCTTAGAACAGCGGGACCGGGAGATTCTGTGTATTCTGTAGAGTTAGCCAGGTCCGTGGTGACCATGGGAAGTCTTGGGGATTCCAGTGACCAGTGACCGGGAGGGCGAGAGATGTCTCAGCTGGAGGGTCAAGATGACAAGGCCAGCTGCACAGGGAACGATACCCAGTTTCCCCCAAGGACACACACTGCTGCTGTGGAGTGCTGAGCCCTTCCCTCGCGTGGCTGTCTTACTGAGAAACCGTTGACTGAAATTACAGACTCAGAAACTTGGCTGTCTGAACTCAGGAAGAAGGAAATGTCCCACTTGTACCTGGAGGATCTCAGATGCTTAGACACACAGAAGCAGCCTCAGTTTCCAACCCAGGGGCGGAGGGTCAGATGAGGAGGGTCTGAACGTGGCTTCTACCTCTCTTACCTGTGTTGTTTCCCAGGACACTGGACCCAGGTCTGCATCACGGTTCTGACACAGACCTTTTTTACACACGGACTCACCACTTCGTTGAAGTTTCACCTAAACTTTGCTGTCCCCCTGGAACCTAGTACCTCTGTTGTTTTTCTGCGATGGTGCCCGTGAGCCTCTGGCCTGCAGCTGTGTCACCACAGCGAGCCAGCAGCCTGGCACCAGGCTGTAGGCTCGGCTGTGATGGTCCCAGACCGTTGGTGCAGGACCGTGGTTCACTCGGTCGTCCTGCGAGTTTCCAGTGGCACGTTTTGGTGGGCTTTTCAAATTACAGGTATCTTTAATCTGTCTGTTCTAGAAAATCTCAGCAGTTATTTCTTCAAACACTGCCTTCAGCCCAGTTTCTCTTCTTTTCTCCCTGATTCTGCAGTTAGGTGCATATGGGACTTTCGTCTCTTCCCTGGGTAGCCCCTTCCATATTTTCTAGTGGCTTCCTTTCTTTGTTATGGTCTGGATAGTGCCTGACTTACCACCCCATCCCTTACTTCTGTCTGCTGTTAAACTTTTTACTGGCTTCCTTTTCCTTCCTACAAAGTCTGTTCTGTCGCACTTACTCTTTGACCCCTACATCCTGCTCCCACGTTCCCTGTAGGCAACAACCATTCTGTTCTACTTAAAAGAGTGTCTTGCTTTTAGGTGGGGACTTTTCCTTCCTTTCAGGTGTAAGTGATCTAATCTGCCTGTATTTAAGGTGTGTAACGTGACATGTACACACCTGTGACATTAGGACAGTGAAGGTTCCCGCGGATCACAACCCACGTCTCCTCCTGGCCCTCTCCCGTGCAACTGCTTTCTGTCACTACAGACTAAGTTGCACATTATAGAACATTATATACGTGGAATCGTACAGAGTGGGTTTTTTAGGTCTCGCTTCTTTCACTCAGCGTATAATTTTAATATTCGCCCGTGTGTCACGTATGCTAATAGTTCATAGCTTTTGTTTTTAAGCTTATTTCTTTAAGTGATGTCGACACCCATCCCGGGGCTGGGACTCACAACCCCGAGCTCAAGAGTCGCACGCTCCACTGACTGAGCCAGCCAGGCTCCCCATAGTTCATAATTCTACTGCTGAGTAGGTTGTCTCGGTATGGGCGTGCCCCATTCACGGCTACGTCCCTGCGTGCACTGCTGTTCTCCGGAGGAAGCACGTAGGAGAGGGATGCCTGGGTCCTTTTTCTTTTTAACGTTCACTTGTTTTTGAGAGAGAGCCTGCACGTGCACATGAGCGAGGGAGGGGCAGGGAGAGAGGGAGCCAGAGGATCCGAAGCAGGCTCTACGATGACAGCGGGGAGCCCGACGCGGGGCTCAAACTCACGAACCATGAGCTCATGACCTGGGCCCAAGTCGGACGCTTAACCGACTGAGCCCCCAGGCACACTGCTCTCCAGGGTGACGGTACCACTCACCTTCCCACCAGCGACAGACAAGGGCTCCAGGTGTCCTCTACATTTGGTAGTGCCTTTCTAATTTTAGGCATTTTTTGAAAAAGATTTTATTTTTAAGTAATCTGTGTGCCCAACATGGGGCTCGAATTCACAACGCTGAGATCAATAGTCGCACACTCCCCTGGCTGAGCCAGCCAGGTGTCCCTACAGTCAGGCGTCCTAATAGGTGTCAGTTTGTACTTCCATAATGATAGTGACATTGAGCATCTCTCCTATCAGTCTTACGTTGCAAATCTTCCATATTTTTAAAAAAAAACTTTTGAAGTTTATTTCTGAGAGAGAGAGAGAGAGAGAGAGAGAGAGAGAGACAGCCAGTGGGGGAAGGGCAGAGAGAGAGGGGGAGGGAGAATCCCGAGCAGGCTTGGTGCTTGTCAGCACGGAGCCTAACCTGGGGCTTGAACTCATGAACTGTGAGGTCATGACCTGAGCCGAAATAAAAGAGACTCGGACTCTTAACTGACTGAGGCACCCAGGGGCCCCTTCACATATTTAAAAAAAATTTTTTTTAATGTTTAATATTTTTGAAAGAGAGACAGCAAGCAGGAGAGGGACAGAGCGAGCGAGACACAGAATCCAAAGCAGGCTCCAGGCTCTGAGCTGTCAGCACAGAGCCTGACGCGGGGCTCAAGCTTACAGACCACAAGATCATGACTTGAGCTGAAATCGGTCACTTAACTGACTGAGCCACCCAGGCACCCCCACTTACTACTTTTAATTGATGTAAAATTATATTGTCTACGTACTTCAGCAATTTTTTTTATTCATTTATTTTTTTAAATGTTCATTTTTAAGAGGGAGAATGCACGGGCACGCAAAGTGGGGGAGGGACCGAGACAAAGGGGGACAGAGAATCCCAAGCAGGCTCAGCACTCAGTGCAGAGCCCAGTGTGGGTCTTTGAAGTCATGAACTGTGAGAACATGACCTGAGCTAAAGTTGATGCTTAGCCAACTGAGCCATCCAGGTGCCCCACTTCGGTTCATTTTTTTTAAACAAAACATTATTTTTAATTATTTTCAGCCATGTTGCTGTTTATCTAATCCAAGGGTTGATAAATAGACCTGTGACCTGTCTGTATGGTCTGTGAGCTAAGAATGTTTGCACGTTATTGAAAAGTTTATTTAAGCCTGTCTCATATCTTCCTCCCCCCTTCCCTTCCCTTCCCTTCCCTTCCCTTCCCTTCCCTTCCCTTCCCTTCCCTCCCCTCCCCTCCCCTCCCCTCCCCTCCCCTCCCCTCCCCTTCCCTCTTCCCTTCCCTCTTCCCTTCCCTCTTCCCTTCCCTCTTCCCTTCCCTCCCCTCCCCTCCCCTCCCCTTCCCATGTGGCCCACAAGCCCTAAAATAGTCACTGTCCGGCCCTTCAGAGAAAAATGGGCTGACTCCTGCTCAACTGTGCCCCCGCAGTTGGTGTCCCTGTGCACGTCCCTCCAGCCCTGGGTGGCAGGCTGCAACCAGCTTGGTTGTAACAAGCAGTGCTGTAGGACAGGGCTTCTTACCCCTGGGTCACTGTGGAGCTATCTTTGAAATCTACGCCCAGGTGGAAGTGTTGGGTCACAGAATGTATCTGCTTAAGTGGTGACAGTGTAGTGTCCACACTCCCACCTGCAGTGCCTGAGGGTACTTGATTCCCCCTCACTCTTCTCACACCTGGTTTTGTCCACTTTTCTGGTTTTGTGGATCAGATGGTTGGAAATTGATAGTTTGTGTTCATTTGAGGCATCTGTCCCCTGTGTTCCTTGCCTTGTCAGATTTCCTTTGTATGTTGCCTATTAATAGCATCTGCCTTTGTTTCTGTTGGGGTTGCTGTCTTGTTGATTTGCGGGGACTCTGTATATTTTGGGTAGTAAACACTGCTGGTTTTGAACATTACAGCTTGCATCTGCCATTTTGTTACCTGTTAACTTCTTCATTTGTCCTTCGCTGAACAGAAATCTTTCATTTTAATACACAGTAAGTTTTTGGTTTATGCTTTGTGCTTTTGAAGTTTTAAGAAGTCGTTAGAGGGGCGCCTGGGTGGCGCAGTCGGTTGAGCGTCCGACTTCAACCAGGTCACGATCTCGCGGTCCGGGAGTTCGAGCCCCGCGTCGGGCTCTGGGCTGATGGCTCGGAGCCTGGAGCCTGTTTCCGATTCTGTGTCTCCCTCTCTCTCTGCCTCTCCCCCGTTCATGCTCTCTCTCTGTCCCAAAAATAAATAAACGTTGAAAAAAAATTTTTAAAAAGAAGTCGTTAGATGTGCCTCTTTTGTTTCTTTTCACTGTGTAGTTCTTCCATTCACAGATCGGTCTTTAATGCGTCAGGAGTGCACCTTTGTACGTGCTGTTATATTGGAAGCCAGTCTCACTTTTCTCTGTTCTGAGTCCAAGATCTGTGTCCAACCATGCATCTAGATGCATGCATTTTTCTCATGGATTTGTGACGCTGTGTGTATATGAGAGAGAGAGAGAGAGAGTGTGTGTGTGCATGCTTTAGGGCATGCGGCGTTGCCCTCTTGGCAAGAACTGGAAGGTCCTTACTCCAGCATCTGCCTCCCCCCAGAGACCCAATGAAAGCTACCGTGAGAACACGGTTGAAGATAGGATTCTTCTTTTTTTTCTTTTAATGTCTATTTATTTTTGAGAGAGAAAGAGAGCATGAGCAGGGGAGGGGAAGACAGGGAGGGAGACACAGAATCCAAAACAGGGTCCAGGCTCTGAGCTCTCAGCCCAGAGCCCGACACTGAACTCGAACTCACGAACTGTGAGATCATGACCTGAGTGGAAGTCGGACACTTAACCGACTAAGCAACCCAGCCGCTCCTGAAGGTGGGATTCTTGCTGAAGATTTGGTTTAATCTAAAAATGGTTTGGGGGTGCCTGGGTGGCATAGTTGGTTAAGCATCTGACTTTGATTCAGGTCATGATCTCATAATTTGTGAATTCGAGCCCCATGTCAGGCTGTCTGCTGTCAGCTCAGAGCCCTATTCGGCTCCTCTGTCGTGCTCTGTCTGCCCCTCCCCTGCCTGCACTCTCTCGAAAATAAACATTTAAAATATAAACAAATGAATGAATGAGGTTTGGTCTGCCATAATGAAACACAACACAGCAGACATTCACTTTCTTTTTTTTTATTTTTTTAATGTTTATTCATTATTGAAAGGCAGAGACAGAGCACAAGCAGGGGTGGGGTAGAGCGGGGGGGGGGGGGGGGGTGGACACAGAATCCGAAGCAGGCTCCAGGCACTGAGCTGTCAGCACAGAGCCCGATGCTGGGCTCGAATTCAGGAACCGCGAAATCGTGACCTGAGCCAAAGCTGGATGCTCAACCGACTGAGCCCCCAGGAGCCCCAGACATTTACTTTCTTACAATTCTGGACTATAGGACATCGAGACCGAGGTGCTCGCTGATTCAGTGTCTTCTGAGGGCTGTCCTCCTGGCCTGCAGACGGCAGCCTTCAGGCTGTGTGCTCACACCGTAAGAGAGGTCTGGGATCCCTTTTGTAAAAGGCAGGCACCCCTTCCCTCAGGACCCCGTCCCCTCCCGCTACCATCACGCTGGGAATTAGGGCTTCAGCGTGTAGTTTGAGGGAACACACATTCAGTCCGTAACAGTAGTCTTTTTGTTTTTAACCTCCCTGCCTTTTTTGGTTAACATTTTTAGGAACTACCGTCCATTTTGCCTTAGGGTTGTTGTGTTAGTTTGCCAGGACTGCTGTAACAAAGTAGCACAAACTAGATGGCTTAGAACAACAGAAACATAGCGTCCCACGGCTCTGGGTGGCCTCTCCTGACTCGGGATGGCCTCGGCTGTTTGGTTGCTTATAGGAGCATCGCTCCAGTCACATAGCTGTTTTCTCCCTGTTTCTTTACCTTGTCTTTCTTCTGTGAGTGTCTCATGTGTGTCCAAGTTTCCCCTCTTCGTAAGGACACCAGTCACAATGATTGCATTTTAACTTGACCACCTCTGTAAAGGCTCTGTTTCTGAATAGAGTCATATTCTGAGCCACTGGGCATTAGGACTCTGCCATATCTTTTTGGAGGAGCACAGTTCAACTTAAAACACTAGGTTTACAGGGCATCTGGGTGGCTTAGTTGGTCTAACATCTGACTCTTGATTTTGGCTGAGGTCATGGTCCCAGGGTCGTGGGATCGAGCCCTGCATCAGGTTCTGCACTGAGCATGGAGCCTGCTTGAGATTCCCCCGCCCCACAGCAGCTCTCACTTGTCCTCTTAAAGAAAACACCCAAAACAGGGGCGCCTCTGACTTCAGCTCTCGTCATGATCTCACGGTTCAAGGGTTCAAGCCCCACATCGGGCTCTGTGCTGACGGCTCAGAGCCTGGAGCCCGCTTCGGATTCTGTGTCTCCCTCTCTGCCCCTCCCCCACTTGTGCTCTGTCTCTGTCTCTCTCTCTCTCTCTCTCTCTCTCTCTCTCTCAAAAAAAATAAAATACATTAAAAAACCAAAACCACTAGGTTTTTGTGAACGCAGGTGGGTTCTCAGTTTATTTTGTGCTCATGTGTGAGCTGTTTTGAGAGCACGTCTTGTGTCTTGCTTGTTTCTGCAGCTCTAACACCGCACGTCACCTGGCTCTCGGGAGAGACTCTGTCTATAGAACAACTAAGTCATTAGAGGGTCTGGTTAGCTGCACATCTCCTCTTGGGGAGGCTTGGGGAGGGGATCGCGCACGTGTCATTCCCCTCACTGCCTGGCAGAGTCTGCTTTATCTGGTGGGTCTCTTGGTGGTCGCAGAGCTGTTCCCGTCTTCCGCTGCGGGGAATGCTCTGCCTGAGTGTCCTGTTGCCTAGGTGTGCAAGAGAGCCGGAGGGCACGTTCTTCTCGCCCGGGTGTGCGAGAGAGCCGGAGGGCACGTTCTCGGAAGTGCTGACTGCCCTGAGAGCACATAGCATATAAATTGTGACGCGTGTTGCTAAGGTAAAAGCCTTGTAGACGTTATGTCCGCTTACGTTCTGGCATCAGCCGCTGTTCCTTTTTTCGCGGAGGGGAGTTGTGGCACAGGCACGCCTGGGAACGTGCCCGTGCTTTTCCAGGGAGTGGTGACAGATTTGGGGTTTGGCCCGAGGTGGCCGAGTCCAGGCTGTTCTCCCCGACGGGCCGCGGCGGTCGCCTGCCCAGGTACCTGCCCCGCGCCGCCAGGTTCACGCGCGGGAAGCTTGTCTCCTTTCCATTTGCGTTTCTTTTACACGGAGTGAGGCAGAGTGTCCTTTGCATTTTCAAGAGTTTTGAATCGTTTTCTGGTAAACCTTTTCTTACTGACTTGTAAGATCAAGTGTGTGTGCGTTTAATGCCTGTGATAGGAGCTGCAAGTACTTTTTCTCTAGCTTGTCGTGGCTCTTTTGATTGTATTTATGGGGTTTGGACTTTTTTGGGTTTTTCCAAGCCAAAATAGTTGTGTGGTAAAGTTGATATTCTTGCCTTTTGTGGTCCTTGGTTTAGAATCGTATGTACAGACGTCTTTCTCACTTAGCAGTCACAAAAAAGGATTCCTGTGGTTTATCTAGTATTTTCACAGTCTTACTTTTCAAACTGAAATCGGATCCATTTGCAGCTTATTTGGAAATAAAGTGAGAGACTCGGAGCGTTCTCCATCGTGTGGCACGTTCATAATGCCTTTTCACATCTGGTAAGATTAACGCCCTCTCGTTACCTTCTTTTTAAATGTTTCTCTTATTTTCCCCTGTTGATTTTCTCAGAGGAATTTAGAATCAGATTGTCCAGTTGTGTGAAGAAAATCAGGAATTTGAGAGGGGCGGGTGACCCCACACTTAGCGGCCGAAGGAGAACGGCCTTCCCTGTGGCATCGCGTGCCCTCCCCTCGCCCGCCAGGTCCACGCAGGGCTCCTGCCCTCACTGCTCCGTCACCTTCATTTGAACTCATTTCTCTGCTTTATGTTTTTATTGGAGAGAGTCGTAAACATTCATGGCACTGTAACCGGTCACCAGCATCACACGCTCTGGAGGAGTATTTGCCGAATACTGGATTTTGCCTTTCCTCCTCTTTGCTTCGACTCTGGCTGTGACTGTGCCAGCGCCTGCCTGCAGAGTTAAAGCTCCTTTTGACCCAAGTACGTGCTTCCTGACCCAGCTGTCGTCAGAGCTGCATCCTGGTGACGGGGACTGTCCCGGGCCAGCCTGGGCCGCCTCCTGGAGACACCACGCAGCTGTGCCTCTTGGGTGCTCGGGCGTGTGACGTCTGGGGACACGGCACCCAGGCAGGGGCCCGGGCCCGGGGGTGATGCCGGATTTGGAGACGTCCTGCAGGCTTTGGCCACGTTTCCCTCGGTTACCCTTCCGGGCACTTCCCCCACAGATTTTTCCGCCTTGCGTCATTTCTCAGATTGAGATATTGACATAGGACTCGTTCTTTGCACGTGCGGTTTGGTGGTCTGGGTACGTTCACAGTGTTGTGCAGACGTCACCACTCTCTAATCCAGAGCAGTTCGTCACCCCAGCAGGGTGCCCTGTCCTCATTAGCAGTCGCTTCTGTTCCTGTCGGGCCCCTGTCACATCTCTACAGCGCACCTGGAACTCGTCCACTGTGTGGTCTTCTGGGACTGGCTTTTTTGACTCGGCGTCACGTACTGAAGTTCAGGTTGCATCTGTGCTGTGGGTACACCCCGGTCGAGTCACCCCTTCACTGCTGAGCTCTTAGGAAGAAAGCCGTTGGCATGCAGGTCTCTGGGCGGACGTGCGATTTCGTTCTCTCGTGTTTGTGCGGGGAGCGGAGCCACGGGTCGCACGGTCCACTCCGTGCGCGTCTCACTGAGGGACAGCCAGGCTGGCTCCCCCCCCACCCCCCCCCCCACCCCCCCCCGCGCGGCCTCATTTTGCATTGCCGGCAGCGGTGTCCAGAGGGTTCCGGTCCCTCTGCCCTTTGCCCACGTCGCCCACCTGTTTGATTCTGCCCTCGCCCGGCCTGTGAGGCAGCGCCCGCCGGCGGGGGCCACGTCATGTTTGCAGCCTCTCTTCTGCGTGGTCGTTTGCGAGTATGGACATTCGGGAGTTTCCTCAGGCGCAGTCTGTGTGTGTTTCTTGTTCTTCGTGCTTCGGAGCCATTGCCCGGGTGGAACCTGCCATCTTACTGAGCCACTTAGAACGCTGGGCGCTCAGTACGTGTCATTTTCTTAGGCACAATTGTAGTTGGCCTGGGACGTGTTTTTATGCTCTTCTTGTTGTAGCAAGGGACGCATAAAGTTGTTTTAATTTGAGGGGCACCTGGGTGGCTCAGTCGGTTAAGCATCCAACTCTTGATTTCGGCTCAGGTCACAATATCATGTTTCGTGAGTCTGAACCCCACGTTAGGCTCTGTGCTGTCAGTGCTGAGCCTGCTTGGGATTCTCTCCCTCCCTCTCTCTCTCAAAATAAATAAATAAACATCTTTTAAAAATTGTTTAATTTTTTTGGGGCGCCTTGGTGGCTCAGTTGGTTAAGCATCCAACTCTTGATTTCGGCTCAGGTCATGATCTCACGGTTCGTGAGTTCGAGCCCCACATCAGGCTCCATGCTGATGATGCAGAACCTGCTTGGGATTCTCTCTCTCCCCCTGTCTTTCTGCCCCTCCCCTGCTTGCTCTCTCTCTCTCTCTCTCTCTCTCTCTCTCTCAAATAAACTTTAAAAAAAAATTTTTAAATTGTTTTTCACTTTGTGCTTTTTTGTTTTTAACGCAGAACAGAGCTTATATTATACCTCAATGGAAGTAAAGGGGAAGGCAGTGGATGGGGTACTCTTCTGTAACAGCAAAAAGCCCCCCCCCAAATGTTTACAAATAAATGTTTGCTGCTTTTTTTCTTTTCGAATATTCATTTAAATTTTAGTTAGTGAACATACAGTACAATGTTGGTTTCAGGGTTTATCATTTTTACCATCAGAGAACATATTTCTGCATATTTCAAGATATGGCCTTTTAGAACTGGTCAGCTGGCACCTGACCCTGTGTGTGGCTGGCAGGGGAGGGGGGCCCACCCTGAAGCTTTGACCTCACACGTGGGTACCTCTCCTCCAGTGGGTGGGAGTGGGAGGGGGGCAGGGAGCTGTGGTGCAGGTGAGAAGGGCAGTTGCTGCCCCTGCGGGGCCAGGAGTGAGCAATCCCATGTCTGAGGGATGGAAAGACCAGTGACCAGGTGGGCTGAGTGTAGGGCTAGCGTGGTCTTGCAGCGGCTCAAGGGTCCTGCCTTCTCCCCTTCCCCGGCCCTCTGTCTCCTGCATCCGTGCTCTCCCGTCAGGACTGTGAGCTCGCCTCTCCTTCCTGAAGGTGCGCCATCAGCAGGTTTCCCGAATGGGGGTGTGGGCCTGGCGAAGGCAGGGGCTTGTGTGTGGACAGCCCTCCCTCCTGCTGCTGTCCTGGCACACAGTCCCCTGGGTGCCGCTAGGAGCCACCTAGGAGGCTGTGGGGAGAGGCTGCTGCGGGAGGGGGAGTGGGCAACAGGCGAAGGCCGGGGCGCTCAGTGTGAGTGGGCATCGCGACCTGGCAGAGGCCGTGCTGGCCCAGGGGAGCGGGATGGCCCTGGGGTGGGGGGAGCACAGAGGAAGGGGAGCCCAGGTTCCCGTGAGGAGGGGGCCAGGCATGGAGGCGGTTGCTGTGGAGGCTGGACGCTTCCCCACAGAGCTTCAGTGGGGTGTGAAGGGGGCTGCTGTCTGTGTTTGGGAACTAAGGTGTGCAGACACCTGCACCTGCGGGGGCTGCCGTCCCCAGCTGGTTGCCAAGGCCTGTCAGCAGTGGGCGGGGCTTCCGGGAGGGGCGGCCGTGCAGCCCCCAGGCTCAGGACACTGTCTCTCCTTTCTCTGCAGATGAAGGGCGCCCTGGCGGAGATTATCCAGCTGGCTACCCTGGACTCGGACCCCTGGGTTCTCATGGTAGCTGACATCCTGAAGTCCTTTCCCGACACCGGCTCGCTTAACCTTGACCTTGAAGAACAGAATCCCAACGTTCAAGATATTCTAGGAGAACTTAGAGAAAAGGGTATTTGTGTGTGTGTTTTTTATGTGGGGAGGAGGGAAATGTGAACTTGACATCTACAGTGTTGCGTTGTGTGCGGGGCAGTTGCTGCGGTTCCGGAAATGTTATCTGTGTGCATTTTCCACCCCCACCCCCACCCCCCGCCAGAGCTGCTGCCCAGCTCCTGGCCAGTCTCAGAATACCAAGCTTGTCAACAGCCCACAAGCCGCTCCTCACTGCTCAGCTCCGTGAGGCCATGGGCTCTGCCCGTTCAGGTTGCATCTCTAGAGCGTAGAACATTCCCTGGCACAGAGTAGATGCTCAGAACTGTGTGTTTAAAGTATCACCAGTTGACTTATTTTGAGCTTGAACTGAAAATTATTGAGAAAATTCTCGTAAATGATCAGAGAAGACATAGAAAGACAAGGAGGGCTGTTCCTCCCAGATCTCTGTCTGTCTGGAGACAGGTGCTGGTGCCCCTTAAAGATGGAGCCTGTGCTGCCACAGGGCCAGTAGCCTGGCCATTCCCCCCACACAACACAGAGTCTTTGGGAGCCCTGGGAAGCAAACCCAGGACATCTTTGTCCTGGTGGTTATCTTGACCAGGGTCCAGGTGAGGTCTACCTCTTAGGTGGGGAAGGGCCTGCTTTGTCTTCGGCTGCAGGGGGCTTCTTGGCCCCTGGGGGGCGGGGGGGGGGGGCTGGTCCTATGGTGGGGGGGCAGGAAAAATAGGGGTGCATTTGAGCTCCTTCCTCAAGGGTTTTCCCTGAGTTCTGACTCCTGGGGGGACAGAGAAGCCACCCGAGTGCTGCTTCTGAGGGCCAGGATCCAGCAGAAGCCAGAAGAGACCACTGACAGGGGCCCGTGGAGGCTGCAGAGAGAAGCCTATGGTGACCACAGACTCACCTTTCCTATTGCTCGGGGTGTGTCTGGGCATTTCTGATGCCTGGGAATGCTGGAGACACTCTCCAAAAATTGTTGTATTGATGCACACCGGCGGGGCCCCATCCTGGTGGGTGGCCGCCCACTTGACCACCAGCCATGTTGGTGGCCTTGACTGGCGGGCGACTGGTGGAGTGGAGACACTGGGGAGTCCGTCTTTGACGGATCAAAGCGGAAGATCGCAGCTGTAAATAGGAAACGGCATTTGGATTGTGTTTTCACGTCAGCGGTGGAGACGGTGGCCTGGGTGAGGGAGCTCCTAACGAGTTGTGTCGGTTCTTGAACGAGCAGTGAATGAGTGTGAGGCGTCAGCCATGCTGCCACTGGAGTGCCAGTACCTGAATAAAAACGCCCTGACGACCCTCGCCGGACCCCTCACTCCCCCAGTGAAACATTTTCAATTAAAGAGGAAGCCGAAGAGTGCCACGCTGAGGGCAGAGCTCCTGCAGAAATGTGAGTGTCCGCCATCTAGGCGCCGGGCTGGTGGGGACCCTGTCCTCTCGGGGCCGCCCTGCCGAGCTCACGGTCGTGCTTCGGCCTCGGTCTGTACTGCTACTTTCAGAGTTCTTTGATTTATGGCTCCTAACCTGTCTTCTTGAGACCGAGGTCTGCAAAAGTTTTTTAGAAATTTATTTACTGCTACGCTAAACTGTGTGTTCTAAAATCTGCTCTAGAAACTTCAGAATTTTCGGGTTAAAGTGTCTGTGATCTTGTTACAAAAAGTGAAATCTGCAAACAGTGATGTGGGCAGTGATAGGTGGCCTGGCAAAAGCTCCTGAAAGGCCGGCCCCTCCTGTAACTGCCTTTTTCTGCAGTTGCAGATGGCGTGCATTTCACCGTAAAGATGTTTCAGCGTTTTATTTAACGTTTTCTCAGATAGTAGCATGTGAAATGGGTGTGGAAGTTTTTTGCTAGAAAAAAGGCAAGGAAGTGGATTCTTTTCAACCAAATTGCAAAACATATCCCGATAAACTTTTATTTTGAATGGCTACGGAATTGGTATCAATGACATACATAAATGCCCTGGTTGCAAAGCATCTGGGTAAAACACACCAGCCGTTGTGACTCTTAGTTCAGAATAGACAGTGTCTTGGGTCTGGTGCCGTGCTGTGGCTGCATGGGGCTGGTGGCCCCGCTGTCCCCTGTGGCAGAGCCTCGTGCTGGGGACCAGGCCTCCGGCCCCGCCTCGCTGCTCCCTTCCCCTTCCCCAGCACCCACCGAGCCGTCTCAGGAAAATCTCGTTCCCTGCTCATACTTGTGCGTCTGCGAGGAGAAACGCCACACGCACTTTGCCTGATGACCACGGTCATCAGTGGCCAGTGAGGACACTCCCATCGGGGCTGCCCGATTTGAGACCTCGCACAGGGTGCCCAGGAGGCCTCCCTCCAGCCCCCCCTGTCGGGCCCCTCTGGAGTACGGTTCTGCCCCTTCCGGGCAGCCCCACAGCTCTCCTTTCTTGAAAGTAGGTCTCGTAAGCAAAAAACATACCATTTGCAGTCACATTGGGCTTCGGGGAACGTATGAATGTGTCTTTAGGAAGAGAGACCTGTGTGTGTGTGCGTGTGTGTGTGTGTGTGTGTGTGAATACTTACAGCACCTACTTCCTAGCGAGTCATTTCGTGAGCGCCACGCACATGTACCGCGGGACACGCTGCTGACACGTGCAACCCTCTTACAGCCACCGAGACGGCCCAGCAGCTGAAGCGGAGCGCGGGCGTGCCCTTCCACGCCAAGGGCCGGGGACTGCTCCGGAAGATGGACACCACGAGTAAGGTCTTGCCCGCTGCGCTCCGCCCTGGCAGCCCGAGCACGGAGCCGCAGGACTCCTTCCTGCTTCCGGGCTCGCCTCTGGGTCAGAGATTGGGGTTTGGCTTCACAGGCGGTTTTTCCTGGTCAGCCACACCATTTAAATGTTGGGCCCCAAAGGTGCCTCGAGAGGTGTTGGGAAGGGAACGTGTGGAATGAGGAGAGCTCAGGGTTAATGCAGGTTTTCCACCTACGGAAAGACCTGGAAGGATATACGTGGACATGCCAAGAGGAGCAAGACCAGAATTTGAGCAGGATGCGGGGGGTGGGGGGAGGTGGCGGGGGGGAGGAAGAGGGTGCCCCTTGCGCGCGGCGAGTGCCGCCCCGCCGCAGAGCTTCGGGACTGACGGTGGACTGCGAGATGCCCCGGTGGCTGGTGCTCCTGGGCCGTACCTTCTCCCTTCCCTCAGGGCTGGAAACAGCCCTGCGTGCACATCACCGGAGCAGATAAGAGGAGCAGAGAACGGGTGGCCTGGAGCGTGCCTCCAGAAGGCACCGGACAAACCAACCCAAGGGCAAGAGGCAGGGCCCAGGGTGACCAGGCAGCAGGGGAGGGGCGCCACCTGAAAACAGAGGGCACCCTGTTGGAGCTGACAGGGAAGCCTGGCGGGGTCCCTTCTAGAGGCCCGCCCACCCCGCTCACCGGAGAAAGCTCTCAGGTTCTCCACGCCCCAGCAACGTGTCCTGAGGGCAGTGCTGGCCAGAGGCTGCGTGTGCCCTGGGCCTGGCTCACGGGGTGAGACCTGAGCAGGAGCAGGCCTGCGGGCTGAGCGTGGAGATGGGGTCCCGGGGGCGAGAGTGGGGAGGTGCTAGAAGCCCAGCGGTGGGGGGGGCAGGCCCTGCTTGAAAGGGAAGGTCGCTGTGTGTCAGGTGACTTCTTTTTGACACACTTAGGACCAACTGGAGGAGGAAGGGAGGGAGGGAAGGAGGAAGGAAGGAAGGAAGAGAGGGAGGGAGGAAGGTGGGAGGGAGGGAGGGAGGGTGATTCTGGCTGCAGCGTGTGGGTATCTAGCCTTTCGCGGTCAGTTTGCTGGGAGGTACAAGAAGGGAGCGTGGGTAGAAGTCGCGTCGGTGCCGTCGGAAGCTCGCTGTGTTAGGATGGACGGCTGCAGACACGGTGTCTGTTTTTGCTCGTGTTTTGGCTGTGATGCCATTGCTTCCTGTGGCCTTGCCCTCAGACTCGACACCTGAGCCCTCGGCCACCAGGAGAGGGTCGCCCAGGGTCGCAGGTGTACTGGTGACGTCGCCTCCACCCACCCTCGCAGAGACACGGCGGTCCGTGGGAATTGGGGTTGCACCCGCTGGGCTCGCGCATGGTGTCACGGGGCCGGTGAAGCGGGCGGTGTGCTGGCAGGGTGGCCTCGCTCCTCAGAGGGAAGCAGGAGGGTGGCAGGAGACAGGCCGGTCCCTGAGGTCCCACCTCTGTGCAGCCCCACTCAAAGGCATCCCGAAGCAGGCGCCCTTCAGAAGCCCCACCACCCCCAGTGTCTTCAGCCCCGCCGGGAACCGGACCCCCATCCCGCCTTCGAGGACCCCCCTGCGGAAGGAGAGGGGAGTGAAGGTAGGCACTTCCCCTCTGGTATCCGCGGCCTCACGAGACCGGCCTCGGTGTCCCTCACGCCGCGGGTAAGGGCCGGCTTCTGTCTGTTTTGACAGCTGCTCGACATTTCTGAGCTGGACATGGTGGGAGCCGGCCGAGAGGCAAAGAGGAGGAGGAAGACGCTGGGTGTGTACACGGGGCTCCCTACAGGGTCTGGGCTGCCCTCCGCCTGGGCGCTCGGTCGGGGAGCCGGGGGTCGGGCATCGGGGTGGGTCTGGGCTGCAGTCCATCTGGGGGCTGCGCTTCCTGGCCGGTCCCTCTCCCGGTGACTCGTCCCGCCGGTGGCTTTTGTCTTGACGCTAGGTCCTCAACTGGGGCGCGGTGATCATACGGGGCAGGACTTCTGGAAAATGAGCTCACTTTGTTCTTTGCCTGGAGACCGTGTTTGAAGCGCACGTTCAGTGTGGCGGTTCGGGATTGCACCCCGGGGGCCCGCTGGGCCTGCTCGTGGGGTGCGCGCAGTCGGGGCCACTGGCGAGGACTCTGTTTTGTCAGCAGATGCGGAAGTGGTGGAAAAGCCAGCCAAGGAGGAGACCGTCGTGGAGAACGCCACCCCAGATTACGCGGCCGGCCTGGTGTCCACACAGGTGGGGCCTGGGCGCTGCAGGGGCGCCTTCCACAACCAGCCATCTCCCCCCCCCCCCCCCCAGCTCCTCACGTGGCCGACATGTGGTTAGCCACACAGTGTGCCCTGTGGGGAGCGTGTGTGTGTGGATACGGGTGCGAGAGGCGTTGCACTAGGGCTGTGTGTGCGCGTCCCACATGTGCTCTCCGGGGGGCTCTGTGGTGAGTCTCCTCACCTCTAGGCCTTGGTTTCCCCTCTCTAGTGGGGACCTGTCTTTGGGGCCTCAGTCCCGCCCACAGTGGAGGGGGTCAGCGGGCAAGCATAGCCTGCTTCTCGGATTCTCGTCCATGCAGACCATCCCCACGCAGCTCGTGGGGATGGGGCCACCGGCAAGGGCTGGAGAAAGGCCTCGTGAGCATGGTTCGCTTCCGGGTAACGGCCCAGTTTCCTTCTGTTGCAGAGTGGTGTTTTCTCTCCTCCTGGCCGGCTGGTTTGGGAAGCCCCCCCCACCCGCCCCCCATGAGGCAGGTGCAGACGGGGGCTGAGGAGAGCAATGGCCGCCGTCCTGCCCCAGGGTTGGGAGTGCCTCCCGTGGGGGTGGAGGATTGAGTCTGAGGCTCACAGGGGAGCCAGCACAGGCCAGCGTCCAGGGGAAGCGCTGAGCCCTGGGTCTCTTCTGGGAGGGATCGTAATAAAATCTGTTCCAGAAACTCGGATCCTTGAACAACGAGCCTGCGCTGCCCTCCACGAGCTACCTGCCTGCCACCCCCAGCGTGGTCCCGGCCTCGTCCTACATCCCCAGCTCCGAGACCCCACCAGGTGAGCGGGCAGGTGTCCGGCTCAGCCTTCTCCAGACCCCTCCCCAGCACCCACCGGGACTGCCGCCCGCCGGGGAGGGAGCAGATCCTCCCTTGCTCACATGGCGCTTCCCTGGGCGGCAGGACATCTGTGCTGGAGCAAACCCCAAGTTTTCACCTGCTCTGTCCTTTCTGGAGGCCCCTTCGTAGGGCCCAGTGGGGAGTGGGGGAGCTGGAGGAGGGGGAGGGGGTTGCCCAGCTGACGTCAAGATAGGGTCCAGGGATCCCCTCGCACTCACAGAATTTCTGACAAAAAGGTGGACCCAGGGTAAGGGACTTGACTCTGGGGCTCTGGCGTCACTGGGCTTAGCTTTGCCCTCCGGGAGCGGAAGTGGCCAGAGAGGGCCATGGGGGCCAGCAGCCCTGTTGGGCTGGAGGAGGCTGCCTTCCTGTGTTACCGGGGCCGTGGGGGGGGGGGGGGGTAGGAAGGGGTGCGGGGAGGGGGCTGGGCCAGGCCTGGACATCTCATCTGCCGTCTGGAAGAGCCTGAGACTCCCTGCTCCTGCGGGGCCCGGAGGTGCTGCCGGTGGTTCAGCCTCAGGCCCCAGCTTCGGCCAGACGGCCTCCCGCTGGGGACTCAGAGGCAGGACGGGGTCTAGCAGTCAGGGCCTGGGAGGTGGAGCAGGACCTGTCCCCTTGTTCTAGGGGCAGGGGAGCCCAGGAGAGCTCAAGGGCCCGGGGGGGGGGTCCCCGTCCCCCCTTCCTTCCCCCGCCCCCTCACCAGACCGCATTCTGCTTACAGCACCGTCTGCTCGGGAGGCTGGCCTGCAGGCCAGCCGGCCGCCTGAGGAGCCCAGTGCCCCAAGCCCTGCGCTGCCAGCACAGTTCAAGCAGAGGGCACCCATGTACAACAGCGGCCCGAGCCCTGCCGCATCTACACCCTCAACGCCCACCTCTCCCCTGACGCCCACCACACCCCCGGCCGTCACCCCGGCCGCCCAGACGCCTCCGGTGGCCATGGTGGCCCCACAGACCCAGCCCCCTGCCCAGCAGCAGCAGCCTAAGAAGAACCTGTCCCTCACGGTAGGTGTGCCCTGGGCGGGCTGAGGCCTTGCCCGCCCACAGCTGCAGTGGGGGCACCCGCAGTGCCCGGATACCCACACCCCTGTCCACACTTGCAGAGAGAGCAGATGTTTGCCGCGCAGGAGATGTTCAAGACAGCCAACAAAGTCACACGGCCGGAGAAGGCCCTCATCCTGGGCTTTATGGCCGGCTCCCGAGGTAGGTGTGTGTGGCTGGCCCCGGGGGGACGGGGGGGGGGGGGGGCGGTGGGATGGGGGCGGGCGGGGGGACGGGCTCCTCAGTCCCCGGTGCCCCGCCCAGCAGCCCCTGCCCTCCGCAGAGAACCCGTGCCAGGAGCAGGGCGACGTGATCCAGATCAAGCTCAGCGAGCACACGGAGGACCTGCCCAAGTCGGACGGCCAGGGCAGCACCACCATGCTGGTGGACACCGTGTTCGAGATGAACTATGCCACAGGCCAGTGGACGCGCTTCAAGAAGTACAAGCCCATGGCCAACGTGTCCTAGGGGCCGCCCGCCGCCCGCGCTGGCCTTCGCCGTGGGGCTCGGCGGGACGGCCGCTCCTCGGGCTCCACCGGGCCCCAGCCCGCTAAAGCTTTAGGTTCATTTCTCGGGGGTGTTCCGGACTTGTTTTTTAAATTTTACTATGGGTTACCTTTTGTGTGATTTCAGATACTTTTTTGGATTCAATATTACATTTTCGAATGTTCAAGTTAACCAGAAAAGTTATAACTTCCGAATTTTAGCGACAGCTCTGCTTATTATTATACTTTTATCTTTTTTATTTTTTCTTAAATTCCACTGACCACGAAGGAGGGCTTTTCCTTGCTAGTGCGACGCTCTCCCCGCCCCCCGAGGTTGAGGGGACCAAAGGGATGCCTGGCGCGGTGGACAGGGTGAGGAAGGGCTGCCGAGTACCCCAGGGCGGGAGATGCGGGCCGCGCTCACCGCCCGCAGCTTTTGTATTTGTCTTTTGTACGGTTGTGAGCGTTGAGACCGGTCTTCTGGTACCTGTTTTCATTGTAAAACTATCTGAGTAATTAAAGTCTAGCTTTTCTAAAGAAAGCCCCGCGGCGGTGTTTCGGGCCAGCCCGTCCTCTCTGCTCCAGGGCCACAGCCCCCGTTGGGGTGGGTGGTGGCGGGCCGGCAGGATGGTCACTCCCCGACTAGGGGGAGCCAGGGTCAAAGGCTCTCCTCAGGGAAGACGGAGGACCCGGGGCGGGGCTGAGCGTCCGCTCAGAAGGGCCGGCAGCTCCTGACCGTTTCACCCTCGATGGGGATTTGCTCATCAGAGTGTTTAAAAAAGCGGGGGGGGGGGGGGGGGGGGGGGCATTTTTCCGAAAGGAGAGCTACACTTACTGTTTGTGGTGTTTGCTATCCCTCCGAGGCCACGGTCAGCTTCTACCAGGGCAAGTGAGCGGTGGAGCGACAGTCTGAGGACAGAGCCCTTCCCGAGGGAGGGCAGGCGGGGCTGTGCCAGCAGCCTCGGAATGACCACGCAAAGTAAGCGGAAAAGTGGGAAAAAGCCCAGAACTTCAAAATGCAATCCCACATAAAATAAGTTTAAGAAAAAAAGCCTTTAAAAAGTTTTTAATACAAAAATACTCACATACAGTTTTCCAAACACAGCTTCCCACTTTAAATGCTATTCTCCCGACTGGCGGTTCCCGAGTCTACAGTTCCGTCTAGCCGCCCGGCCCCCCGCCCCCCACCCCCCCGCAGGAAGTTCAAGTTTTTAAGTCTAGCGAAACCGGTGATAGCACCGAGTGTTCCTATGAGGAGCCTGACCTCATTCTGTATGAAGCGTAGACACCAACAGGCACATTTAAATTCATATTTAATTTCTGACAGGGCATTTCACATCTCAACAGGGTTCGCTGGACAGCACGACGCCTGCGACAGCATTTCCCTCTAGTGACTAACATCCAACACTGTGCTGCTCAGAGGATATCGAGAATTTGGCAACAGTCCTTTGCATTAACTTTCCTCAAAACAGGCTTATCTTTAATTCCTGGAAACCAGGTAGTTCCGGAAGATGGGCACGATACACACTGTGGTTTTTATGTCAAGAATTTCAAAGGCGTCAGACGCAGACCTGAGTGCGAGCGAGGCCCAGGAAGCAAGGGAGGCGGGCTGTCCACGCGGTTCCTTACCGACCGGGGCAAACGGGGTCACTGTGCCACTCCGGTCCCCACAGTGGCCCTACTTCCTGCCAGAGCGGACGTGTCCTTGTGCCCCGTGCGGTGTGCGAGGCGCCCGGGTCCCCGGAGGCCAGTGTTGGCACGGGAGGGCGAGACTTCGCAGGCCACGGGCACAGCACCAGTCGTTCTGACGCTGAGGGATCCGGAGGTGTTGGGGCGGCTTTCGTTTTGTTTCTGCTTCACATTGGTGACAAAGGGGTGAAGCTGACATTCATAAAGACCGAATCACCCCCCCCACCCCACCCCCCCAGCAAAACGAGCTCTCCCTCAGATTCAGAGCAAAGCCCTGGCAGGAAGGCCCTTCGAGCTCAGCCGCCGCGCCTCAGCCTTGTTGTACTCGGATTCGTAAAGCAGTTTTCTAGAGATTTTCAAAGTTAGTGTTATTTGCTCATTAGTTTTAAGTTTTTGGAAAGAGGATAACCATATTTAAAATAATTTTTCCAGCATTTCCTTCAGATCGTAGAATTTGAAAATATCAAAAGTGACTCAAAACTCACAAGATTTTACTACTGTCAAGTACAAAAATAAGTTAATCTGCTCCCCAAAGTGCGCTGCAAAGCCAGTCTGATGGTCTGACTTCTGGTGGGAGAGGAGAAGCGAGGGGCGAGGCTGCACCCAAGGCCCTGGGCCATGAAGAGCGGGGCCCGCAGGCCTCGGGAATCCCTCAGGCCCTGAGCCGGAGCGCCAGGGCATGGGAACGCTGCTGGGCTCGTCGTGGGAACAACCTTCCAGGTTGTTTGGGGAAGAAGGAGCATAAATCTATAAACCAATCCAGTATTTTCTTGGGACGATTTGAGAGAAACGAGTTCTACGCGGAAGCACCCCACAGTTCCCCGGGTCCTACTGAGCAAGTGCATTTCCAGAGGTCACCTAAGCCACACGCAGGAGGGGTCCACTGATGACCAAGCTCTCGTGTCTCCTTCGTGGCCGCGGATGGCTCCTTCCTCCAGGATCACGATAGGAGGAGGGCAGAGGGATGCCTGGGTGAGACCCTGTTCATAGCGAGCGAGGCCCCGTCGGTGCCATGGAGCCTCACACCCGAAGCAGACTCTTCCCCGTGGTCCGAGCCCGGCAGAGACCGCTGCCCCCAAGAGCTCACGTCACCAAACCACGGAGAAGAAGTTAAACGGGGGGGTCCGGGTCCAAGCATGTCCTGCAGTTGCACGAGGCAGAGGCAATGATGGAAGAGAAACAGGAGAGACCTCGGGAGTTTTCAACAAGGGACGTGTGTACGTCTCTGTTCTCCTTCGGTTGTTTTAAGAAGAACGGACCAGAAACAAGCATCTGCTGCTGAGTATTCCATTCCCTTCCCTCCCATCGTCAGCATGGAGGCTGCGGGCCCCACGGGGCGCACTTGGCTGCCTGGCGTCCGGGACCCCCGCCCTTGGTGCTCCGGACTCCCCAGGGTCAAGAGAAACTTCCAAAGAGAAGAGACCTTCGTGCTCCCAGGAGCTCCTCCCATGGTGTGGCCAGGCCTCGTAAGGAGTAAAAGTTAGTGACGTCTCACAGAGAAGTTCCAGGCCCGACGCCCACGGTGCCTCGGGCCCCCAGCACGAGTGCCTGGCGGTGGCGTACTGGCTGGGCGCGCGTGACCAGCACAACTCCTGTTTTCTATGAACAGACCCCCCAGGGGGTGACGGGAGAGTAGCAAGTAGGTGCAACGGTCCTAGACTCTGCGTCTCTCCTCAGACCCCGAAAGAACAATTTTCGGAAAAGCCCGTCTCCCACGTGCTCTGGGTCCCCAGGGTGGGGAGCACCTGGCCGTGCCCTGCTGCCGGGACTGTCCGCTGCCGGGCCGCGGGCGCACGAAGCCCCGACAGAACCATTTCTGTGAACTCGGCGCTTCACACAAACTCACCGCGGGGCCGCACCCCCACCGAGTTGGCCCCTTTCCCTGGGAGAATTCAGGGCCGCATCAGTAAATACACGTTTCAGTCGGTGGTAATTTGTGAGAACAAGTTTAGCAAAAATATATTGAGAATAAAAGCCAGAAACTGGTAAAGAAAAGCCCAATGAAAAAAATATACAAAGTCTTCCCCCAAATGTTGGTAAGAACCTAGTGCGTTCAGGGACAGGCCCAGGTGAGATGCGCCAGACCTGGCCTGGGCCGGGGAGGCCGCTCCGAGAGGCCCCACGCTTGCAAGGCCCACGGGGTGGCGCCATTCAGTCCAAATCCACGACAGAAAAAACTACGGGACAGCTTACAACACTGTCACTATCACCACTCCTGGGGCCGGCTCCTCACTAGGATGGAAAAGAAGCATTTTGAGGAAAAATTTCACATTAGTACAAAAAACCCCCAAATCATACAGCTGTTTCAGAAGAGCAAAATAATGATCAAAATCATGGTTTCCAAGGAATCCAGGGTCTGAGTCCTTGCCCAGGCCCCGCCCTGGTCTCTCCTGAGTGACGAAGGCAGGTGAGCTGGCCAAGTGACTTTGTTAAGATGAAAGAGATCATAGTGAGCCTTTAGAAAAATACTACCCTCTACATTTCAGGTGAGATAAAGACATTTCATATGCCAATTAATTTTCAATTATAACTTTAACCTACAAAAATAGAGTGGGAGGGAACCTTGACATTCTCAGAAATTCAAGTGTAGCTGTAATGCTGTGTAGTAAGGCTTGTTTGTCCTGGAACCTTCTGAACCTCGCGGCTCAGACGGGTCATCAGTGCAGACGCAGCGGGCGCTGCCGAGGATGGCTCAGTGGTGGACAGGCACTCCCTCCCAGGAGGCCTACACGGCTGTCATAGCGGCTTCGAGCTGGGTCCTCTGGGCCAGGACCCCCCTCCTCCCCCCCCCCCCCCCCGCGGCCCTCCCCCCACCCCCCTCCCGGAGCTGGCCAAGCCACTGCCTGGCGCTATTTGCCTTCCGGGACCCTCCGCCAGCACCTCCTCCTCTTCCTCTTCCCCTTGGACTTGCTGGGTTCCGGAAAGGGTTTCCCAGTCTGGGCGCTCCGGGCCGACACGGCCCCCAGGTCATGCTCGCAGCAGCATGGCCGCCCGTCCCGCGTGGAGCCGAGGGCCGCCCCGTCCTGGTGCTCCTTGCAGAATGAGTTGGGGCAGAAGTGGCAGAATGACGTGGAAGGTCTGCCACACACGTCACAGTGGTGCCAAGGACATTCCCACTTCCCTGCAACGAAACACGAAACGTGAGCCGGAGCGGCGGCAGCAGCAACAACTTCTAGCGTTTGCGTGGACTGTCCGCTGAGACGCACAGAGACGACACCGCTCCTCCCCAGCTGACGTGGAGAGGAGCAGAGGCCGGGCGGGCCGGCCGGGCGGGGGACGCGGCCCACCCCCGGGCCCCGCTGGCACTCCGGCTTCTCTGTGACCTCGCCGTGGCCTGGACCGGCTTTCTACTGGGGATTTGATCTTTCCGGCGTTAATCTGCACCAGCTTGCTGCTCAGTGGGGTCACCACCCGTCACCTGCACACTTCCCTCTCGCGTCTGTCCAGAAAGTCTCGTTCTGTCATCTTTTGCACACGATCTGTTTTCTTTTACGATCAAACGTGTTTGACTTCCCTTTGTATAGATTTTGGTTTGCATGAGGATCTGTTTTCGCTTCTGGACAAGTTAACATGTCACACCCTCACCCGTCATCCCTCCAGAGCGAGGCTGTTGAGAACAAGGCGGAGCCCGCCCCGTGTCCCCCTCCCGGCCCTGCGCGTCCCAGGCTGGCTCCGGGGGCCCCCTTCCTACGACACCCAAGGCTGGGCAGAGCTCTGCGCCCGGAGCCCGGCCCCCCTCCCACGCCGGCAGCCCTGGCTCGGCAGCCACTCGCGGGACCTTGGCCCAAGCCCCGCTCCGGGTGGTCCGAGGGGCTCCGCGGCCGTGCCCGCCGCAGACCCTGACTCCACGCGCGGACCTCCCTGGGCCGGGCCTCGCTACCTGAGTCACCGAGTCTGTGACCGGGAGAGGAGAGCCATCGACAGGGACCCCCAAAGGCCGCCGGGGGGGCCCGCTCACCCACCGAAGGGCCGCTTGCCCAGGCCCAGGCACGACAGGTGGTAGGCCTTGGTGCAGGATTTGCGGTCACACAGCACCAGCTGGCCGCCGTCCCCACAGCGGAAACACTCATCCTCGGACTCCTTCTTCCCTTCGCCTCTGGTTCTCCGCCTCCTCGTTCTCTTCTTGCTCTTTTTGCCCTTTTCCTCTGAAGAAAGGGACGTCGAGGTCTAAAGTGAGACACAGACACGCTTTGTTCATGAGACGTGCGTGGACCAAGGCAGTAACCAAAGGAACCACAAAGAGGGAGCACGAGAGCCGTGGTGCAGGTGCGTGCATCTCTGGGGACTCAGCAGACGCTTTCGCCTGGAGAAGACCGAGCGGGGGCCAGGCGTGTGCCTCGGGGGGGGGGGGGGGCTCATCCCACACACGCCTGTTCTGCCCCACGGGTGACCACTGAGCACAGCGAGGAGGACCAGCTTTGCCAAGAGCCTCTGTAGTAGCAGCTGTCGGAGCCTCCCGGATCTGTGGACGGGACGCACAGGCCCGGAGCGGCCCCGCCCCCACGGGATGCGCCCCTCGCTCTTTCCAGCAAGAACCGCACTGTGAGCAAGAGAAACAAAATCATGCCCTCGGCTGAAGCGGCAGACCCCCGTGGACATCCCAACTCCGGGCCAGATGCCCGTGACCCCCCGTGTTTGGGGGCCTAGGCAGGCAGGTAAGTGGGCCCCAAATTCATGACCTGCCCGGAATCTCAGAACGGGATGCTCCTTGGAAACGGTGTTGATGCGGATGTAATACGTTAGGATGAGGTGCTACTGGGGCAGGGTGGGCCCTTAACCCAGAATGACTGGCATCCTCACGAGGAGAGGAAGGGACACAGAGACAGGGAGAAGGCCCTGTGCAGATCAGGGCAGAGACGGGAGTAACGCGTCCACCAGCCAAGGAACGCCAAGGCCGGCTGGAAACCGCCAGAAGCCGGCAGAGCCTCCGGACAGAGCGAGGCCCGGACGGCGCTCTGGCTGCAGACTTCCGGCCGCGTGAGCCATAGGAGCCCGGAGCCCTGCCGCCCACACCCTGCAGGGACCCCTCCTGCCCACCAAAGCTACCCGCCAGCCCGGAAGAAGGGACGGACGTGTCCGCAGACGTCAGAAAGGCTGGCATCCGTGACCTTACCTTTGGTCTGTCCCCAAGGAACCCGCTGCAGTTGGAGGCCCCACACCGACAGACTGTCTTCTCGTTACCCAAACAGTCGAGGTTGTAGTTAAAGGTCAGCTCCGTCCCTAGGGGAGAAGAGACACGCGGCCACCCTGGAAACGCGTTCGTCAGGCCCACAACACACACTCCTACTTGCTCACGTCCACACCGGCATCACGGCCTCGGGGGAGCCCGCGGATATGTCGTACCTGCGGGGATGTCGCACACGGCAAACAGGCCCACGCGAGTGTCCCCGTTCACCGTCCACTTGAGGGTCTCACAGTTGGGCTGGCAGCTGTGATTCATGAACCGGGAGTAGTTTCCTTTGGGGCCAGCATCAATTATCCGGTCCTGTAAGGTACAACTCAAGTTTCAAGTCGCATTTAAACGCAGGGGTGACCCTTAGCCATTATGCCCTTCTTAAAGGGAATTTTCACCGTCTCTCCCAACTGGCCGACGATGTTGTACTGGAAACCGTGGTCTCCTGTGTCCACTCGGACAGGACGCCCCCAAACCAGTTCTCTGTTTCTCTCACTCACGGAGGGCAGGTCAGGACCACGTGGCGAGGACCAAGCCCCAGCGAGTCCCGGTGAGGACGGGGCAGCCAGCAGGCGCTTCCCCACACCAGCCAGCAGGTGACAGACAAGCCAGGAGGGACGGGAAGGTGTCACCACTGACAGCCGCCAGAGACTCACATCGACGGACACAAACGACAGGACCCCGGTTCCAAAGGAGCAAAGGATATAACCACACGATTCCTGAAGATCTGACCCAGACGCACAAGCACTTTGGGAAGGTGTCCACATTGCCAAGCAGCGGAGGAAACGCAGGTGAAAAGGACAACGGAACCGGACGCACTCGGTGACCGCAGGAACGGGTTTGATTAAAGCAGCCGGTGCTGGCGAAAAAACCACAAATCTGTGCACGCCGTGGCCCTGCCCTGGGGCCAAGCCCGCGACCCAGCACTCGTGCACACGCCATCACCGTCCAGCAACGGGACCGTGCGGCTGGAGGTCCCTGCCCCGTGAGGGGGGCAGCCGAGGTAAGAGATGCACGGGGGAGGAGGGCACTTAAGATCAGGCACATACAGCACTGTGGTCACGAGTTTGTGCAAAGCTCTGTGTGAACGGGGTGAACAAACGTGCAAATACACGATCTACACCCACACCAGCTGTTCCTTTCAGTACAGAAATGCGATCAGAATGGGCTTGCTCTGCAGTGTGCCCTTTCCCTCCGCATAGGGGCCTTTCACGGCCCGCACAGTGTTCCTTCCCACGGCGGTGGAGGCCCTGGCCCCACAGCTTCCACGGCGTCACCGGCCCCAGGGCTCCAGGGTGCACTTCCTGGCTGAGGGCTGAGGGCCAGCATCCCTGGGCGACCTGGTGATCTGCAGCTCCGTCCTGATGTGTGTGTGTGTGCGCGCGCACGTGTGTGTATATTCTGGATACCAGACCCTTGGTAACTACGTGTCAAATCTTTCTCCTAGGACGACACTCGATTTTTAACTTGATGGTACCTTTTCTCGCTCAAAACTTGCCCAGTTTTACACATTTTGATTAATTGTTAATCAAACAATTTGATTTGTTAATCAAACAATTTGTTAATCAATTTGATTAACTGATTTTGTTAATCCTTCACTTGATGCGTTCGGGGTCTTCGACTAGCCTCGCGCAGCCTTCTCTAACCCCTAAGTTACACAAGAGACCTCCGGTGTTTCCTGGCTCCTTACAGCATCTGGAAGATCTCCTCTTGTGAGTGCAGTGAGGGGGCACCATTGCCCAGAGGTCTGTCGTCTGCCGCCCCGTCACTTGCCGCTGAGACTGGGCCACACCGTTCACGGGAACGCCACAGAGCGTGAGTGAGTGCCGTTCAGTCCTGCGGGCTTCGCCGTCTGTGTGGGCTCTAGATGGCCCATCGACATTTACTTTTATAGTTTTTTTTAACGTTTGTATTTATTTTTGAGAGAGAGAGACAGAGTGCTCTGCGGGCGCAGAGAGAGAGGGCGACACAGAATCCGAAACAGGCTACAGGCTCCAGGCTCCGAGCTGTCAGCACAGAGCCTGACGCGGGGCTCAAACCCACGAGCTGTGAGATCATGACCTGAGCCGAAGTCGGACGCTTAACCGACTGAGCCACCCAGGCGCCCCGATATTTACTTTAAATGGTTAATATTCGCGTGGAGATCATGGCAATTTGACGTTCGGGAAGACGCACATTGTGACGACATTTCCTCTCAACCAGAAACGGAGCCGTGTCTCGTTCGTTCATGTCCTCTCACGTGTCCCGCGGGAGAGCTGTCGCCAGTGTTTCCGCGTGTGTGGGGGGGACCCGACGCCGGTGCGCAGGTCGTCCATGAGCCTTCCCCTATGCCGCCGTGTCCGGGGTCAGGAGCAGCAGCCACAGCATCTTGTCTCCTTCCTGAGCCGTCTCAGGCCAAGAGTCTGGGACAGATTTTCACAGCTTCACCAAACTGGAAGAAACTCCCTTCTTTTCCCGGTTTCCGAGTGTTCAGGGAGCGGGGCTTACACAGCCTCAGAGGATTCCGCGGCACTCGTTAAGGTGACAGTGGGTGTGCCTTCCTGTGTCTGTCAGTCCTGGGCTGTGAAGGCCCCTGCGCTCCCGGGGGGCGGGGGGGTGCTTCTCAGGGGTGCACCCTCCCCTCCTGTGGGCCCCAAGCCCGCTCCCTCTGCCCCATCACTGGGCCGGGCCTGGGATCTGCCCTTGGGGTGGGGGAGGGGGAGGGGGAGGGGGTGTGTCTTTGGAAAGTACTGGGCACCGTGGGGGGGCGGGGGGGACGGATGTGGCTTTTTACTTGTGCTGTTTGCTAACTGCTAAAGTTGTGCGTTGACTTCAGTTCCCTCATTAACCGTGTTCTTTCTGTCTGTCTGTCCAGGGCCCCTCCCTCTGCCTCGGAGGCGGACGCATGGCAGACCCGGCTCCCCCAGCCTCTCCTGGCCTCCCTGTTGCCGCACGAGGGATGTGGCGCCGGGCACGCGCTCTGCACGAAGGGGTCCTTGCCGCCATCGAGGCCTTCCTTTGAGCCCCTGGACGTGGTGGGGCCGGAGTCCGACCTGCCCCGCACACGACTTTACACTCCAGCTTTCAGAATCTTTCTTTCTACGGACAGCAGAGAAGCAGGCTTTGCTTTACGGACCACTTGGGGAATCTTTAAACAGGTGAGTTAATTCAATTCCCTGTTTACAGATAGGACGATACGCCGTGCACAAGTCTAACCTACCAGCCCGTTCTGTTTGCATGCAGGCCTCTTAAGCCTTTCACCGCGAAGTAAGGCGGATTTCGTTACAATTTTCCTGTCCTGTTGGCAATTTGGAGTTTTGTCCTCCCGACCACCCTTTATAAGCAGCCCGGCATCTCCAGCCGTGTGTGGCACCCACGGGTCTGCCACCGTGGCCTCAGTGACCCCCACCTCGCCAGCACCGCTCAGCCACCTTCGGTCTCCCTCCGGGAGTTACCGGTTCCGATCCCCGGCTCCCACCAGAGGTGACCTGGGCTGCCCTTCCCTGTGTCGGGCACGATACCCCAAGCACGCTGTGCTCCCGGACAGTCTCCTGGCTCTGCGCCTCACACTCGAGCCTCTTACCCTGTAGCCGCTGCCCCTGACGAGCCGCTCAGCTGGCCGCAGGGTCTCTGGTCTCTGGCCCTCTCTTCTCCTGAACACCCTGTGGGAGCTGACCCTCTGTGCTCAGGCGCGGAGCTCTGTGTCCACAGCTGGCAAGCCGGCCTCATTCTCTTCCCCGGTACGCAATTCAGTGTCTTCGTCTGGCTACCAGAGGGTTTTGTCACACCCATAATTTTGATACAGTATTTACTACGCTGGCCATTCTGGATGGATTTCCCGGAAACACAGCACCGTCTTCACCTCCTTCCGGTGTCCGGAGCGCCCGCGGTCACGCAGAGACTGTCCTCGGCCTGTGCCTGGTGTTGTGCTGCTCTCGTCCTTCCCCGCTCTCTCCCCACCGCGTCCTGCTCGGTCCCCGCGTCTGTCCCATGTCTGCCCCGCGCTCCCACGCGCTCCGGGCAGCTGAAGCTTCTGCTGGGAGATGCCGGTCTCCTCCTGTTCCACCCCACGCCCCCTGCGTTCCCGACTCAGCTCTGCCTGCCGTCTGGCCGCCTCTGACTCCTCACTCTCTCAAGTCCAGTGCTTTGTGACAGCAGCTGTCCCAGTGGCTTCTCTCCACCACAGGCGGCTTCTGTGATCCCTTCACCACCCCTGCCTCCCAGGAGCCCCCACACCTCCCGTCTCCGCTGCCCCCTTGCGAGACTCAGTGCTGCTGCCCAGGAGGTGCCACCTGCAGACGGCTCTTCGTCTCTTCTGACAAAGGCACTTCCAGGATGATGGCCTGTCTGTCCCCAGCCCCACCAAAGACATACCCCATATACTTTTTGTTGCTGTTGCTCTGGGAGCAAGCAGCCACCCTCTCCTACCACAGTCCTACATGTATTTTAATGTTTACAGGTTCCTGTTGCCGCACCGTGGGTCCACTCCTGTCTCCCGTTTTCTTCATTGACCTTCTTTTAAGATCTCTCCAAGCTGTTAGATGCGCATTGAGTTCCTGGGTCTCCTCCACCCCCACAACTGCACCCAGTAAGCAGGGGAGTGAGGACTCTACTAAGGCCTCCTCCTTGGCTGCTGTGGCTGTTCAAAGTCTACCTTATCTGATGCTAATGTACTACGAACAGCCTTCTCTGCACTAGCCTTTACTAAGTTTTTAATTTTCTAGTACACTTACAAGCTTTCTGCTTCCTTTTTTGTTTAATTTTTTAAAGTAACCTCCACACCCAACATGGGGCTTGAACTCATGACCCCGAGATCAGAGAGGCCCGTACTCCACAGACTGAGCCGGCCAGGCACCCCTCTGGTTCATTCTTAATACATAAGTCACAGAGCTTCAGATCAGATTCCTGGGGCGCCTGGGTGGCTCAGTCGGTTAAGCGTCCGACTTCGGCTCAGGTCATGATCTCGCGCTCTGTGAGTTCCAGCCCCGCATCGGGCTCTGTGCTGACAGCTCAGAGCCTGGAGCCTGCTTCAGATTCTGTGTCTCCCTCTCTCTCTGGCCCTCCCCCGTTCATGCTGTCTCAAAAATAAACGTTAAAAAATTTTTTTTTTTTAAAAATCAGGTTCCTGTATTTTAGCCAGTCTAAACCTTAGTCTTATAAATTAAGCCATTTACATTTATTGTGATCATTGCCACACGTGTATTTTTGTGTCCCGTGCATGGTTTTTTGTTTTTAAGAGAGAAAAAACAGAGGAGATGGGTAGAAGAAGAGGGAGACAGAGACAGAGAGGCCCAAACAGCCTCCACATTCATTGTGGAGCCTGATGCAGGGCTTGAACCCACAACTCTGGGATCATGACCTGAGCTGAAATCACGAGTTGGACACACAACCAGCTGAGCTAAACCCATGCTTTCTAATTACCCTCTTTTCTCTTTTTACCTCCCTCCTACCTCACTGTCTACTTTCCTCATGCTCCTTTCCACTCAGTCGACGACTTGGAAGTCACACCTTCTGTTTCTATTCATTTAGTAATTTTCAGTGTAGCTTTAACATGTATACTTTGCCAAAGTGGAAAGTTGGTGAGACCTCATCCCCGCATCCACACAAAACAAGCAGCTCGCAATGGCTCCGTGCCACCACTTCTAACCCCTCTGGGGCCGTCAGCCTGCCCTGCCCCTGACACCACAGCCCCTCCTGCCCAGCAATCACCACCGTGGTTCCCACGGTGCCAGGCGGCCAGACCCGTACAGGTGTGCCCACTGTGGATTCGCATGCACACCACACCTGCTTGCGTCTCGCAGGTCACTTCTGAAGCTCACTCTGCTTCCTCGGTGGTGCTCGACTGTGGAGCGGGGGCTACCACCTGCCACTCTGTGCCGTGTCTTCTGGCCGCGGGTCACACGTGGAGGAGTCTGACTGTCTGGCTGTCGCTCCTGGAACGTGCTCCTCTCTCTGCCACTTTCAGTCTCTGGTGTCCCTGCTACATGTCTTTGCTACGTTTGGGTGTTTTGTTTTTTTTTTAATAGCATCTCTAGGTATACGTTTATTTTTAGTTATGCTATTCAAAACTTGGGTCAGTTTTCATCAGATTCTAGAAAATCCTTTTGCCACATGACCCTTCCCCCATTCTCTCGTCTTTCCTTCTGGAGCATCTGAACATGTCTGCCTTCTGCGTCTCCCGGCCTCTCCGACAAAGTTTTCATCTTCCCTTCCCGTGCCACGGCCGACGGCCTCTCTGGTCCCGGCTTCCGCTCCAGCCATTTGCCCTGTGGCCGCCCAGCGTCTCCTCAGCCGCCTTCTGGGCTCGTCTCGACGACTGCGTGTTAGCTCTCGGTGTGAGGCGTGATCGCCACGTCTCCTTTAATGGCTTCGGCCGTTTCTCACACGCTCGCTTAAGACTTGGTGCCAGACTTCAGTCTTACTACTTCTGGCTCTCACCAAAAGCTGAGACTTCGTGAAGGTCCTGCTTAAGGACATCTTGTTCCACGGCCCCGTAAGCGCTGAAGTGGGACTTGCGCTCTTTTTATGGCAAGGACGTGACGTGAGGTATGAGTTGTTTCTCTCGCGCGGGTCTTTGGCTTTATCTTCTCTTCAGTCGGGGAGCCTAAGTGAATTATTAGGGTTCAGCAATTTCAGGGACCAATGTGTGTGTTAAATGACGAACCGGGCATTTCTTACAACACACGAGTGGTTTACATTTTGACTCCAAAACCTGGTAGGACACGCGTTTCAAGTATTAAACTTCTAATAAAACAACCTCCCTCACCACTACCGTCTAAAAGGGAGGGGGGTGGCAGCGGGAAGCCTAAATCCGCTACCCTCGGGGCCAAGCATACGGGCCCCTTGCCTAGGACCACAGCCCTCTGAGGGGTCTACACCGGTGCCTCGGCTCCAGCTGCCCGCCAGGCCTCCGGGCAGGCCTTGGCAGTGGTCCCCACACGAGGGTTGGCCCCCGGAGGCTGCACGCGCCCGCCCCTGCTTCTGAGGAGCAGGCTCTCTGCCCCTCACCTGCCACCCTGCCCGCGTGTGGTGGGCGGCCGGTCCTCCCCCATCCACAGCTGGGTGTTCTCGTACCACGCGATCCCTGTTTGCCGGCCCGTGGGGTCTGCCGGACCCGCCTCCGGCAGGAGCTCCGCCCCCCTCTAGTGCAGGACCCTCACCTTTCTAACCAGTTCCTTCACCTTGAACGATTTCGGACTTACAGGAAGAAAAACGGAACGCTACGGCCGACGCCCGTGCCTCTCACCCGGACACGCCGCCTCCTGACACTTTCGCACGTTTGCTGTCTCCTCGTCACCTAGCCCGCAGAGGTGCCCGCGCACACGCTCCTTCCCTCGCCCTCTGCCAGTGAGCTCTTCGGACACGTCAACGCTGTCCTCCCGAGGAGCTCCCTGTGCAGACACTTAGCCGTCAGGGACGGCACCGTGTCCACGGTGGGGTCCCCCGCACGGTCTCCAGGGGGTCCCGTCCGGCATCCCAGCCCCAGGGTCTAGGGTCCCGGCAGGAAGCGCACGGACCGCGGCATCTGCCTCGTCTTGCCGTGGTGGGGCCGCGGCCTCCCTGGGGACGACCCCGCGAGGTCCCTGGGACCATCCTAAGCTGGTGCGTGATCATCTTCTACCTCGTTTCCGGCCATCCTTCGCGGTGGCCACCCGCTCCTGCTGGACGACGGCCTCGCGGCCAAGCAGCGGACACGAGCCTCGTGACTGCCTTCCCCACGCACGGCGCTCGGGCACCACAGAGGCCGCCCCTGGGGTCCGAGCAGCCCTCCCCGCACACACCCGGGAAGGGCCGTCCTGGCGGGCGGGAGCCAACCCGTGAGCGTCCCGGGTGCACCTTCTTCCGTTCACCCCCACCGGCAAACGGGCGGTGTGGCCCCTGCTCCGAGGACATCGGTCCCTCTGGCCCACGTATCCTGCAAACTGCACACCTGGGCTGTGCGGCCGAAAACGTGTAACTCTCCTCATCTTTTCTCCTCTTTTCACCGACCCTCGGTCCGGCCTGTTTGGTACTTTGTGCAACGCACCAGCGGACGCACGCGGCCCCAGGACGCCCTCACGCAGACAGGCCCTCAGGCAGCTGCCGGAAGACGCCGTGCCCCTCAGGAGAAAACGCATAAACGTCTGAAGACCGGGCCACGCGGACGGGACCACAGACAGGCCTGTGGCCCCGGGGCACAGCGCAGCACACGGCCCCTGGGGAGCTGGCAGCACTACCTTGTCTATGGTGAGCATGTAGAAGTGTGTGATGTCGTTCTCGTGTGCGTGTTTGATCCTCGCCATGCACTCCTCCTCGTCAATCAGCTCACCGACGTACTCATTCACGAACTCTCCCTGGAAGGCGGAACAGCAGACCGTGACCGTGGTAAACAACGGGGTCCGGGTGCAGGAGACCGCGCCCGAAGCACCCGGAGCCGGCACCGCGCGCGCGCGTCACGATGCGGTCCAGTTCAGGTCTACCCCAACGACTCCGTACTCGGCTGTCAGGGAACAGTTCACCCGAGCGTCCTTCCCAAAGCGGCACCCTAACTCTCGCTTCCTGCAGCAACTGCCTCTGGGCACCCTGGCGGCACACCCCGAGCTCCCACACGGCCGGCCGCCACGGCTCGCCTTCCCTAGCGGAGTCTACACGGCGAGAGCCCGGAGGAACTGGCCGCCGAGGCGGGCGGTGGAACCAGACCCGCAGGGGCCGTGCGCGTTTCAGAGACCTGGGGTCCGAGGCCGCCGCTGCCCCCGCCCCCCCAGGCCCCGCCCCCCTGGCCTCATAAGCCAATTCCGGCTGCCTCTCTACTTCCGGCTGCCCAGCCTAGGACATGGGCAGGCCGTGTGTGGCCTGTGGCCTTGACGGACGACCTGGTCCCACGCTGCCCCGGACGGAACGGCCGCCCATCCGGGGCAGGGCTCCTTCACAGTCTTTCCTGTCATAGAGCAGCCACCAAAATGCCAAGTGGAGGCCAAGTCAGGGGCCTGCTGAGTTTTACTTCGCTAGACAGCACGCACGTAACGTTTTACGACATTCAACCGTGGTAACTCAGACTTTTTACAAACCCCGTTCTTACGTGCGTGCAAAAGCGTACTAAGCATATCCAAGCGTAAACCGCCAGCCGGCCCAGGATTTCTTGCAAGCAAGGAAAGGGGCTCGGCACACACCTTTCTGATGTCCCGCTTGGCGACCAGGCCCCACCCTTTGCCGTCGGTCTTGATGATCTTGGTCTCGGGGTACTGGCGCTTGGTGAAGCACTGATTCTGGCAGTACTCGCCGGCGGGGCACACCTGCGGGTGGCACTCGAACATCAGCATCCGGTTCAGACACTCCGAGTCGAAGCCGCAGGGGTTCTCGTCGGTGGGCTTACAGTTGCACTTGGGGATCTCAGAGATGTCGGCCGTGTGGATCTGGACTTTCCCATAGGGCTTGTTCACCTGCCGGGGACACGGGGGCGCGTCAGACAAGAGAGCAAGCACCCCGGCCTCCCGCCGGTCCCCACGCTCCAGAGGAGGGGGGCGGGGGGGCGGGGGGGGCATGGCCCCCCCCCCCGCCCGTCACTTCACGTCCCTCGTCCACGCTTGCCCCGCCAGGCTGCCAGAAGACAGGCGCACGAGCACGTGCTGAGCACGGGGCAGGGTCCCTGTAGCCAGGGACCCGCAGGCAGGTGACCAGGGAGGCTCTGCCCTGGCAAACTCGCGGTTCACGGTGACAGCACAAGAGCAACCCAACCACAAAGCCACAGACAGAGGGGAAGAGGGACTGAAGCAGAGGCCAGTAAGGCGAGGGGAAACGTGGCGGAAGAAAGGCCCTCCTCACTGCTGGGCCGCGACAGCGAAACACAGAAGCGCGATCTGAAAACACGCCTCAGGGGCCCTCAGGTCCCAAGCTGTTTGACCCAGGAGCTCCATTTCCACGAAGTCATCCCTGAGGAAACACTAGCCCCAGAGAACGTGTCACCTGCACACGCACACACAGGGCGCGCCGCCCGGATCTGAGGAGCAGAGACGCGGCCTTGAGCGGCCAGAAGGCAGCTGACACACTGTGTTGAGAGGCTGCCGGGCCCCAGGCGGCAGGACACGGTGACATCGGCTCACCCAGCGTGGCTGTGAGGAGCTCCTGGACCTCTCTCCCTCCCACCCCGTGGGGACGTGGGGCCCCAGGTTCCCTGCCGGGACTGCCGGGCTCGCCGGAGGCAGCCTTGTGCGGCATCCACACCCTCTACGGCGGGAACATCGCTTTGTCTCCAGGGCTCCGGCTGACCAAGCCACGTTCCAGCCGAGCACCGGCCCGGGCTGGCCACCTCTCATCCAAGCTCGTCCCCAGCGCCGGGTGACGACGGCGTGCCCGCCACCACCCCCGTGCCTCACGGGCTCCCGGCTGGAGCCTCACACGAGGGCAAAACCCAAAACCGCGGAGACCCCCCCCCCCCACCACCAGCCCTGCCTGCACGCCCTCCCCGCCCCCCAGAAAGGACACACGCTGGCCAGTGGCTGCACCTGCTCTCTGCCCGTGACCTCAGGCAGCAGTCCACACGGGGGCTGCAGACAGATGCTTGCTCACGGCAGCCCTCTTACCCACCGCGGCCGGAGGGCCCACCCACGGTCCCGCAGTGACCCCTGACCCGGCCCCCCACCGCCGTCACCTTAATGTGCTTGTACGGCGGGGGCTTGCGCTCACTCTCCTGCGTTTCTCGGGCTTCCCTTTGAAGTTTGATTTCACGAAAACGAGCTTCAGCTTCCTGCAGTGCTAAAAAGTCCACGAAATGTGAGCGTGAGTAAGAGGTTTAGTAAATTCACAGCTCCACCTACAGGCTCTGCGTCTAAACGGCCGACGCAAGCCTCCGTGTCCCGCCAAGTGCGGTTACCAGTCTCCGGGAGGCTCTGGGGTGTGCACGCTGTTCAGGGCGGGTGTTTTAAATGCCGCGAGGGTTTTCCACCCAAGATGCTCAGAGAGCGCCGGGCCGAGGAGGCCTGGGAGGCGCTGTGCTGTGCCACCTGCCACCAGGAAGGCCCAGGGCGGGTTTCTCTGGGAGGGTGATGCTCCAGCTCTCACTGTCCACGGGGATCTAACATCCTCCCGGGAGGACACGTCCTCTGGGAGGGGGCGGGGGTGGCACCGGGCTCAAGCGAGGGCGGAGGACGCCATGCGTGCTGGGGCCACCCTGACCCCCAGGACTCAAGTCTGACCTCACGACCCACCAGCGGACTCCAGCACGTTAAGTCTCAGTTTCAACATCTGTCATCTCATTACGAGTTTTGAAAATCTTTCTCATCAGACCTTTGCTGCCCGCTGTGCGTGAGGCCCACAGGAGACAAGACGCCGGTCTGTCAGCACAGACCACCCAGCCACCCCCATGTGCCACCGGCCGCAATGCGCCCGCCCTCCGTGGACTAGGACGAGCCGAACGCACGCCAAGTCCCCCTTCGGTCCCACTCACTCTCGGCCCCGAGTAAATGCCACCTCCTCCAGTCAGGTGGTGGCATTGCCATCCCGTCAGTCACCCTGGCTGTGGAATCAGAGGGCGGGGCACCTGTCTACCTACCCACACCTGGCCCTTCCCGGGGCACCCGGTCTAGACGGCGGCAAAGTCTTCTCCACATTTCTATCTTACATAACAGGCAAGGCAGAAGACATCTCTGTAAACCAGTACTGGAATAACTTCTTCTAAGTAACTTCCACTGCGGGGCACCAGGGGGGCTCAGTCGGTCAAGAGACCGACTCTTGCTTTCTGCTCAGGTTATGGTCTCGGGGTCGTGGGATCGAGCCCCGCGTCGGGCTCCACACTGACGTTGCAGAGCCTGCTTGGGATTGTCTGCTCTCTGCCCCTCCCCCGCTCGCTCTCTCAAAATAAACTTAAAAAAAATTTTTTAAATAAAAATAGAGCTTCCAATGCATGTGAGTGAAATTAATCCCAAACCAATGCTGTAAACGTTACTCGGGAGTACGTTTTACCCTGTGCCTCAACAAATCGGTCTGCAGACCTACGTTTTCCTAATTTAAAGCACGGCTAGAATGCTTAGCCTGGTGTTTTCTACAGAAACCAAACTTTCAAACGACAAAAATCAGGGTTAGCAGAAGGTACCCGAGAGTGCGGTTTCGCTCCGTCTGGAAATGTCCGTACCGTTTTTGAAGACTCTTCCGATCCCTCTGACCCCCTGGTAGCGGCTGCCCCGGTCCCCCTCCATGTACGGGAACACTCGCGCCTGATGCGTCCAGTAATAATCTTTAGACCCAAAGAAAAACACAGGGAATTCTCCAATCTCGTGCTTCATTTTCTGAATATTTGGGGGAACATTTTTGGGATGGCAAACTTCTGCCGGCCACCATCTATTATAAATATTAAAAACAGGGTTCACAGACTCTTCAGACAGAGTGACAGTCATTCAGCGCTTTCAGTCCTGCAAAGTGAAAAGAACACAGTGAACAAGGAGGCAGACAGGGTTCCGGTCCTCACACCTGTAGTTCCCCAGTTTAACCCAGACGACGTCCTGGAAGTGCAGCTTCTTCCCGGCTCGGCACTCGTTGCAGAACCAGCTGCCGTCGGGCATCTCGATGCTCAGGCAGTCGGGGTGGAAGGCCGCCGGGCAGGACTCACAGCACAGCAGGCTTCCCCCTGCAAGGGAGGGCGGGCGGCTCACACTGGCCCTTCCCGCCCCGCAGCCGCCCCGCAGCCGCCCCGCCCCTCGCTCCGCGACGCGAGCCTAACCACGGCCGGCCGGCCGGCCGGCCGGCCGTCGGGGCGCTACGAAACAAGCCCGTCTTATTGGCATCACGGAGACCTCGCCCTCCGGCGGTGCGCCGGCCTCCGTGAGTTCAGAAACGTCTCGGCGCACACCGGCACGGGAGCGCTTGGGAGACATCGGGGGCGTCCCCACCCGGAGCAGGGCGGGCGCGGAGGCCCCAGGGGTTACCTGCGAGAGCTGTGCGCGAGGGAGCCCAGAGAAGCAGCCCGCCCTGGCCGCCCGCCGTGGCGCCAGCCCTCACCTTTGGAGCACACGAAACACCAGCTCACGTTCACGTGAGCGTGATGCCTCTTCCCCTTGCGGGCAGTGAAATGGCTTGTGCAGATGATGCTGTGGGAAGCGATCACGGAGCAGCCGGCCGCCAGACAAGCGTCCCCTCCGTGGTAGGCGACGGGGCAGCGGACGCACCGCATCATTTTCCCTGGGGGCAGAGACACGCGCTGAAGGCCCGACAGCGAGCAGGGCGGCGAGAGGCGACCGAGCCCCCCCCCCCCCCCCCGCGCGTTTAGAAAATTCACGCTGAAATAAACTCGGAGTATTTGACGAAAGCAGTAACTAGGATGGAAAGAACACTTAATAGATGTTACAAAAACACATCTCCCCCAGGCAGAGGTGCTTCAAAACCATCAAGAGACTAGTCAATCACTTAAAATGCCTTATTCTCTCTCTTTTTTCTTTTTAAATAAGTTTATTTATCTTTGAGAGATAGACGGAGCACGAGTGAGGGGAGGGGCAGAGACAGAGGGGGAGACAGACTCTGAAACAGGCTCCAGGCTCCGAGCTGTCAGCACAGAACCCGACGCGGGGCTCGAACCCACGAACTGCGAGATCGTGACCTGAGCGGAAGTGGGACGCTCAACCCGCCGAGCCCCCCAGGCGCCCCGCCACGTTCTTAAACAAGGTCAAGCAGGGCTGATAAACCCAGGCACCGCCAGCCCGTGGGGCCTGTAGTGCGTCTCGCAACGGCTCCAGCCTCTACCCACTGGGTGGCCAATCTGCGCCCCCCAAGGTCTCCCCAGACGTGGCCCAGTGTTCCTGGCGAGCAACATCGCCACGGTTGAGAACCGCCGGTGTCAGAAGTACAGATAGCCCGCCATCCTCAATCCCACACGCCTAACGTGAAATAAGGCAGATACGACTTGATGTTAAAGTATCTTCCTCAGGGCGCCTGGGTCGCTCAGTCGGTTAAATGTCCGACTCCCTTGCTTTCAGCTCAGGTCACGTCACGATCGATCGTGAGATCAAGCACGGAGCCTGCCTGAGATTCCCTCTCCCCCTCCCCCCCAGCCTCGCTTTCTCTGCCTCTAAATGAATAGATGAATAGAACATTTTTCTCGTATACGAAGAAGCACTAAAACTGGAACAAACATACGGGCACCTGGGAGGCTCAGTCAGTTAAGCATCTGGCTACAGCTCAGGTCACGGTCTCGCGGTTCGTGAGTTCGAGCCCCGCGTCGGGCTCTGTGCTGACAGCTCGGAGCCTGGAGCCTGCTTCAGACTGTCTCTCTCTCTCTCTCTCCGCCCCTCCCCTGCTCGTGCTCTCTCTCTTGAATATAAATCTAAAATTTTTTTAAAAATTAAAAACTGGAACAAACAGAACCTATCAGAATGGTTCACAGGCCCCCCTCCTAAAGTGGAGGCTCCGGGAGGACACGGAGGGCCCGAAGAAGGCACGGCAGGGCGGATCCTCTTACCGACTTCTCGAGAAAAACCCTGCTAGCCAGTGTCGAGTCAGTAACAGAAAGACAACCGCCACCCCAAAGAAAAACCGAAGGCCTTTGGGGACAGACCTTTCGGCCACCGCGCCTGCCTCCCGTGAGCGCCCGTACCTTTCGACGGCCTGGGGTTGGAAGGGTTGGACGCGTGGCAGGTCACGCAGCTGTGCAGGGGGCAGCGGAAGCCTCGGCTCTCGAACACGGTCAGAGGGAACTTCCTCACACAGGCTTCGTGGTAGAACTTCCCGCACTGTGACACGACGCAGCGCCTGACGTCGGTCTTGCTCTCCTTACACACGAAACACGAGTGAATCCCTAGCAGACGGTTAAAGAGGGGCAGGGAACAAGAATTAAACTGTCGTCCCCGAGCCACCGAACTCCAGCGGCCCCGCCAGGGGCGGCCCGTGCTGCCGAGGCCTCGGGCTCTCTTCGGACCTCGGTGCCCGGTCCGAGCACGCTTCAGAAAACGGTCCCACCATCAGGGCCGTTACCTTGCCGTGAGATGGGCTCCAGCTTCCCCGGAGGACAAGGAAGTCTGAGCAGGAGGCGGCTGACAGGGTGGGGACACCCCCTCGAATTAGCGGGAAGCCGGAGAGCAGGCATTCCTCCGAAGGAAAGCTTTTGCTCTCCCTCCTGAGCCATCAACCAAGTACAGTGAACCTTCACTTAGAACCAACCACAGGCAGCAGAGGCGAGGTGCCGTCACATCGGATGGCCTTGGCTTGGGACCGGAGGGACTCGGGAAGACTCCACGTGTCTTCCTAACCTAGGACGCGCGCCCGCGAGAGCCAGGAGGCCCCCGGGGCTGCGCGTGGACAGGAGGGGCCGCATCCGAGCGGCCCCTCTTCCCAGCAGCCCCCAGAGCGCGCTGGCGAAGGAAGCGGTGCGGCAGAAGGAAGCCGTGGCCGCCGGGGGACGGGCACGTCCTTGCCGTTGACCCCGGAGTTCAGGTCCGCGCCGCGTGTCTACGGAAGCCCACGTTCCCGTGAACGTCCGTGTCCTGGGACTGACCGGCCAGCTCACCTGTGCTGGTAACGCCGGGCCCTCTGACACCGGGGCACCCAGGCCGGCCGCCTCCCAGCGCGGGGCTCAGGACAGCCCGTTCCGTCACTCTGCCGGTTACCTTAGGCCGCTCTACCTCCCGGTACGGCCACCGAGGGGAGCGCGTCACGCTGGAGAGAGCAAACCGTGGGGACGCGCCGAGGGGAGGCGCGCACCCGCCGGGGTGGGGGGGGGGGCGAGGAGGGGGGGGCGGGAGGGGCGCCCGCGGGACTTGCCTGAGGCGCACTCGCTGCAGGTGAACCTCCCCTCGGGTCTCCGGGCCAGCCCGAGGCAGGCGAGGTGGAAGGCTCCGCAGCAGGGCCCCTCGCACAGCAGGAGGCTGCCCGGCTTCTCGCACAGCTGCGGGGCGGGGCGGAGGCGCGGCGGTGAGGACGGTGAGGACTGAGGACGCCGAGGACTGAGGACGCCGGTGCCGGCCAGGCTGAGCCCGGGCGACCCCCACCCCCCCCCCCCCCCGCGGCTCCCCTGCCTCCTCCATCCACGCCCGACTTCGCACGTTCGGAAGACGCGTGCGCCACACGTCGCCACACGGCGGGGACACGAAACAGCCTCCGGCGGACGCCCGAGCCCGGCCGGGGCGCTCGGTCCCGGGTCTCCCCACCGCGGCCCGCCGCCCTCACAACAGAAGCCCGTGTGACCGCGGGTGCGAGTGCGGGCCCGGGCCAAGGACAAGAGCAAGCGGCGGCCGACCCCTCACCTGACACACGTACTCCTTTTTGGCGGCCACGCCCCGCTCAGACTTCTTGGAGGAGACGGACGCTTCGGTCTGGGTCTCGTCGGCGCTCTCGTACGGGGACTCGGCGGGCTCGTCTCCCGGGCCGTCCGACACCTGGGGGCGAAGGAGGCGGCACAGGTCACCAGTGCGGGCGGAGGCGGCCCGACTCCTGCTTGGCTGCGGCCCGACTGCCAGCTCCTGGCCGCAAAGGCCCGGTGCGCCCACGGTCTCCTGGGAGGGCGCGGCGGGTCGACCGAACTGTAACTGTGCGGAGGCTCAGAAGCGGACTTCGCCCTCTCCGCGCGGGCAGAAGGGGCACAGAGGCACGTGTCTTCGCGTTCCTGCCATCCTGACCCAGGAAGGAACTGGTGAAAACCCCACGTGCCCCAGCAGGTGACCTGGGACGGGCCCGGGACTGGGAGTCTTGACCTCTGTCGCCCAGTCGCTTACGGCCCAGCTTTTCACAGTAAGAGCAGATCAGCACCCAGTGACTTTCCAGAAGAGCCAGAGCGAGGGGCAGGAGGGGAGCCTCCGCACGGCGGGCCCGGCCGCTCCCGGAAGCCGCCAGCACACGCAGTGGGCCGCGACTAATGGGCCGTCCCGACTTGCCCTCTGCCTGCCACCCGTGGTCCCCGGACGGGTCAGCGGGCGAAGGCAAGGTCAGACCTGCCGGCTCTGGTAACGCGTGAGCCCAAGAGAAAGCCCTGGGAGAAAAACATGGCAATCGTGGAGCAAACAAAAGCCCCCCCCCCACCCCCACCCCCGCCCCATCCCGGTCGTATTTCATCCCCTTCACTATCAGGGATCAAGGAGACCAGGCTAAAGCCTCCCTCTCATCACTGTATGCAACGTCTTGCCCTCATTTGAGCAGCAAGAAACCTCTAAACAGAAATCAGTAAATCTTTAGTACGAAAACGTTCTTCTATACCAAATTGAAACTGGAAAAAAAAAAAAAAACACCTAAAAACACATTTAGCATTTATTTGACGTTAGGTAAATGGAATGTTGAATACTGAGTTTTTCAACACAGCAGAAGTATAAACTACGTCTCCTGTATACCTTGATAACCACGACAAGTAATTATGTTGTATATAGGCCTGCCGTTTACCAATGACTACAAAGCTAGAAATTAAAATCGGGCCACAATTAAACAAAACAGAACAAACCCCACCAGCCAACCCACCCAATGCTGTAGTCTTATCAATTAACTTCCTCCAGACTTAGCTCGATGAAATTACAGGGAGAAGAAAAACACCCCAAAACACTTAGAGCTGGTGTTAGCGGGCTGGTCTTTGAGGGACACGCTGCCTCTGGCTGGTGTGTGCATCGGTTGGGGGCGGGGGGGGCAGGAGGTCGGGCCCAGCTCTCCGCCCTTGCTCCTCTATGCTGACGCCTCCCGCAGTAACACAGTCTCAGGAGGAAGCCGCCTTTACACTCCAGTTCCTCACCTTTTCCAGGAAGACGGAAACAGCGGCATGAACGTACACTAAGTTATGGGGGTCTCACACAGCAGTAGGTCTCCCCTGCCCCCCAGGCTGGCCAGATGGTGCCCCTCCCTATCAGCTCAGCACATTTACTCCTTTATCATCAACATCCAGAAAGAAGGCAACTTGATTAAAAAAAAAAAAAAACAAAAAAACCTCTGCGTTCAAACCCCAATTTTAACATGTCCATCGTATTCGGAGTCACAGATGGGCGGGGTCTGAGACGCTAGGGGCGTTGGGAACACCAGCCACACCCCGGGGGCCCCGGTCAAAGGGCAGCCCGAGGCTGACCCGTCTGACGAGGAACCGAGGCCCAGAGAAAGGGCCTTCAACAGGGGCTCAGGGAAAGCGAGCCCAGTGCCCTGCCCACCAACCCACATTCTTCCCTTCAATGTGGTCGGAACAAATTTAAAGCTTTACAAAAAAAAGAAAAAAAAAAAAAAAAACAAAAACAAAAAAAAAAAAAAAAAAGGAAAAATGCATGGAGAGAAAGACAGAAAACACAGACCAGTCCTGGGTCGAAGAAAGGAACAGCACCTTTTATTTAAGATTTACAGAAAAAGTTAGCACGTTTCCACTTGGGAGATATTTCCTAAATTAACAAAGTCTGTTTTGAGGAAATAAACACTGAATACATATTTTGAATGGAAATATAAATGTTAAGACACACATGAGGCTTGTTTCCTGATTGGGGTCTAAGATACACATACAGAATACAGACCTTACAATATTACAGTCCGTGACACAGATGCGGGAGATTGCGACCTTCGGCCCAGCGAACCCCTTCCCAGCGACCCAACGACCACTAGCACAGTCGGAGGGAATCCACCGGCTCTCCGCTCGGCAGACCACCCACAAGAGGAGCAAAGTACGCGGGCACCGCGCCAGCCTCTACTCCGGGTGCAGGGCTCCGCCTCCACGGGCACCAGGTGACGGTACTTACTCGGAGATGCCGTTTGTGAAAGCGACACCTTCACCCGAATGGTCCCAACACGGTCCCAAATCTCAGTCTACGACATCTACGGTCTATTCCATATCCAATAGGATGCATTTGGAAAAAGAGAAATGTAGTAACTGAACGGACACAGACTGTCAACAACTTTCCCGTCGCTTCCCGATCCGCCAAAGCCACACCTGTGGCACGGATTTCCAAGCAGCTTAGTTCCTGACTTCTCTGAGTTTTCTGGAGTCTGAAAACACTTTCTCTACCCTCCACTCAGTATGTGATAGTATCAAATTGCCTATTTGCCTTAGAAATACGTTCCTTTAGGGGCAGGGAATGCTGTCTCCACAGTAAAGCAGGGATTTTTCAAGATGATATTAATGAACACAAAGTAACCTAGTGAACATATTTGAACCAACTTCAGGAAACAATGTAGCCGTTTAGGGGGACTAAGGAACCCCAGTCCTCTCTGCTGTGACTGGGGGGGGGGGGCGGCCTGTGCCTCAGACGGCAGGGTACAGAGTGATTTTTAAATTTTTTGACAAAACAAATCCCTTCACAAATCGAATTCCACATCATTTTTGAAATACAATTACAGACCTTGAACAATATATATTTCTATAAACCAACATTATTTCCATGTTTACGTTACGCTTTTGTAAAGGAAGAAAGAACTATAAGTACTTTCACATAGCATCTTGGATTTACAAATGATAAATATCCTGTGCTCAGCAGAGTTCATGAGCTTAAAATCCAAAGACCAATCTCAGGTCCTCCAAATTAACATCACAGTGAAATATTAAGAGTGGAATTAAAATAATTTTTAAACCAGTCATTCACCACCTAAAACACTACAGTTCAGGGTAACTTTTATTAAAGCGACCCTCCTAGATGACCTCGACTACAATGTCCTGGGGGCGCCTCAGTTCTAGGGCTGGGCCGGGTCACCGAGAACACACACACACACACCACACCACACACACACACACACACACACACACACACACACACCCCACCCACCTTCTAACCTGGAAGCCTCTGTGTCGTCCAACGGCCCCAGAAGGTGCCAGTGAGAGCCAACAGGTCGGCCACGGCCACAGCCACAGCCATCAGGCCGTGTGGCGGCCGCTCCAGATCCAGATTCAAGGCTGGCTCTGATCGTGAGAGGAGTCTCTACAATGTCCTATCGACCCGACCCCACTCCGTCCCAACGGTGTCCTCAGCAGTGGGGGAGGGGCCAGGGCCAGCCTGCTACAGGCAACAGCAATAGCAAGGCAGGGCAGCGTGAAAACAGTAGCAAAGCTCCCACCTGCAGCTCAGCAAGCCCTCCCCCCCCCCGCACCCCTGCACCCCTGCACCCCTGCACCCCTGCACGGGCCGACATTTCTTAAAGATACAGTGTGCCTGAATGATCAGCATGCTTTAAAATGTACACCAAAGAATTATGTGCCCAAGCTCAACAGCTCCGTGTAGGCCAGAAGAAGCTATAAAGCGGATCTAACGTGTAACTGTCTAGTCGCTGTCAGGTTCTTGGACGGACCCTGAGGGACATCCTCCCTGGCTGGTGACAGCGCCTGGAAGGGAGTGTGGAAGGGAGTGTGCACCTTCCCAGACAGCACAAGGAACAGGGTGAATACAGTGCCTGCCATTTGCCACCTGCTAAGGGTAGTTGGCTTTCCATCAACGGCCAGGAAGCCAGTGGTGATTTCCAATAGGCTAGGCAAAACAGCAAAATAGAACTTTTTGAAAAGGGATCAACACCAATGTCCCTAACCAAAAATCCTAAAATACACAGGAGCCAGTATACTTCTTAAAACAAAAAAAGGGAAGAAAAAGGAAGGAAGGAAGGAAGACAAACCTCAGAGCCAAGAAGCAGCCAGTGACAGACTGACAGCGTGTGGAGACGCTTTTCTAACCAGACTCCATTCTTTCAGCTAATGACAATCCTTTAAATTCAGATTCCAAAGATAACCAGCAGGCCTCGGCAATCACTTTCTCTGTTTAAAGATTTTTAAAGGCTGAACGTAACGGTTCTAAAAGCGTGGAACGCTACGGCCCGCACGAGGTAGAAAGAGGCCTCACCAGGCCGCACACAGAAGTCTTCCTGATCAGAACCACCTTAAAGTGGACTTAACAACCTAAAGGGGCTAAACGTGGTCGAGAAGCGTTAGGTCAGAAACCAAGCGAGAAAGGAACCCAGAAGACCCGCCCACGAACGGACGTCTGCCCGTTCCGACAGGAGCACAGCCTCCTCGCCAGCTTGGCCACACGCGGGGCCTCTGGGTCACCAAGCCTCCCCTTTCCGCTGCGCTGGATGCAGCAAACGGAGGACCGGACTTAAAAACGCTCGTGCTGTTACCAACATGGCACACAAAGTCACCGCTCGTGGTCTGCCACGGCAGGCCCCACACCACTCACATCAGGCTTCGGCCAAGACCCCCCCTTCAAGGGCATTCCTCCATCATTTGAGTTTCACATCCACACATGGGTGCATTTTTTTGTCTTTCGGAACCAGACGCTAACTTACAATCTCAGCTTTATTCTCAGCTTGGGGACGGTGCCCAGGCAGACCCTTGCTGGGTGTGCACGTCACCACCCCCGGGCAAACGCTGGCTCTCCTCACACACTTCTGGCCCCAAATCTTAGGCAAGCAGGTCAGGGCCAAAGAGACACGGGAGTCCCGATCGGGTCGCTAACGGTTCAGGTCTCACACGGTGCGTGTGGCCTGGCCGGTAACACCCCAATTACGAAAAGTCCTGTAACGGCCACTCCCCTGTCCCACCCCCCAAACCCTGAACACTTCGTCTTAACCCCTTCTGTGCTTGTGCGTGGCCTTCCAGCGAAAAGCTCGGCCTCAGACACACGTGAAGGCGGGGGACCCCACAGCGATCACCCACGAAGCAGGCGAACCCTTCCTGGAGGGCGGGACAGACAGGACTCGTCCATGCGCCGTGCGGGTTCCGTTCACCACACGGAGCATCCTTGTCATGAGATCTGGCCTACGTCTCCTGTTGGTTTTTAGGAGCTAGCTCCCTCTTGAAAAAAACGGGTTCTTTTCAGTTGGGAGACAGAGATGTAACAGACACAATTACGAGGAGGGTGTGGAGATGCACCCAAATCCATCACCATCACAGGCAGACTTACGTTTAACTCTTGTATTAACCCTGGAGGGAGGCCCACATGGGAGACAGAGGCGCCTAACAGGCGCATCAACAGAACGGGAGCCTCTACTGCCGATAGGTGCACACACTTCACGGGACCTCTGTCATCGCGGGAAACTTCCAGTCTCGGAACAGCGACAACCTCAACTTTTCTATGTTCGGACAGGTTTCACCTCTTCCGAATGCCTCGTGCTCCTTCTCGCAGCTACCGCCCCTGACCAGGCACCAGCGTGGGGTGGGAGGAGGGACCGCGGCAATTAAGTGGGGCCGTTAACAACGGTCCTACGTACAAGAACAGTCACCTCCACGACAAGCAGTTCAAACGGCAAGACTAGAACGTGTTCGGTGTTGTCCTGATCTCTTTACGAAATGAGGGAATTTATGTTCGGTTAGTAGCATAATGGATGTGTATCGTGGCAGACAACCTTCCTTGCCTCCTAAGCTCTTTTCGGAACAGGAGCCCTGTCCACTCACCTTCAGGAAGAGCCGCGGGTGGGAGCGTTCCCCAGCAAGACCGCTGCTGCCATCTGGAGCGGGACGGCTCTGCCCCACGCGGGACCGTCTGCCTCCTGCAGGAGCTGAACACACCTGCCACTGCCTGGTCGCCCGCCTGGTCACTTCCCGACATCCTCGGGGCGGGGGTGGGGGGCGGTGCCTTCCCCGGTGGAGGAACACCGCGTGACCCCCATCCCTGCCCCACCCCACACCCTCCTGTGTCCTCGGCTGACGCCACTCAGCGGACATACGGGCCCATCATCCCGGCAGGCGCCTCAACGGGGAGGAGAGCCCCTGCTCTCCGGCTGACTTCTGGTGCCCCCCCCCGGCGCGGGCTGGGAGCCGGCCGGCCACCTACGCGAAAGTCACCGCGCTACAGTTTCAAACGGGCTCGACCCTGCTTGCGATAGTCTCCTGACCCGGGCCACTCCTACACGACCTTCCTTCGCACTTTCCAATCTCGTAACTAGTTCTCCGCCAGCCCTGCCCCCACTCACGTCCGGGCCTCCTGCCGCGTCCGAGCAGAGCCACCCGCCCAGCGCTCAGCCACAGTCTAGCGCCCGGCCGTGCTCCTCAGGCCCAGCGTCTGCCACTCGACCCCCACGTGCACGGGGCAGGCAGGAGGAGAGCTCTTCATGCCAGAGCAGAATTTATACTTTGGGATAAAAATGGAATGATGGAGATTTTATTGTTTTTATTGTTATAACCATTATTGTCACAATAGCGAACCACCGAGTCCCTGCAAGGCGTCAGGTACCCCAAGTGTTTTACATGCGTTACAGTACTTAATGGTTAGAACACAAGTATTAGTCAGAAACTTCCATTAAAGGTAGAACGCGTGTGAAGAGTGTGCTGGGAATGACCGAGGGCTCCTAACACGGTAACGTCAACAGCAGTCCTGCCTCCGGGAGCTGAGGGGCAAGTGTGGCCTGTGCCCCTCCATGCAGGCATGCGGACGCCCCGGGGTGGGACAGCGGGCGACACCCAACACTCAGTCATTTAATGTGACAGCTGACGTCCTACAAAAGCAACCGATTAAGCTGTGGTTGTAAATAACCTGATCGAGGTATCCCCAAGATACTGGTCGCTGCATCAAAAGAGTTAAGTGGCTCGTATGATACTGAAAATGAGACTCTTCCTACAAATTCACTGTGTCTAGTGTCATAGTAAAACCGTGTAGTAAAAAAAGGACAGAATCGAAACCCTTCCTGCCTTCGCTGTCGGAAAGCGGTTTCGTGTCTACAGTGCTGAGTGCATTCCAGCTGGCAACGGGGCAGCTGACGCGGGCTCCTCCTACTGTGTGCGGCTCGCTCTCTTTCCGGCGGTGCGGGCACCGGCAGCGTTCGGTACAAACTCGGTAAGTCATGAGCCAGAGGACGAGGGTGGCCTCGAGCAAGGCCAGCGCCTTCGGCGTGGCGTCCTCGTCGCAGGCCCGGGGCAGCCCCGTGTGGCGGGCGTCCCTTCGGCCTGGCATCTACACGGACCGCTGCGGGAGGAGTGTGCCTCTATCGTGAGATGAGCGGGATCGGGGAAATGGCCTTGCCTGGGCATCTTACCTTGGTCTTAAAATTTGTTATCTGTTCTCTTCGTTGTGTGTATTATTAATGCCAGTGAAAACAGATTATCACACATCTTCCATAAAATGACTGGGGTACGAGTGTCACTGAGTGAGTGCGTGGACGTGCCACCTGCAGCAGGCATCTGGAATATTACAGCATTTAAGTGCGGTACGGGGCAGCTGGGTTCACATCCAACTTGGCTGATGTGGGCTCCCGTAAAAGCTGTTACCAGCGAAGGCGAAAAAGATAAGAATTTGCTCTACTAAGGGAATAAGAAACGAGGTTACAAGACACTTAAATCACATCAACTCCCTCACAGGCCTTTGTCACGCAAGCGTGCGATCTCCGTCTATTCTCTTCATCGTCTCGCCATCAGGGCAATGAAGCACTTGGGAGCGGTCCTTCCGATATAAGTTTTATTTCCCACGTTTACCTTTTCCGAGAAAAGTTTAAACCACGAGTGACCTAAGAGATCTTGAAACACCAGCTCTGTGACAAGCCCTTATTCCGATCAAGGGTGACAAAAGTAGGAAGGAGAAACAGCAACGGCTGCGTGGCCCGAGGGAGGGCCGGTCAGCGCAGACCGCAGCCCCACGGGGCCTGACTCCCTGCGCCCCCGGACCAGGTCTGCACGGTGCTTCTGTAACGCGCACTGCGCCTCCTGCTCCCGAAGGCGGCCAGCACAAATACGCCGTGAACGCGTGCTGTGGCTCTGGAGCGTCAACACATAACAGACAAGGCTTTTCGTTCACCCGAAGTGGTTTTAATGAACAACGTAATCCTGTGAAAATCAACTCTAGTGGAAGGCTTCTGCGAGCCACGCAGAAGCGGCCTGACGTCAAAGGCCTGGTGGTTTAAACGTTGCTGAGTAAGGAGCTGAACGCACGTGATGGGAGCTACGTGTCGCCTTCAAAATGCAGGAAGGCATAGGATCATGATGTAGTTAATATAGAATATGAACATAATTAATCAACTAACCACTTCCAAAGTTCCAAAGAATTAAGAATCAGTTAAGTCTACTGATTATAAAATGCTTCCTCTAAGTCTCCCCGCGTTCAGAACAAATGTCTAAACCGGGAAGACCACGCTCACCCTGGTTACAACGAGAGTCAGGCTGCCCGACCCTAACCACCCCCCCGCTCCCCGCCCCCCCCCCTCCACCCCCCCACCCCCCCCCCACCCCCGGCACCTCCCTGCCCTGGGCCAGGGGGCCCCTGAGCCCAGGCCTCTGACTTGTACAGCTTCTGACCAGGAATGACAGAGAAGATTTCAGCAGCCTCAGCGCCTTGCCTTTGATTGGATCTGACGAGGGTGTAAGTAAAAACTCAACTGAATGGTGGATCAGAATGCGATGACAGAAAAAAAAAAAAAAAAAAAAAACCCATTAAAAATCTTTTTACATATAAAAGCCGACTTGAAGCAAAAGGGATCTACGGACCTGAACCTTTTTATTTTTAGCATTCTTTTTCTTTGGGATGGGAATCCTCATTTTTAAAAATTCTTTACGATACTAATCATAATTCCGACAAGAAAAAAGGAAAAAGGGAAAAAAAATCTGTATAGAATTGGTCTCTTCCACGTTTCAATAAGCCCCCTGGAAGGTTAGTGAGTGCCTACTGCATTTTCGTGAATGTGCCCGAACAGAAGAGAGGTCTAGTCCCCTGCGCACATCAGATGGCAAGAAAGTTCCAGTCCCGCGCACGTGAGCAGCCCCCACCGCTACTGGTGTTGAGTCCCCAGAGAAGACCCCTCTCCGGGTGGCTCTCCGCACCCGCACCCCATCGGACTGCCCGCTGCCTGGGCCCCCGAGGACACCTCACAGGGGAAGGGCCCCATCGTCTCAAGGGAGGAAGCAGCCGAGGCTGAGAGACAGTGACCGTGGCAGGGGCCGGGTCACAAGGGCCACCTTGTCACCCAACAGGGCGAGGGGCCACTACCTTGTTCGAAAAAGCCCAAAGTTAGCAAGTCCTCATAAATGTTCTAAAAACAGGCCTCCTGTCTACAGTGAGGACGAGAGGCCCCCAGGAAACAAAACAACAAGGAATTAAAACTGGAATAGAAGCTCCTCGGGTGGTCACTAGAATCGGGAATCCAGAGCCCCCTCTGGACAAAAAGTGCTACGCTTGCATTCTGAGGCTGTTTGTTTGTTTTGGTTTTAGAGTGGCAAAGACTTTAGATTTGATGACGAAGTCCAGATGTCATGATACAAGGGTGGGAACAGCCTCAGAGAGCTGTCACTCTGCTTCTGTGTGTTCTGCAAATCCAGAAAATAGAGGGGTCGTATTACCATGGTAGTTGTGACTCACCTCAACACTCAAGTACCTAAGAATGTGCCAGACTTTAAAGGCCCAAAACCAGGGAACGCGGGAGGACATTCCTCCGTGAGCCCAGGTCCAAACGCCGCCGAAAGGCGCCACGGCAGGTGAGCCGCCCTTCTTCCCGCCCGAGGCGGGTGAGTGCACGACGGCCAGGGTCGGCTCGAGCGACACGGCGCGTCGCGCCGGGGCCAGAGCGGGCTTGCGGTGACGTGGGCCGGGTTACCATGTGAGGGCTACACGGAGCACAACGTTCCAGAGACAGACTGCGAGAGCAACTGCACTACGTCCAGACCGGAGCACGTGCACGCCCGCCTGTGCGTCCTCTGCGTGCATGCGTGTCTGTGGCGCTCACGGAGGCTGAAGTCGTCGCTTCTTCCGCCTCCGACTCGCCCAGCGTTTAAATGACCTGAGACTCACCTACGTTCGCCTGTGGCCAACACCAGTGTCGCGCGTGTCAAGTCTGACTCACTGGTGCTTCCACCTGGGCAACTAAATGGCCTTCACGTGAACGCCAGTTAACGCTAGGATTATGATTTTACCTCGTTCTCAGTTAGGGACGCAGAAGGAGATGAACTTTTGCTAAAAGGAGCGCACGACGCTGCTGCAGACGCCCGACTTCGCTTCTTCAGTGGTTTGCATGCGTCAGACAGGTGTTTCGTTGCTGTAAGACAATTTTGGTTTACAGAGTAAAATTTGAAGTCTTCCGCCCTCCGTCTCCTTCTTTCCTGCCTTAAAATCACCCCCCTAGTAAGTGAGGTTCTAAAGGTAAATTTCCCGGGCCGCTTTGTGACCCTAAAGGCTTAAGTTTTTACCGCGAAAAAACCTCACTCTAAGCAAGGGCAGACTGTACAGTGAGCCCCAGTGCCCCCCTGCCTGGCCCCCGAATCCATCAACCTGGGGCCCAGAAGGCTCCATCCACGCCTAGTTTCACGTCCCCCTGGCCACGTTCTTCTGGTGTGCATGCCACACCCCGTTTCACCTGTAAAAAGCTCAGTGCGTGTCTCTGAGACAAAGTCTCAAATACAAGCGCAATACCGCGACACCATTCTTAAAAGTAACGCTCGATCCCTTCGTATCATCAAATATCCACTCAGTGTTCAAACTGCTCGTAAACGTCTTCCTTCCAACAGTCCATTTAACCGAGTTCTAAAAACCAGCACAGCACTTGCTGCAAAATAAGGGAAATGAACCCATTTCCAACCCTCGCTCCTCCCGTGAATGTTTCCTTCCCTAGGTGCGAGCTGGAGATGGTAAGCCCCCCGTGATAAACTATCAGATACGATAAAACGACAGTGAGAAGGTAAGGCGGCCCGACTCCCCCTTTGTTGTTTTGACGGTTACTTTTCACAAACATCCAAAGCCAGTTTTCAACGCGTGAGAGGGAAATCACCAGTCACTACTTTTACTTCCGCTAACACGGTAAGTGAAGGGTCGGCTCCTAAAAAGGGGTGGAATCTATAGCAGCAGCCGGCACCAGCAAGTTAGAAACACGGATGTTCCTGGTTTAAGGAACTTTTCTAGTATCATTTTAAACTGAAAATAAAGCCCAACGGAAATCAGCAGAAAAGTAACTTCAATAAAACGTAGCTGGATCATTAGAACAACTTACACGTTCGAGCAGTTGATCTTTCAGCTGCGCGAGAACGTCCCTCCACCTTATCCTCGGACCCTGGGCCGTCAGAGCCCCGGGGCTCCCCGGACCCTGGCCCAGCCCAGCTCCCCGTCCGTCCACCTGCAGCCCACCAGGCACCTGGAAGGGCCTGCCAACAAGGAAGAAGCGCTAATGCCCACATTACCTGCCTGGCTCTTCAGCGAGGTGGCGGCCTCCATGGCCTTGCAAGAACCTGTTCGGGCCGTCTTGTCACTCGCCGTCTCTCTCTGTTGTTAAACAAAAGAAACAGGAGAACAAGAGGAAGGGAAGAAATCTGACGTGAACCAACATGGGTTGCCGAAACGTGCGACAGAAAGGTCTTTCTCTGGAGATGGGCTCCACGCGCGCCAGGAGGGGGACCCCGCCTCACCCCTCTCCACTCTGCCATCTGCTGGGACAAGGGGGCCAGCGGGGCCGCGCCTCACGACCTAACGGTCATGCCGCCGAGACTCTTCACGTGAGCGGCATTCGATGTGCTACTCAAATCTGCCTCTGAATTCAAAGTGGAGTCGGGGGTCTGCCCCCCAGTCTGTCCCGTGAACCTGAAGGGGCCCCGGGTCAGTGCCAATGTCACCGTGCTGACCCCCCACTCGGAGGGGCCCCGACTCGGAGACCAGCTCCAGGTGAACTTCACAAAGGTCATCCACAAAGCACGTTTCACCACCGAGACTCCACCCAAAAACACGGTACCGGGACCGTTTTTGCCCAGCACTCGGAACCAGAAGCAGGTGTAGACAACCTCTCCCGACAGCCCCAGGGGACCGGGTCACAGGACTGTGCAAAAGGGAACAGGCGCACGGCACGGGGCGGCACCTGGCGCATCCAGGGCTCCGCGTGTTGGGAATTCTGTAGGACGCGCTTACTCAGATTGAGAACTAAACCCGAGGCGACACCACTACTCTCTTTGTTTGCTATTTCCTGAGCTATCAGCTAATCAAACATTTCTACCTAGCTACTTAATGCGAGTTTTGATATTTCAAATGTCCAGGGCCACACATTTTTTTAAGGTAAATATGAAATGCAAATATCTCAAAGCAACCGAGGTCACTATGATTGCCGGCAAAGGACTGCTCTAACACCAGGTGGCCAGAGGGCAGTCACCACACGCAGTGCAGCGACTGAAGGTGAACATTACCTATCTCAGCACTGGACACTTGACAGGTGCCCCAGAAGAGGCCCTGGTGGCCAGAAACACTGGGCAGGGCCCGTGTGCCCCCTGAACCGCAAAAGCAGCTTTGAAGTAACGGGGGCGCCCGCGTGGCTCAGTCGGTTGAGTGTCCGACTCTTGGTTTCAGCTCAGGTCGTAACCTTGCGGTCCGTGGGATCCAGTCCCGTGCTGGGCTCTACGCTGATGGCTGGAGCCTGCTTGGGGCTCTCTCCCTCTCTCTCAAAATAAATACATAAACAATTTTTTTTTAACGTTCAAAAAAGAGAAAGAAGACAGAAGATGTGGTGGCCGCATATTTACGCTTCAACGACATGCAGAATTCATTTTCCATTCCAAAAATACAGCGAAACAATAAAGGAGCCTCTTAACTTAGGTTAGAAGATGGTATGAGGCTTTACTCAAAACCGTAAGTACACAACTACTCTGTCAGAACGATCGCTAAACAGCTTTACACTAAGACATAAGATGCAAAGCCTGTTGGGGCGCCTGGGTGGCTCGGTCGGTCGGGCGTCCGACTTCGGCTCAGGTCACGATCTCGCGGTCCGTGAGTTCGAGCCCCGCCTCGGGCTCTGTGCTGACAGCTCAGAGCCTGGAGCCTGTTTCAGATTCTGTGTCTCCCTCTCTCTGACCTTCCCCCATTCATGCTCTGTCTCTCTCTGTCTCAAAAATGAATAAACGTTAAAAAAAAAAAAAAATTAAAGATGCAAAGCCTGTTTACGCTCCCGGTTCACGGAGAAGCTCACTGGACGTGTGAGACAGTTTCCATAAATGACACTGAGTCATAAAGCACATCGGAAAAGGCTCCCGCTCCCTGCAAGCATGAGCACCATACGCCAGGTGGGAGAATCCGCCGTCTCTCCAGCTATGTGGACCCTGGCCACGCAGACTCGGCCCCCTGATGCACGTTCGACACCCACTGGGCACCACCCCAGAGGAAGGCCTCCTGCCTCCCACAGGCATCCACTGAAGAGTCACACGGGAGGGACACAGTCCTCCAGCCTGGACAAACCCGGGGTGCAGTTACCTTCCGGAGACCGTGCTTGTCGGTCCTAAGTCTTTTCCTGGGTGCGTCTTCAATTTCAACGTCTTCAGGAGGGTCCTGTGTCCTCTTGGTATGGTTTCTTTTTTTCCCATTTACGTTACCTTGGAACAGAGAATGGGCGAAACTGACGTGAAAAGCACTCCACGAGCCACCCTCCAAAGCACTGCTCCCCCAGCCGGGGCACGCGTGCACCAACCCAGCCCAGGAGGGTCTCCTGCAGGGCCATCGGTTCCCAGGGCCCGAGAATTAAGGGCCAAACCTCTCTGCATTCTGCACACGTAACGTCGAATACTGGAGAACGCTTATCTCATCTACAGACTATTATGTTGGTATTTCTCATAATAACATTTTAACGTAGTAGAGCATTAAATGTAAATATAACCCAGGAGTTCACTAACACTCAAAGATGGAGGAATTTAAGTGGAACTTTAGAAAGGACACAACTTGCTACTTTTTATACATTTCCTTAAAGAAGCATGTCGGGTAGCAGCAACACGGCTGCGGTGTCTGCAGACTAAGGGTTTTCTACCAGTGGTTTGTGCCAATTACGTGTTTCCAGGAATATCAACTAATCCAAGTCTTAACGTGTTCAAACAGTACTGACCTAGAAAAGTGAGACATAAGGTAATCTTACGGTGCGGTAAGAATTCGCAGTGCAAATTCTAGAGAGGTGATTAATTTGAACACGCCGATGTTTATTTCAAACACAAACCCAGCATTTCCGTTTGCACGACTCTCTTACAGAGGTGCAGGGCTTACCCCTGGACTGTCCGGGAAAAACATCCCGTGGGAGGGCAGCGCTGTCCTCAAACCTTCCTACCAGGCGGGACGGAGCCCTCGGGCCAGGAGTGTGGCGCCCAGCAGGAGGTCACCCCGGCCGGGGCAGACACGAGCACAGAGCTGAGCGGCCGGGCAGTCCCGGGACGGCGTCAGCCGGCCCCCTCCGGGCCACAGCACCGTGGGCTGCCTGCCGTGGCGGCACGGGAGAGGTGTGCCCGTGGAGGTGTGGGGGCGGTGGCGGCTGCTGGGAGGCCGTCCCCACGCAAGCAGCACAGGGCGCCGCCAGCCCGGCTTGCCGCAGCCTCCACCGCCCGGCGTGCCCACCCTCCTCGCACGTGTCCACTGAGCCACAGACACCCGCTGGCAGCAGCCGCCATCCGGCGGTGCACCTTCACACAGGTGAGGTGGGGCCGCAGTCCTCGCAGAAGACGTCCCCTGGGCCCGAAATGACACAGCAGGGGCTTCGAACACAGGTGAGCAACGTGGGCACCTGCCTGACTTCCTCACACTGAGGCCGTGGCACAGCTTGTCCCACAAACACAGTCCGCCCGCCATCTTGGTCACCGGCACGGGGGCCCCGATGGGGAGGCCGGAGGGCCCCCAGGACAAGCACACATTGGACACACACACACGGAGGAGACCAGCCCTGTCCCCCTGTGTAAGCACTCGGTAGCCGTCCCAAGTGACCACACGTGACCCACAACCACCTGCACACTTACTCCAAGGGCAGTTAAATCTGGCTTCAGGAAAACCCGACTCCTTCTTAAGTAAGCCAGTCATTGAAAAGGGACACTCCTCTGGATGTAGGGTCCCGACAGAGTCAGGTGATCTTTTGCCTTTTAAAGAAAGCGCACGAGGGGCGCCTGGGAGGCTCAGTCGGTTAAGCGTCCGACTTCAGCCAGGTCACGATCTCGCGGTCCGGGAGTTCGAGCCCCGCGTTGGGCTCTGTGCTGGTGGCTCGGAGCCTGGAGCCTGTTTCCGATTCTGTGTCTCCCTCTCTCTCTCCGCCCCTCCCCCGTTCATGCTCTGTCTCTCTCTGTCTCAAAAATAAATAAATGTTAAAAAAAAAAATTAAAAAAAGAAAGTACACGAATCCAAAATATGCTTACTAGTCTACCTGACAGCATTTGCAACAAATCCTGAACTGGACAAAGTCAGTATTAACATATGAGAGAGTCGATGTGGAGACCCAGAGGCCCTAGAATCAAGATCCTCCGTGAGCGGAACAGAAAGGTCTCTAGTGCGTGTGCAATTGGTCAGATGCACCAGTGCTGGTCCAGAAGCGCGAGCAGGTGCACACGAGGGAAGTGTGACTCCTTCTGGCTCTCGGCCCCTCTAGGGGGTCTTCGCTCGCCCCCCTCTAGGGGGTCTTCGGACACTTTACATCTGGCCTCTCCAAAGCTCTTCAGGGCTGAACCTCGAGGTACAGAACTGTTCTGTATTTAAACTGATAACCAAGCCATCACGCTTATTTTTTTACATTAGAAACGTCGGTTTTCCACAACACGTGTCCAAGCACACACAGATGACAAATCTGACCATCGTCACGGTTCCTCCAAAAGCTCACAGTGTTAAGTCTCCCTTCTCTTTCCGTTCACCAAAGCAAAGTGGCATTTTTTTGATATTTAAACTGAAGGCCTGTGAAAAACCAGAGGTCACCCACATTTAAGGTCCGTCCACAGTCACCTTCCTCACCCTGCGAGCTCTCCAGCAAAGAGATCAGGAAGGCCCCCCTGCCTGTAGGGGCAAAGCCCCTTGCGAGGGGCAGGCACAGCCCCTGCTGGGAGGGCAGCCTCGCCAGGGGGCCACAGGCCACGGTCGGACTCTACCGTGCCACGTAAGCCCGGGCCCCCTTCCTTTGGGTGTCCTCCCCTACACCGCCCCGCCGGCTGCAGGGGTTAGAGCGCCCGCTGCGCTCGGACACAAGAGCGAGGGGCCTGAGGCCAGACAGAGGGTGACACCGAACGGCTCTCGTGCGACAATGAGGGAGGAGCCGCAGACAGCGGAGGTGGCTTGATCGCGCCCACAGCACCCTGGCTGCCGGCACGGGCGGCAGGGGCGGGGCTGGGGAGGGCGGCCCCGCCGCCCCCGGGGCTCCCAGACCGGGGCTCGGCCGGCCCCACTACGCACACCGCACACCTCAGCAGAGCGCACTCGCACGGCTCTAGGTTTACCGGAGTCTTCTTCAGACTGGGGAGAGGCCACGAGGGCAAACTTGGTGTTATAGCGCGCCTTCTGCTTCTCGTTGAGCATGTCCCACTGGGAGCCGAGCAGCTCTCTGACCTCCTCGGCCGAGGCGTCCGGGTGCTCTGCGACCACCTGTGGGCACAGCAAGGGCGGGGTGAGAAAACCACACACCTGCAGCCCACTGGGGGTCCGTCCGCCCAAGTCCAGGCACGGCCCCCGAGAACCCAGCACGTGGCACGCTTACCCCCGCGTCACGGAGCTGTACCCCACAAAAGCTTCAAAGAGAATTAGTGAGGATCTGCTGCTATAACTCGTCAGAAGTTTATAAATAAAAGCAGCGTGGTGAAAACAAGTCAACGGAACTTATGACAACTCAGGAAATAATAAATGGCAAGAGGAAAATACATACTTTCCCCAAATCACTAAAGTATTAGTAAGTTACAATTTTCTAGGCATCCTTGACAAGTCAGCAGTGGGAAAAGTGCCCCACGAGCGCTACCTGTCAACACGGGGGGCGGAGGCTTGGCTTGGCTTTCCATGACCCACGACTCGGGCGCGTGGCCTGGACGGATGACACAGGGGACGAGGCAGGAGCACCAGGCCCCATCACCGCCCGGGTCGGCACGCAGAAGCAGGCCAGAAATGCGGACCTCGGGCCCCACCCCGGCCTTCCCCAAGGTCTCCGGGGGACCCAGAGCACCCTGATCAGGTACCCTGAAGCCTGATTCCTGGGCCCGCGGCCTTGGCTGCACGCTAACAACCCGGGGAGTTGGAAAACCTCTGGTGCTCAGGCCACACCGAGGCCGGGTCACGCTCTGGGCCTGACGTGGCTGCTGTGAGGGCTCCCAAGCTGGAGAGCCACCAGCAGCTGAGGCGCAGAGGCTGACAGATCGCGGCCTGCAGGCCAAGCGAGCCCCACCTGCTGTCTTCTGTGTGGTCTATGAACCAGGAATTGATTTTACACTTCTAAATGGTGGGGAAGAAGAACACCTCGTAGCTCGTGACAATTACAGGAAGCTCGGGTATCAGTGCTCCTATCTAGTCTTACTGGAATCCGGCCCCAGGCACCCCGGCCGGCCTCCCAGGGCCGCCTTCCGGCCCCGGCAGAGCCCCTCTGAAGGCCTGCTGCCTGATTCTGAGCACTGGCCAGAACGCTCTGGAGCGAGACCCCAGTCGGCACGTGGCGCCTGCACTCGCGCTCCGCAAACTCGGGTGAGCAGAGGTGCGGCGTCGTCCTCTGCGACGCGGCCACCCCGATCTCCCGCCTGTCCGGCCACCACGGGCCACGTCTCCCCCAAAACGCAGCCCCCACTCACAGCACGGTCACCACAGTCGGCTTCCTACAGCCTCCCGTGTCCCCCACTCGTCCCCACGTCCCGGCACGCCTCCGGCTCCCCCAGCCTCGGACCTCGGAGCACGTGCACCTCCACATGTGGGTGCACAGCCACCCAGCCCTCTGTGCCCTCCCATCACAGGGCGCCTCTGGCAACCACAAGTCCAGCCCCGGTGCCCCGTGGGAACTGTCCCCATCCCCACCCTGCCCCCGCCGCGGCCCCACACACACCTGCCCTCCCCTCTCACCTTGGGGGCTCCCTCGGCCTAGTGGCCGGCAGGGTTCTGTCCCGCCCGCCCAGCCTGAGGGATGAGCTCACCAACCCCCACGCTTCAAGCACCGAAGGTCTCAGACCTTCAAGCAGCAGAGGCTTCTGTGCACGGCTCGGACTCACAGGACGCTTGCCTTCTAGAACTCTCCTCTTGAAGATTCCTCAAGATCAGCACATGCATTTGTGGACCCCCCACCCTATCACCCACCCCTGAGTACAATGTCCTCAATCAGATTTAATCCTAACAGTGTTCACAGCCACCACCACCCCGCCCCCCCCCCGTCAAACAAGATTCCCCACTCCTCCTTGAGGCCCCCTTCCCCCCTGCACCCACATCCCTGCCAGGCCGGCCAGCCCCTCTCCCGGATGCCTCTGCACCCACCCCACCTGGATGGCTATGGTTTCAGCAACCGGTTTTCTGGCTCTTGGTCCTATCCATCTACCCGCTGACATTCCCACCCTAAGAGGCCTCCCTCCTGCACCAAGAGGGACCATGGCCGGGCCCACATGTAGGGTAGAGTCCCTGCCAACGGACAATGTCTTCCATGGCCCCTCAGAACCTGGAGCCCATCCTCACCCTCCTCTCATCCCTCCCCGGACAACTCTGCACTCGGGGACATGATGGCTCTGTCTCTCCACAGGCCCTTCCCTCCCAGAAACATGATCTTCCATCAGGCTGACTTTGGAGCGCCCTTCAGCTACAACGCTGCCTGCCTGCCTGCCTGCCTGCCTGCCTGCCTGCCTTCCGGCAGCATCCGGAGCTAGGGGACAGGAAATAGTGTCGTGGCAGCCACCACCCCACCTACAGCACCCACCTCACTTTTTCACCCTAGTCACCCACCCAGACTCTGGCCGGGGCCTCAGGGTCTCCCTCCCGCATCGCAGGTTCAGGAAGCAGCGGCTGCCCAGGAAGGTCTGCGGGGTCTCATCAACGCACTTGTGCGGCACAACGGCTGCACGTTCAGCGTGCACACACGTTCGTGTGCACAGGCAGGCACACACGCACACACTTAGGGCCAAGTCCCACTCCTCCTTCCTGCCTGCGTCCCCCCACTGGCAGAGGACGGTCACTTTACATGTGTGGGTTCAGCGTAGCCAGCCCTGAAACGGGGATAACTCGTGCCAGCCTCAAAAGGCCTTCGTGACAACTGAACATGATTGTTTCCAGGAGAGCCTGGGTGGCTCAGTTCAGGTCAGGATCTCACGGTTCATGAGTTGGAGCCCCACCTCGGGATCCCCGCTTGGGATCCTCTTTCTCCCTCTCTGCCCCTCCCCCGCTCGTGCGCACCACGTCTCTCTCAAAAGAAATAAACTTAAAAACAGTAAGTAAGAGGGTCGTCACAGTGGCGTACCAGCCACATTCCTCGCAGATGGCAAGCACTCAGCGGTGGCCACTCCCATACTTTCAATAAACTACTTCGGACACACAAAAAGGCACAGAAGGCCGAATACCCCCAAGCTCACCCACTGTGCTGACTCAACGACACCGGAACAAAGATTCTGCGCACCCCTCAGGGCTCGCGCTCCCCGCCCCCGGCCCACCTGTCTGCTCACGCACCCGTTCAGACCTTTGTGCCGCCTTCTAGACTTCTGGGATGGTCGCGGCGCCACCCTCCGAGGGGCCCCGGGAGCCGCTGCCAGGACTCCCGCCTCCCTGCTGAGTGGCACTGCCAGTGTAGCCAACGCACAGTGTAGACAGGCAGCCCACCGGCTTTCAAGTCTGAACTTCCAGAAGACGTCGCCCTGCCCTCCGGGATCACCCGTTCCACAAGAAGCCTGCCTCGGTGCCACCCCACGGACAGGACCACGCGCTGAGGCCTCCTGCAGGCGCCATCAGTGCAGCACCTCGGAAGACCATCCCCCAGCCCCAGCCCCCCTCTTAAGTGTGACCTCACGGGACACCCTGAGCCGGAACCACTGAGCTGCTCCCAAACCCCCGACCTGCAGACACTGTGGGCGGATCCACGTGTGCTGGTGGTGGTGGTGGTGGTGGCGGCGGCGGTTTTCAGGACGGCTTCACACCCAGTGCGGAGCCCGACGTGGGGCCTGAACTCACCGTCCTGAGATCAAGACCTGAGCCAAGATCAAAGTCGGACGTTCAACTGACTGAGCCACCCAGACGTCCCTATGCGTGTTGTTGTTTTAAGCCACTAGGTTCTGAGGCAACGTGCTTTGCGATACTACATAACTACCGCGAGCGTTCGTACAAAGAAGAAAGACATGAAGCACGGTTTGCTTATATCACATCGATAAAAACTGGGATCAGGGAAGGTGAAACAGATTCTTTAAAACTTGGAAACTGAGACCATACACATCAGTAACCAATGACATTGCTACTGATGCTGGAGCCTCTGGGAGATCCCTCCTGGGATTTTTGTCACAGTGGGGCTCCCCCAGCTGCTCTCCCTTCCTTGCCTGCAAAGTCCCCCCCACCCCCACCCCCGCCCAGGCCCTCATCAGCAGGACTCCATCCCACTGCGGGCTCTGTCTCCCAGCAAACTATTCACCACCCCCACTGCAGCCCCATCACTGTGCTCCAGGGACGCCACAACAGACACTTGTGAGCTGAGCCTGCTGGACAGAGAGAACCAAGCAAAGCACGTTAATGAAGAACTCAACCCACTTCACAAGGCAGCATGTTCTCCTTCGTTTGCAAGAAGGAACTTGAACTTTAAAACAAAAGCCCGCGGGCAGCAGCCAAATATCCCTGAGAGTCACAGTCTTCTATCTAGTGACCCCGGAAAAGGGGGCAGGAAGCAGAGGGAAGGCTTCATCCAACTCTGTTCCTCAAGAGTTGGCCATGATTCATCAACTAACTACCAAACAAAAACCATCCTTGGAGTCACCGTCACCCCTCGAAAAGAAAAAACCACCTAGACAGACCCAGATCATTTTCCAGGGTGAATCGGAGAGCAGCCTCCCCAATTCAAGCCTAGAATTACTTATCACAGAACCAGCACAAACACACTTGTATTAACAACAAAGTCGCTGAAACGGTTAAAGAACATCCAGGCGTCATCACTCTTCTGACGACGACAATCACCCCAAACCAAGCAACACCTGCACCCAGCTGGGAGGGAAGGGGCCCATGGGCCTCATACCCCATCCCCAACAGAGACTGGGTACAGGCAGGGCAGGGTAGGGCACCTGTCTTGAATGTGAACTGAAGCTTCATCGGGCACCCTTCAGTTCTGGCTTCTGCATGCAGCAGGCCGCCGCGGCAAACCTGTGCGTCACGTGCTCTGGAGAGGCGCTCGGAGCTGAGGGACTCCGCGGGTGCCCAGCACCTCACACACGCAGTGTCTGGAGTGAGAGGCTTCTGTTTGCTCTTGGCACTTTCCTTAGTACTAGAAAGGCCGTCCTGAGAGCAGGATGGGTCCCCAAAGGCAGAAAGGGTGGTCTCGGGAAAGCGGTTTGAATTCTCAGGCGCCCGCTTTTCTCTCGTGATTTCAGATGCGCGGAGAGACCAGGGACAAACAGACGGGAGTGTGGCTGGCTGGCCGGCTCTGGTCGAGAGCCCTGCCCTGCTTCCCAGAGCACGCAGCTGCGCGGCAGCCACCACGGGGGCCCGGCGGGGACCGTCCACGCCGCTCAGCGCCCCGTACCGCTTCCAGTCCGACAGAGGCCACGGCTCCTCCCTGGGCCGACTTCTCCGCTCCGAGACGCTGCTCTTCGGGGACAGATGAGGCGGACGGGTGGGTAAAACGGGGCGTGCGCTGCACTTTTCACACTTGCCACAAGTGACAGGATCTGCACGTCCTTCGGCCGACGGCCTCCTGCTGGGCTTGCGGCGGCCCCTTCGCCGCCGCCCCGAGTCGGCCACAGGAGCACGCCGGCCCTGCCCCTCCCTTAACCACCTCTCAGTTGCCACCACCGTGCCGTCTCCTTGGGCACGCGGGCCACCTTCTGCGGGGTCAGTACCCGGGAGTGACCTTACAAGACAGAAAAAACATGCATCTTCGGGGCATCAGGCTGGCTCAGTTGGAAAAGCATGTGATTCTTGATCTCAGGATGGTGAGTTCAAGCCCCACGGTGGGTGTAGAATTACTCAAACGAATGAAAAAGTAAATTTTTAAAATAAAAACTTTAAAAACACAAAAACAAAAAAAACCACGCATCTTCAATTCCGCGATACGTCACCAAAGTTCTCTGGAAACCAAGTGTAAAGAACGATGCGGGCTCTCTCTGCCCGTCCTTCCCGAGGCGCAGGGCTGGGGCGCTCACCCGGCAGCCGCGGACAGTCCTCTGTGGTTCCCCGGCTGCCAGCGAGGCAGAGTGGCCTCTCTCTGGGGATGCGCTGGCTGCCCAGGCTCTTCTAGAAATTGCCATTTTCGCAGCCTTCAGAATGGTCTGAGCTCCGTACCCAGTTTGTCCTTTCGTTTTGTTCCCGGTTGTCCCTGTCACATAAACTTTCATTTTAACGTCGCTCCTCAGGGGCCTATGATCGGTTTGGCTTAAGAAACCTTCCCCCCTCCCAAAGGACAAAGTCGTCCCGCAGTGGCTGAGTCCTGGAAGCCCTGGGCGGTCCTGGCGCCCGTCCAGACTGTCCAGCTGCCCGCGCCCCTTCCCCATCTGCTTCCAGGTTCTTCTCTGGGTGCGGCCACTGCCCTGAACATCCCCGGCCGACACCACTGCCCCCAGCAACAGAACCTCCTGTGTGGTGGGCAAGTCCTCAGGCCGGGCTTCTCCTCAACGTGGCTACTCATCACCCACTTACAAAGTGCAAACAAATTCCCACTGGGAGTTTTATTGGGATTATATGGAATCTATAGTTTAACATAAGGTAAATTGACGACCTCAACTTCGGAATACGGAACCTTCCTATATATTAATGTGTGTATTTATTCAGGTCTGCTAAAATACCAAGAGTTATTTTTCCCAAAGTCATACATATTTCGTTATATTTTTTTCTCCTTCAAATTTTTATTTATAATTCTCATTAGTTAACATACGTAGTGTAATATCGGTTCCAGGAGACTCCAGTGACTCCTCACCTCCATACAACGCCCAGTGCTCATCCCAGCAAGCGCCCTCCGTACTACCCATCCCCCATCGAGCCCAGCCCCCACCCACTTCCCTCCGTCAACCCTCAGTGTGTTCCCTGTCCTTACAGTCTCCTGTGGTTTGTTTCCCTCTCTCCCCTCCCTTCCCATGTGTCCATCTGTTTTGCTTCTTAAATTCCACATATGAGTGAAATCATGTGGTATTTGTCTTTCCCAGACCGACTGATTTCGCTTAGCGTAATGCCCTCTAGCTCCATCCACATCACTGCATATGGCAAGATTTCCTTCTTTTTGATGGCTGAGTGGTACTCCATTGTATACATACACCACATCTCCTTTACCTGTTCATCATTTGGGCTCTTTCCACAGTTGTTGATAATGCTGCTATAAACAAAGGGGTGTGTTGTATTTATTTCTTGATACCTTATATTTTTGTTGCTGTCATAAATGGTATCTTTTTTTTTGGTAAGATTTTATTTTTAAGTAATCTCTACACCCAAGGTGGGACTCAAACTCACAACCCAAGATCAAGGGTCGCACGCTCCACCAACTGAGCCAGCCAGGTGCCTCAAACGGTATCTGTCTTAGGTTAATTTCCTCTTTGTTACGTTCTCGTATACCCCGGTCCTAGTGAACTTTTATCAATTCTGAAGATTTTCTTTTTTAAATATTTTTTTAAATGTTTTTTTTATATTTTTGAGAGAGAGACCACGCACATGTGTGTGCTACTCCGCCTCGGTGGCACCTGGGGCGGGGAGAGGGGCATCTGAAGTGGGCTCTGAGCTGACAGCACAGAGCCCAACGTGGGGCTCAAACTCACAAGCTGTGAGGTCATGACCTGAGCCAAAGTCGGATGCTTGACCGACAACCACTCAGGCGCCCCTGTAGATTCTCTGAAGTTTTCTACACAGACCTCTACAAACAGTGACAGCTTTATTTCTTCCTTTACAGCTATGCCTTTTTTCTTTGTTATCCTTATCTTACTATACTGGCTAGTACTTTCACCACAACACTTAACGTAAGTGGTAAAAAAAAAAAAAAAAAAAGGCATTTTTGTCTTGTTCACGGTTTTAAAGAGAATGCTTCTAATGCTTCACTAGTAAGTGTGATGCTTGCCGAAAGCTTCCGATTGATACCCTTCCACAGATTAAGGAAGTTACCTTCTAATCCCGGCTTGCTAACTTCGTATCAAAGAGCAATGAATTCTATCAAATGCCTTTTCTCCATCTACCGAGTGGATCATTGATTCTGCAACACAGTGAGTCACACACTCGATTTTCTCCCATTACACCTCTCTGTTCCTAAGGAAAGCCCCTCCCAACCCGTGTATCAGTACGCGTAATATCGAACATAACCGAGGCCGGGGGTCTAATCCCTTCAGCTCTTTACAACCAAGCCCTTATCACCACGTACTAACCGATGCCGCATTCCAGGAAGGTGATCAAGAAAAGTGTCCAAACGCTTGCCCTATCGATATACTTCTGTCCCTGCTGTCTCCTCGTCCACAACGGGAGGGACGTTCTAGTAACCCAGAGCACACAGGCAAGCGTCCCCGCCCTCCAGGACGAAAGTGGCGGTTCCCTAACACTCCCGTATTACAGCTCAAACCTCTGCAAAGCTCACTACAGAGCGTGCTGAGAGCACCGCGGAACGGGAGGACTGCGCTGAAAGGATGTTCCCCAAACTCGGGAACCCCCAGAAGAAACGCACAACTGAGAACCCGGCACAGTACCGACCTCATCCCTGTGCTTCTGACAGAAGACCAGAAACTGGGATGCCGCATCTCCCTTTCTGCTTCGTGGAGCGGAGGCCGTGGCCTTCTTCCTCCCAGGAGGAGACCCGACTCCTCTCTTGGGGTCGGCCTCTGCCATCTTTTGAGGAGTACTCTGTACCGTCCCAGGGTCACCCGCTCGGTTTTCGGCAGAGCTAGACAGCTTCACTCTCCGCCTTCTCTTGATGGGAACGCCCTCTTCTCGCATGGACTTGGGGTCAGCAGCAGCTTCCTCGGGGACTCCTGAGGGCTCTACCATGGGTCCCAGAGGCGGAGCCTCCACAGGAATGCCTGCCTCCTTAGCTACGTGAGGGTTGAGGTGAAGCCGCTCCCCCACGTAGAGGAAAGTGAACTTGGCCTTCCGCTCCTCCACAGACATGCTTGCAGCTTCTTCTGCTTGAACGATGCCCGTTTCCCACTGGGCCCTCAATTTCCCTGAAATAGGTTTCAACAGCTGAAAAGAGAAACATAAGCCACTGTAAATTTCATTATACAAACAAAAAGTTAACCCACTTTAAAGAAGAATATTTTTAGAATTCCAGACAAATTTAGAAATCAAAAGCTATAAAAACCAATTTACTTGAAGGTTTAGACAGAATTCAGCCCAATGTAATAACTGTTTCTTTAAACCAATTCCAATCCCATTTAACTAATGTAACATATACACTACATAGTATATATCAGAGACAACATTTCATGTATTTTTATGTATACAAAGAAAAATAAAAATTATAAAAGAAATTATCTGATTATCATCCAATGAGTAAAACGAATAAGCTAGGTCTCTAAGGACACTTGTCGTGTTCTGTAACACAGCATACTTGGGCAAAATCAAACAATGATAGACATCAATCATTATAATATATCAAGCAACCATAATTTCAAAATAAGGTAATAATTAAGAGTAAAAATTATTTTGGTCTAAAATTATACTTAAGGAACATCTATCACCTTAATTTTCTCAGCTTTCGTGGGTGCCTGCTTGGCACTTTCCTGGCATAATTTTTCAAACTGTCCTTCTCCTTCAAAAGCTACAAGGCTCTTCTCAAATATCCAAGCTCTTTCTGGGGCATCACCAAAGAATTGTACGTGATACTGGCGTGCACTCTTTTTCTGACCTAGTTTTTAAAATAAAATGTTAGAACTTGAAAGTTAGAATTTGGGATCAAATTAGGCAAGTCTATTAATAAGTAGTGATATGAAGCTGCTTTGAAGTTGTTTTATTTGGTTCTGTTTCAGTCTGTTAACCTCAAAAAAAGTCCTACTCTTTTTACCCCACCAAGCTCCACGTCAAAGAGAAAGGAAACACATTTATGAGGGATTCAGGTAAGATTCAAATTCGACTAGGAAAGAAAGTAAATAAACGCTCTCCTTTATCTCCTCCGTCAAGATCCACTTAAAAAGATTACCAAATAAAGAAAGTAAGAGAGGACATCAGCAAAAGGGCCATTCAACAGAGAGGGTACTAGGCAGCAACGAATGGGATACAGACTGGTGTCAGATGGCCCGGGTTCAAATCCCAACCCCATCACCTACCAGCTGGGCAACCTTGGGCCGGCTACTCACTCACAATGCTCAGAGGGGGAATCAGGGTACCAATGACCTCTGAAGGCAGCCATGAGGCCACAGGGTAACCCCTCAGATGTCCACTGCTGTTCCTCTTAGCAGAAAGGAAAAAGCCACATCCTACAGTACAGCCAGAAGGGAGATGGGTGAGGAAAGAGACACTTGAGCCCAAAATCCAAGAGAGGATCCCAAAATGCCATATTTGGCTGAGGAAGAGTGAGGCTGAAAACAAGCAAGCTGGTTAAAAGGTCAGACCTCTGTGCCAAGTGGAGGGAGAAAGGGGGATCTCCACGGGAGGACCGCCAGGCCCTGTTCCTTCACAGAGAACGCTGGCCAAAAGAAATCCAAGAACACTTTCTACAGAACCAACACATCCAGAGGAAAAATGTCTCCATTGAGTCTTTTGGAGATCCCCCCAACTAAGTGGCCGATGGCCAGCTGGACCCTCTAAAATAAGCTGTCCGTCTCCCCACACACAGGCTGCAGCGGCTCTAAGTGGCGCTCTCTCGAATGCAAACGCAGCATCCAGGACTCCCGGGACCCAGGGAAGCCTCTAGCACAAACAAGCCCAAGATACACAAAAATAAGCAATCTCTGCAGGGCCACACACACACACCATGCCAGGAAGAGAGGACACCTGACAAAGAAAATCTCTAGTTTGCTATGTAAAGAAAACAAATAAAAAGAGCTATCAGAAACTTTAAAAGACAATTATGAAAAAATAAAATCATTAAGAAAGTTTGGAAGGTATGTTAAGAAATCTCCCAGAAAGAAGAAGATTAAGATGAAAGATATCTACTCCTGTCAGAAACCTATAGGATCAATCCAGGAAGGACCATACTCAAGTAACTGTCCTTCTAGAGGGAGAAACAAAGACAGTTGTCAAAGAATTAACAACACAAGACCACGTCTCAGAACTAAAACAATTCTAAGTGTCTCATCCAATACCCACACCAAGGTACATCTTTGTGACATTTAAGCCACTGAAGGAAGACAGCTTCCATGTTAATGGAAAAGTGTAATAGTACTTCAAGAACAATTCTGGATGCTAGAAGGAAATGATGTAATACCTTCAAAATTCTGAAAAGAATTATTTTCAACATAAAATTCTACGCTGAGCCAAACCATCAATCAAGTGTGAAGATAGAGAAGTAGCATCCTATGAACCACAAATTTACAACCCATACACACTTTCTTACAATACCAAAAATATATTCCAGCAAAAAAGGAAAACTGACCAAAAGCACAGTGTGGAACCACACAAAACAATGCACGTAGCTCAGGAAAGCATCTTTAAGAAGTCTAAGATTACTATAATGCAAAAGGTTAAAAGAGTGCTGGCAGTCCAGACTGAAGCAGGAAAATGGAAAATTCTAGCACAGAGCTCCAAGGGAAGAAAAGATGAGAAAAAAGAACATTTCCATAGCAAAAGAAAATCTGAGCAGCAAGGAAAGATGGTTAAAAAATGAGATCCAGGGAGCAGAAAAGGAAAAGAGCAAACACAGGTTTTCACATTTTCCCCCCAACAGAAAAATCTATATAAAAGGAGGAGTTTCAGGGACAGAAAAATAAATAAGGCTGTATAGACAGCAAAGCACAGGATTTAAAAGTAAAAGCAGCAGTGCCTGGCTGGCTCAGTCAGTGGAGTATGTGACTCTTGATCTTGGAGTATAGGTTCAAGCTCCATATTGGGCATAAGAGCCTACTTTTTCAAACAAAACAAAACAAAACAAAACAAAACAAAGGCAATAATTAACTCCAGGAAAAAAAAAAAGGTTGTATAAGAAAGAAAATGCAATTATAGAACACACTTCTCTTTTCACTCAATGATATTTACATAGTCAAAATTATGTGAACATTTATGTTTGATGTAATAAAAACAGCAAGTTAATTATACGCAGAGGATGAAAAGAAATAAGAAATAATGGAAGGGATCACTTTCCATAATAGAAAATCAACAGAAAATATCTAAATGATAAATCAAAAATGGTAGTTAATCGGGAGTCTGGGTGGCTCAGTCAGTTAAGCGTGTGACTTCGGCTCAGGTCATGATCTGATGGTTAGCGGGTTCAAGCCCCACGTCGGGCTCTGTGCTGACAGCTCACAGCCTGGAGCCTGTTTCAGATTCTGTGCCTCCCCCTCTCTCCCTACCCCTCCACCACTCACATTCTGTTTCTGTTTCAAAAATGAGTAAATGTTTAAAAAAATTTTTTTAAATAGTAGTTAATCCAACTATATGACATTCTGAAAACAGCAAAACTATGGAGACAGTAAAAAGATCAGTGTTTGCTGGAGGTTCAGAGGGAAGGAGAGATGAATAGGCAGAGCACAGAGGTTCTTCAGGGCAGTGGAACTATTCTGAATGATACTATAATGATGGATATAGGTCATTATACATTTGTCCAAACCCATAGAATACACAACACCAAGTAGGAACCTAATTTAATCTACAGACTTAGGGTGATTGATGTATCACTGTGGGTTCATGGATTATAACAAATGTACCACTCTGGTGGAAGATGCTGATGGGAAGGGAGGCTGTGCATGTGTGTGGGTGGGCTATCTGTACCTTAATGCTTCTGTGAACCTAAAACTGCTCTGAAAAAAATAATAAAGTCTTTAAAAAAAAATAAAAGTAGTTAAAACTAGAAGAAAATGTTGGAAGTGTTAAAAATACATTAGCCCTAAGGAGGAGACTGGACTATTTTTCACTATTAAACTCTCAATAGAATTTGATTTGTTTGTTAAATGTGCACATTTCTTTGGGGTGTGTGGATGGCTCAGTTGGTTAAGTGTCTGACTTCAGCTCAGGTCATGGTCTCCCAGTTTGTGGGTTCAAGCCCTGTGTCAGGCTCTGTGCTGGTAGCTCAGAGCTTGGGGCCTGCTTCAGATTCTGTGTGTGTGTGTGTGTGTGTGTGTGCCTCTCCCCCACCATGCTCTGTCTCTCTCAAAAAAATGAACATTAAAAAAATTTTTTTTATGTACGTATACTTTGATTTTACAATAGGTGAGATTCAAAACTATGTTGAGATTTGTGACTTCTTCCATTACTTTAATACTTTGAAAGAACTTTCCTTGGTCACGAAAATGACTATAGGCATATGTCACACCATTCGCATAACAAAGAAAGTCTGTTACAGTGCATATAATGAAACAATATGAACTTACATTATTTTCTATCAAAAGTTAATTACACAAAAAAAGACTCCTTACAGAGAAAGTGGAAAAAAAAAAAAAAAGGCAGAGAAAAATACTATAGTCTGATCCCAGGTTTGTAAAATAAATATAATTAGTTTTGAAGTTCTTTCCTGCCTAGAAATTTGGTAACAATATAACCCAGTTTTTTTCCTAGTTTTGTGGGTTTTTTAATCCATATGAAATTTCACTGCTCCAAGAGGTGAATATCTCAGTGTTTTATTTTACCACATAATTAACCAGTTGTCCCACCATTTATTAGTAATTATTTCTTCCTGTGATTTCTGATGTTCATCAATCATGGTCAGTATGAAAACACTTGTCATTAACTCCCCCTACCCACACAACCTTCTAAAAGAACCTATCCTCCACCAATAACCCAGGTACCTAATTTTGCACTACAATCCTTTTGTCCCCATCATGGCCCATGGGACTCAAGGTGACCCTGACCCTCTGGGCTAGAATGAGCCAGAATCTCTCCAGATTCTGCGAATCCTTTGAGTTGACAGCAGTCACCCATGCATGCAGAAAGGACCCCACAAAGAAACAAGGCTGCTTTGCAGCTGAAGCTCCAGGCAGGAAGAGCAGCAATTAAAAAAAAAAAAATGCAGACAAGTGTCTACAGAAGCAAGAATAGAGAACAGGGACAAGATCACAAGGACATGACACCACAGAGTTCCACAGAAAATAAAGGACAAGCATCACCATGCCTGAATTTCCTGGTTTAGTCCCTGGAGGGCACTAGAGCACCAAAACAGGGAAAGCAGACACTGACAAAAAACTGCCACCAGAAGAAGGCAGGTTGGCTATCAGTCGATTATTCTCACATACCTCTCTTGGTAACTGAAAGAATAAGCCAAAAAGAAAAAATCAGTAAGGAGATCATACTATGAAGCGATATGATAACCCAAGATATGAGAAGACCAGATTACCTATCATATTTTTTGAAAATGCTGGAATTTAGAAATAAAGCAATGAGGGTGACCTTCCGTAACAGAAAATGTGACAAAAATTTTTTCCACAACAGAAAATGACTGGACTCCAGACAGCAGTTATCTGATGAGGAGACTAGTGCGATACGGGCATACGCTGGACACGGTGAAGCTCTCCGGTGCAAGACAATTGTTCTCTTCATGGTGTAGTATCTAAAAACCTACATTTATCTTCTGTTTCCAACTTGAGTCAGGCCTCAAAGCTGCTCATCCATCTAAGATACCCTGGTAAATAACAGGCCAGACAAGTCCTGCTACTGTGTATCACAAAAATGCTGTCTTAACGTTTGTTTATTTATTTATTTTGAGACAGAGTGTGAGCAGGGGAGGGGCAGAGACAGAGGGAGAGAGAGAATCCCATGAAGGCTCCACACCGTCAGCAGAGAGCCCGAATCGGGGCTCGATCCCAGGAACCGTGAGATCATGACCTGAGCCGAAATCTAGAACGGCGACACTCAACCGGCTGAGCCCCCCCAGGCGCCCCTGTTACAAACATGCTATTAAGACTTTCATTAACTTAGCTTCTCAAAGGGAATCTACACTTTCAAAGGAGCCTGGATTGAGCTGTGGTCTAGGAGTTGCATTCTCGTCTGCATGAATGTTGAGCACCAGGTTTTTAAATCTGAGTATATTACTAAGATCCAGATTCAACCACAACTATAAATCCAAGTGTGATAAGTGGAAAAAAAAAAAAAAAAAAAGTACGCCTACGCAAAAAAAAAGAGAAAACTTGGGGTGGGGTAGGGGTAGGGTGAGGGAGTTGCGCCTCACAGGGAAAAGATCCCCATGCTCAGCCAGCGCCATGCCAGAAGCCGTCCTTCCTTCAGGCCCCTGTCCTTCCCCAGTGAGGATGCCTGAGCCCCCAAAGCTTGCCCATCACTCACCATGTCAACCCACCAGGGGCTGCTGCATGCCAAGTGTTCAGAAATCATAAACGGACCCCAAAGTTCCACCTGCAGCCAGGTCTCCGTCCTGCCTGGAGACCTACCTCACACATCCCTGGTGAATTCTCGGTCTCCCACAGCCATGAACACAAGCAGTGCCCACACGTGGGCTTCCACACACCGCTGTCTTCTAAAGGACCCGGCTTTCCTCCCAGGAAATGGCAGACACGGCAGAGCGTAAGTAAGTGTGCATGGAGCGTCTTGTGGGTCTCCACAAGGAAGCCCTCACGGGCTCACTGAGACACATCAAAAGGACACAGCTGAAAGGGACTTGATGGGACTTCTGCTGATTAAAATCTGGGACAACGAGGGCATTAAAGAGTAAGGACTGTAATACATAACTAAGTGTTTAGGAAGAAGCTCATTTTCACAGAAAAATGCCACTTAATTAAACACAGGAGGAAGCAGGATAAAAACGGGCAGATACGTTTGCTCAGCCGATGGGTCATAAAGGAGTGGGGAGGGCGTGGGGAAGGGCCGGCGGGGGGACGTGGTGCCCACGTACGGCCGCGGGGCACTCACTAGTGACAAAAAAGGGCTGCACCTTTCCACTGGAGAGCTCTGCCAGCCACCAGCGACCGAGAAGTGGGACAGCAGACACCAAGAGCTCCCGAAGCAATTCCACCAGGACACGTGTCCTCATGGTTTCCTCTGACCCCTTTTCCTTTCAGAGGTCACGTGAGCCTCCTATCCGCTGGCAGGAGGGCAGGGCGTTCACCTGGGCCCTCCTCCTTCTGAACTACTTTTCAAAAGCACAGTACCGCTCTTCCCAAGGTGATCTGCTTGTAATCGTGAGCGCCCCCTCCCCCGTGTCCCCAAACAACTCCTGGAGGAACGCGCTGCGAGGAGCAGGTACTTGGTGACGGGCCCCACATAAGCCCCCTCCCTCAACACCTGCACGGGACTCCTGAGTCTCATCACAACACGGCAGCACAGTTAAGAACGGGGCTGGGGGCACAGAGCGCTGTGCTGGACCGCGGGGGCCTGAGGAGCCGGGCCAGCTGGTGCAACGCAGGCACCCTATCCAATCCCGAGCGAAGGAAAAACACAGGCACAGGGAAAATCCTGGGGAAGTCCACCCAAGGGCCGTCGTGTCACTGCTGGAGGGCTCCCCTGCATGTAGCTGGTGCTGAGCTGGGCAGGAAGCGGTCCCTGTCCTCAGAAGACCCCGCTGACGTGTACAGGTGAGGCACCAGGAGGCCTGCGCCTACGTTCCCGCGGGCTGGCAGAGAGAGAGTGTTCACAGACAGACAGAGATGGAACAGGTCAAAAAAAAAACATCTAAAGTTCACAAACACAGGTGAGGGTGCATGGGTGCCCAGCATACTGTCCCACTTTGAACTATACGCTCGGAAGGTTTTTAAATAGAAGACGAGCAAGCAGGGACGCCTGGGTGGCTCAGTCAGTTAAGCGTCCAATTTCAGCTCAGGTCACAATCTCACAGTTTGTGGGTTCGGGCCCCGCGTCAGGCTCTGGGCTGACAGCTTGGAGCCTGGAGCCTGCTTTGGATTCTGTGTCTTCCTCTCTCTCTGCCCGTCCCCCACTCATGCTTTCTTTCTCTCTCTCTCAAAATAAATGAACATTAAAAAAATGTTTTAAATTCTTTTAATGAAAAAAAAAAAAAAAAAGCAAGCGAACAATAAATAAAACATCCCACAAAACAAACAAACAAAAGACAAGATGGAACTCAAGTGTGACCCTTCAGCACTGCTGTCAAAGCCAGGCCACATCTGGGGACGTCGAGGCACTAACAATGGCACAAAATTCCTTAAATTAAATGGCCCAAAACTAGGGCCGTGCAGGGGAAAACAACTGGTCAAACAGGAACGTTTTCAGGGAAGAGCCCTGATTCTGAACGCTCACTACTCACCACGGAGACTTTCCCAAACAAGGGCTGGTATCATTACCCTCCGTTTTCATACAGAGGGAAACGGGGGCTTAAATTAAGTGGTTCACTACCAGACCAAGTTGCTGAGCGGGGCCCCGGCAGGCTAAGTCCAGAGCCCACGCCTCAGCCGGAAGAAGAATGCTCCAGTGTCGTAGGCAAAAGAGTAGAAGTCTTGGGCCGGAGTGAAGGCTCTAAGAGTAAAGAAAGAGGAAGTGAGAGATGAATAGAAACGTGCTGTGTCTGCGCGTCATTTGGACAGGCTGCTGGAGACTGCGGGAATCCTTTTGCTCTGCATCGGGGGGAAGATGTAATGAAATTAAAGTTAATTCATCCCGGTAGCTGGAACAGAGAGACATTCAAAAGCCTCCTTCAGTTACAAGGGTCGGACAAGCTAGGAGCTTCATGTAAACAGAGCAGAAATCCCCAGACACGAAAAAGAAATTGCTTGTGATGTGCTAGGCAGACCAGAGACGTGGAAGCCATGAAGGCCACACTGACTTTTACTTCAGTTTGCTGTGTGGCCGGCTTGTTTCTTTATTTTGAGAGAGAGAGAGAGAGAGAGAGAGAGAGAGAGAGAGAGAGAGAGAGAAGGCAGGGGGGGAGGGAGAGAGAGAGAGAGAATATGCATGTGTGCACTCAAGCCGGGGAGGGGGGTGGGGAGGGAGAGGACAAGAACACACACATCCAGTCGAAGCGGGGAGGGGCAGGGGGGAGACAGAGAGAGAACCTCAAGCAGGCCCCACACCCAGCGCAGAGCCGGACTAACATGGGGGCTCACGACTGACCCACTGTGAGATGACGACCCGAGGAGAAATCAAGCCGGACACCTAACCGGCTGAGGCCCCGTGCCGGCGGCTGAGGCCTGAGAAGGGTCCAGCAACGCCACACGTCTGCACCTGTGTGGCCACCCAGCTTCCGTCTCAACTACTTCTTTCCACGCTCCAGGTCTAGATGCCTCCGGGGTGCATCCTGGGGCCCCCGAAGGCTTGTGGAAGAGACCCCCCCACCAATTCTGGCAAGCTGAGGACGCCGACAGTCCTCCACGGGGCGGGAACCGCAGCCGGCCCGCCACAGCACGTGCTGAGCAGGTGCGCGTCCCCGAGCCTCAAGGCAGAGGCCAACCACCTCCAGGGACAGCAGGCCTGGCACAACTCAGACGGAGGCACTTGCCACCGCAGTGTGGACCTCTTCGTCCTGAGCCCGTCCCCCACTCCGGTCCGCTGGCCAGGCAGGCGCCCCCATGCCCCTTCCCCAGCGGCCAGCCGGCGTGAGCAGCAGCCCCACCCAGGGCTGCAGCCGGGCGACAGGGGGGCCGCGTCCCGAGTCCCGCCCAGAGGCCACATGAGGCTGACCGGACAACCGCACGAGGAAGCCCGGGAGCCCGCCCGGCCCAGCCCCCGGCTCTAGTCACCCACACTGCGGAAGGGTGCACAGACCTGTGGGGGTGCTACCCGGCTCAGCTCCAACCCTGTACTCACACCTAGCGCCTTCTTCAAACTCAAGTCAAACTTTAAAAGAACTTTCCAGAAAAATCTCAAACCATCCAAACTCGTTTTTCGCTCCAGAAACACAAGAGTTTTTATGTTTTGTGAGTTCTCCAATTACTGCCTATGTTAGGATCTGCTCTAATCTGTATCAACACGTTGTATTCTTACCCTGTTCTCCAAGTGCTCCGTGCAATAATTTATATTCCCAAGTTTCATGATGCAAAGATCATTTCTGGTTTTTCCTTCTCCCCACAGGCCTAAAAAGTAAACTGGGACATCTTTATAACTCAAACTTAGCATAAAATACGATTTCTGGGGTGGCGCCTGGTGGCTCAGTCAGTTGAGCACCTGACTTAGGCTCAGGTCCTGATCTCACGGTTTGTGGGTTCGAGCCCTGTCAATTGTGCTGAGAGCACAGAGCCCACTTTGGATCCTCTGTGCCCCTTTTTCTGTACCTCCCCCACTTGTATTCTTTCTCTCTCTCTTTCTCTCAAAAATAAACAAACAGTTTTAGGGGTGCCTGGGTGGCTCAGTCGGTTAAGCATCCGACTTTGGCTTAGGTCACGATCTCGCAGTCTGTGAGTTTGAGCCCCGCATCAGGCTCTGTGCTGACAGGGGCAGCCCGGAGCTTGCTTGGGATTCTGTGTCTCCCTCTCTCTGCCCCTCCCCAACTCACACTCTTTCACTCAAAAAATAAACATTAAAAAAAATAAAAAGTTTTAAAAATGCTATTTCTGAAAATCACGCTGAAACAAGCAATCGTTATGTATCTAAAACGATAATAAATTAACATAAAACCTGAAAAGCAACATAAAGCCACGACCACTCCTCAATTGATAATACTAATGCAATCAGGTAAGGTAAATGTCTGAGTTGGATATAAAAAGAAATGGCAATGTGTTACATCCAAATCAAGTATTAACGTTGCAAAAATGAACCACAGTAAATTCAGCAACAAAAAAACCAAAATCTGATTCACTATGGGCAAAGGGCTAGTACAGACACTTCTGCAGGGACATACAAATGGCCAATAAGCATGTGAACAGATGCTCAGCATCACTAATCCTGAGGGCACTGCAAACCAAAACCACAAAAAGGAGACAGACAACGGAACGGTGGGCGCCAGGGGCCAGGAGGGGCAGGAATGGGGGTTAGCGTTTAATGGGCACCGAGGTCCAGACCCGTAAGGTGAGTGAGCTCTGGCACGGATGGTGGAGACGGTCGTACAATGCTGTGAACGTGTTCAATACCACTCAACTGCACACTTAAAAAATGGTTAAGATGGTCAATTTTATGTTATGTGTATTTTAGCACAATTTTTTAAAATAGGAAAACAAAAAAAGAACCACCACAGTGGGGCCGTTTAAGGAAAGGTAAGAAAAAAGTTTGGAGATTAGAACGATTAAGTGCAAAAAGAGAAAGACGGAAAAACAGTCCATAAACACAATACCTTTAAGTTTGGTGTAGTTGTGAAGGAGTGGGTCAGCAGAAACCATGCACGGCCACCAAGGGTAACCGGACACTTTGGACCACACCAAGTCGCCAACACTGTATTTCAACAGGTGGTCTTTGTCTCTGCCAGTATTTGGACAGGACTCTTTCTTAGCCGCAACCTGAAAATGAACAACAAAATACATACTAACAATCTAAGTACCCCTAAATCCAATCTTCTATCCAAAGATTACGCAGGCTAGAGGTTTCTCTCTCTCTCTCTCTCTCTCTCTCTCTCTCTCTCTCTCTCTCTCACACACACACACACACACACACACACACACACACACACACAAGGAGAGTGCTTCCCCTGCTATCACTTCATCAAACCGCACACAGTAGGTACCCGACTATGAAGGGCCCTACATAGCTCGATTTCCTTGGTGTGGTGGGTGGCCTTTAATGGTGCTTTACTCAGCTAGTCAAATAAGTTATTTTCGTGGAAGCGTGGATCCATACTCTGACCCTTCCGCGCCCCCCAGCCATGTGTCTGTCAGTTCTCGGGAGCACTTGTGTCACCCAGCACAAAAGGACCCAGGGTGGCAAGAACCTCAGGAGGGCTTGGCAACAAGTCTCAGCTCCACTGTGATCTGGGTCCTAGGGGTCTCTGAGCCTCCATTTCTCTTCCTGAGCACATGAGTCACTTAGGAGCTGGAGGCCTGACCGGGGCCACGGCCATCCCACTCCTCTCTCAGTCCCTCCAGTGGGACAAGCAAGGTCAGCACGGCTCCTGGCCTCCTCCTGAGTGTCACTTCCCGAGCCTTCTCCCAGAGCCCTACATACCTGGGCAAGTTGCTGAACTTGTTTGGGCCTCCGTTTCCTTGTCTGTAAACCAAGGATAAGGGCTCTGAGATCTCACTGTGTGTTATGAGGACCCGTGCGCACGGTGCTAAGGGCTGGCACACAGCTGCTACGTGCTGGCTCTCCGATTAGCCCACAGGACCCCAGCTTTGCATTTTCGTGTCCTCTAAGCCACGTGAGAGCCCCATGTGGAGGATCACCACCCCACTCTGAAGATGAGAGTCAAAACTCAGGTATTGACCCAAGTTTATCAAAACCGACTGGCAGAGCAGGAGTAACTTGCACCAGCCTCTTCCCTACGAACGAGCGAGGTCCCCCACAACCACGGGAACTTCGGACCCTCGCCGCATCAGCCCAGCTCGCTAAATTCATCTATTTTTTTAAAAAATTCACCGTTGCAATACATTAGCAAGAGCCAGACAGCTCCTGAGCACTCGCTTTTCTAAACCTTAAAAAATCTTCATTGTTTTAACGATTTCAAGGGAATTTTGAACATTCTCCCTTTTATCTGTGGAAACTGTAAATAGAATTCCTCAAGTGTAATTTCAAGCTAAATGCTCCAACCTCGGTGGCGATACCAACCCAAAGTGGTTTCAGGCTCCCTCTCCCTACCCCTGCAAGTGGGCCTGGAGCTTCGACTAGAGACCGAAGGACCCCAGGCCCCTTCCAGCCGCTGTTCACATAGACCACAGGCACCGTCAGCCCTGGGCACCCTCCTAGTTCCTTCTGCCGAGGCCAAGGCTCCCTGGCCGCTCTACATGGCTCACACTCGTTTCAGCAGCGGGCCATCGCAGTGCCGCTTTAAGACATGGTGGCAGAAACCCCTACGGTCCTCCATCACACGCAGGGTTTCCACCCGTCTCTGATGACTGAACACCTGCTCACACGTGGTCAAGTGCTGGGCTCCGCACTGGGAACCAAGAACGCGAAGGTACAAGGCAGACCCAGTCCTCAAGGAGGCGGACCGTCTGCGGGACCACCGGGCAGAGGAGACAAGAGCGGATGGCAAACCATGTGGAAGGACACGAGCCCCCCTGCACCCCCCCTGCACCGCCCCCCCCCCCCAACATGGCAGCAGGAAGCCAGATCCCAGCACCCTCGCGTTCTCTGGTCGTCAGGCTAGGTCCTGAAGGTCAAGGGGTGTGGAACTGGCCAGACCTGGGTCTAGAAACCGGTTTTACCTCTTTTCATCCATTTCACTCTCCAACACTCAGTCAAGTCCCTAGTTTCACAACTGGCTCTGCGGGCGGGCGGGCTGCTGTGAGACTTATTTAACACAGGGTCGCCTGAGCCACAGCCCGGCTCCCTTGTCAGCCCGAGGGGGCACACTCTCCTCCCCTGCGCCCCACGGCCCACGCCCAGAAGGGGCCTGACCAGAGCTCGACCCCACCCGGGCCACGCCTCCTCACAGGCACCTTTTTGTCGGAGGGACTCGAGATCCTGGACACCAGCGCTGCCTCAACAAGACCGTGCTCCAGCAAGGAGTCGTACTTTATGCTCCGCTTCCTGTTCCTTCTGGCCTTATTTTCCGGTTTTTGTCCGTGTTCTTCCGACTGGGACACGGCAGCAGCGCCGTCCCCGCAAATCGAAGATTCAAAGAGAGGTTTCCCGTTCATGTACGTTTTGGTGATCTTCAGCTTAATCTCCGGAGAGCCGTTTTTGATGGGGGTGGTGCTGGGCGGCGTCCCGAGCGCCTTCACTTCCTGGGACTCAAAGCGCAGTCTGGCATCGTGAGCACCAGGTTCGCCATTAAATACACGGGACGTCAGGTCCTTCAGCTTCTCGGATGGGATAAAGGGAAGTGCGTCGTGGCCGTTGAACTTCTGCATGACCCCCTCCTGTAGACTGGTCGAGAGCTGGGCTTTGCTGAGGAACACGGAACATTCACGATTCACTTCACAGTTCTGGGTCTTCCCGTTCGTGCTGCCGAGGGTCTCCGGTGCCTGCTTCATCTTGACACGCTTCGCAATCTTCTCGACAGAAAGAGGACCCTTTTGATGCTAAACTGCATTCAGCCCAGACGCTCCGTATCTAGAGCACTACAGTGTTAGAAAAACAAAAAGAAAAAGAAACATCACGTTTAGAACCTAACAGAAGTATCCTGACACCTCTACGGCTTTGTGTGGTTTATCGTGAGACCATGTATGACGTTTACATAATCCCTCGGTCATAGGAGGCAGCTCCAGTATCACAGAAATGAGACAGTCACAAAACGATAAAGTGGAAAGGAAAGGGGAAGGGAAGGGGGAAGGGAAAAGGGAAAAGGGGGAAGGGGAAATGGGAAGGGAAGGGAAGGGAAGGGAAGGGAAGGGAAGGGAAGGGAAGGGAAGGGAAGGGAAGGGAAGGGAAGGGGAGGGGAGGGAACCACTTTTAAGGGGGAGAACACGAAAGTCAGGCCAGGAGACACAAGCCATGCCACCACGAGCCAGCAGTGTGGCTGTGACAAGTGGCTCATCGGCCCCGCGGCGGTGAGTGCTGGCACCTGAGGTGGCTGCCACAGAGACAGGCCGGCCTTTGCAAAAGGGTAAGAGGGAAGGGCTCAGAAACCAAACCGATCGTCTGGGCACGGCTGAGGGGGCCTCCCAGGCAGAGGTTCGGCAAATGCCCAAGGTTACTGCTCAGCACAGCCGAAAACGAGATCTCCCAATGCCTGGCCCATCGTTAGTTCCAGACTGACGATGGGGGGAAGCCAAACATCAAGAGTAACAAAGGGAGAAGACAGCTCAAATCAGGTGTGCTTTACGCTCAGGCCAGTCATCTGATCTCTGTCATCCACCCCTCCCTGCCCAGGCCCAGATTAAGGGCTGATGACAAGAAGCATCGTAGTAATGGTGCCTTCTATTCAGCTGTCTCCTGGAGATTCACTACCAAGGTCAACACTGCTGAGCCATGACGTACTTTCGCACCGTGCCGTTCGGGCCGCTGGGGGACCCACGAGCATTAGGAAGACCCCTCAGGCCGCCTGTGACGATGAGGTCTTTGCTGCAGGACTGCAGTCCCCACGTGGGGACACCCAGTGACGGCATCCAAGCCCAAAAGGCAGCCAGGAACAAGGAACAGGCGGGCACCCCTTCACCAAGAGTGCACTGGGACCCTCCGAGAAGGCAGCACAGCGGCAGGGGCGGCACGGAAAAGCCAAGTGCGCGAGAGTGCACACACCAGAGAGGTCCACACGTGCACAGCAGCCGCTGCCCATGCTGCCCGAGGACAAACGTCTGGAATCGATTTTTATTGTTACCACTGGGGAGCTGCTACAGACGTCAACTGGGGAGGGGGCAAGAAGCCCGCGAAATGCCCTTCTCCGCACAGGACAGCCCCTACGACACAGGATCATCTGGCCAAACACGCCGACGGTGCTGTGGTGGAGAGACCTCCAGTGCAGCAAGAGGGCTTGTGGCCTCCGGGGCTTCCACCCAGACCTCGTAGGAGACACAGGGAAGGAGAGCAAACTTAACAGGCCAAGATCCGGCTCGGCTTCACGCACACCGGATGGCCTGCTGACACCAGGAGACGGGGGAGCGCACGTGGTTTCGCTCACGCAACGCTTTCTTAAAGGCAAATGATTCCAGCTCATGTCAGACCGAAGTGGGCAAAAACATAAAAAAAAACAGGGACGCCTGGTTGGCTCAGTCAGTAGAGCATGTGACTCTTAACCTCAGGGTGGGGAGTTCAAGCCCCACATTGGGAACGGAGCCTACTTAAAAAAATAATTACGGGGGCACTTGGGGGGCTCAGTCAGTTGAGCGCCTGACTTTGGCTCAGGTCACGATCTCACGGTTCAGTTTGTGGGTTCGAGCCCCACGTCGGGCTCTGTGCTGACAGCTCGGAGCCTGGAGTCTGCTTTGGATTCTGTGTCTCTCTGTCTCTCTCTCTGTCCCTCCCCTGCTTGTGCTCTGTCTCTCAAAAACCAACATTAAAATTTTTTTTTAATTATGTAACATATGTATATATGTCACAATTACTTGAAGACACAAAGAGAGACAAAAGCAGGAAGAAAATAAATGGGACTCTGCTCCTCAAAGAAAGGAACAGTGCTGGGCGAACGTCCTGGCTTCTAGTTTCGTGCCTAAGGAGGGTCTGAGAGGACCCCTGGAACACCCTACAAGAAGTAAGACTCCCAACGGGTGAGAGCCGTGGAGGAAGAGCTCCAGATCCCGCAGACAGACTGTGCCCGAATCCCAGGCCGACACACGTGTGGGGCAGAGACCACACAGCCTGGCTTATAAAGTAAGTGAAGCGAGATTCCAGCTGCTAGACAAAAAATAAACCACAAGACCACTTTTAAGATCAAAACCACAATGAGATCCCACCTCACACCCAGTGGGATGGCTACTCTCAAAAAAATACATCAAGTAACCAGCGTTGGCGAGGATGTGGGGAGACTGGGAGCCTATGCACTGTCGGTGGGAAGGCAAAATGGTGCAGCCGCTGTGGAGAACAGTGGGGAGGCTCCCCACAGAACCAGAACCAGACCCACCACAGGATCCAGCAATTCCACCTCTGGGTATGCACACAAAAGAACGGAGAGCAGGGTCTCCAAGAGGTGTGTGCACCCCACGTTCACAGCAGCACCGTTCCCATCAGCTAAGACGAGCCAGAACCCAGAGTCCGTCGACAGATGCGCGGGTGAGAAAACGTGGCCCGTCCACACGGCGGAATGTTCCTCGGCCTCGAGCGGGAAGGACGTCCTGCCGCCTGCCACCACACGGATGGACCTGGAGGACGCTGTGCTCCATGAAATAAGCCGGTCGCGAGGGGACAAATACTATATGATTCCACTGACAGGAGGTCCCTGGAGCGGTCAGATCACAGAGACAGAAGGCAGCTGGTGGAGCCGGGGGCTGGGGGGAGGGAGGACGGGGAGTTGGTATTTGATGGGCGTTAGAGTTTCGGACTCACAAGATGAGGACTTCTGGGGCTGGATGGTGGGGACGACTGCACGGCACGGCGGGCGTACTTAATACTACTGAACGGACACTAAAAATAGTTAAGACGGGGCACCTGGGTGGTTCAGTTAATCATCTGACTCTTGATTTCAGCTCAGGTCATGATCTCAACAGTCGTAAGATTGAGCCCCAAGTCAGGCTGCCTGCTTGGGATTCTCTCCCTCCCTCTGTCCCTTCCCCACTCACACACATGCACAATCTCTCTCTCTCAAACAACAACAACAACAAACTAGTAAAGATAAATTTCATGCTATGTGTACTTTAAGAGAATTAAAAGTAAAAAAACACTACCACTCTTAAGGGGAACATAACAGAATCCAGAGCATCTACAGCATATCATCAAAATATCCAGGATATGACCCCAAATTACTAAACATATGAAGAAACAGGGAAACCACACAAACCAACCCTGAAATGGCCCAAATATTAAAATCCAGCAAATAAGAATTTTAAAACATTTTTTTAATTTAAAAAAAATGTTATTTGTATTTTAGAGAGTGAGCAAGCACGCACAGGCAGGGGAGGGGGAGAGGGAGGGAGGGAGGGGTAGTGAGAGAGAGAGGGAGAGGGACAGAGAGATCGAGTGAGTACACAAGTCCCCAACAGGCTCCATGCTCGGTGCAGAGCTTGATCCCACAGATCAAGACACAGAGCTTGATCCCACAACCCTGTGATCATGACCTGAGCTGAAATCGAGAGACCAACACTCAACCGACTGAGCTACCCAGGCATCCCAGCAGATAACAACTGTAAAGCATCTATTATAACCATGCTCAAGAACATAAACAAAAATGTATTAATAAAATAATAAACTGGAAATGTAACAAAGAAATAAAAACTGGTTTTTTTTTATTTTTTTCCAACGTTTTTTATTTATTTTTGGGACAGAGAGAGACAGAGCATGAACGGGGGAGGGGCAGAGAGAGAGAGGGAGACACAGAATCGGAAACAGGCTCCAGGCTCCAGGCTCCGAGCCATCAGCCCAGAGCCCAACGCGGGGCTCGAACTCACGGACCGCGAGATCGTGACCTGAGCTGAAGTCGGACGCTTAACCGACTGCGCCACCCAGGCGCCCCAAAACTATTTTTAAAAAAAGAGCCAAATGTAAATTTTACAAGAGAAATACTGTAACTGAAATCAGAGCATCATTGGATGGATATTAGATATACATCCAAAGTATATTAGATATGTCAGGAAACTTGAAAATAGACCGTTAAAAATTATCTTGTCTAAAAAACAGAAAAATTCATTTAAAAAAGAAAGAGGGGCATCTGATGGCTCATCAGGTCAAGCTCCTGACTCTCCATTTCGGCTCAGATCATGATCTCACGGTTGGTGAGTTCAAGCCCCATGTTGGGCTCTGTGCTGTCAGTGCAGAGCCTGCTTGGGATTCTCACTCCCTCTCTCTGTGCCCTCTGCATTCTTTCTGTCTAAAAATAAATGAATAAACTTTAAAAAAAGAAATAAAGTGAGTGAGCGAGCCTCAGCAATCTACAGAACAATATCAAAACGTCTGGATTCCCACTCACACCCACAAGGAGAGAAGGAAAAGAGTGAGACAGAAAAAATATTGGGAGAAGAAACAGCTAGAAGTATTTCGCAAACTGGGTGAAACATAAATTTATAGATGCAAGAAATGCAGCACAATAAATATAAAAGAACCCACACGCCAAGTGCACATCAGTCAAAATGCTGAAACACAAGATAAAGAGAGAATCTCAAAAGCAGTCAGAAGAGGGGTGCCTGGGTGGCTCAGTGGGTTGAGCGTCTGACTTGAACTCAGGTCACGATCTCGCGGTTCATGGGTTCGAGCCCCGCGTCGGGCTCTGTGCTGACAGCTGCTTCAGATTCTGTGTCTCCCTCTCTCTCTGCCCCTCCCCCGCTTGCACGCTGTCTCTCTCTCTCCCTCTCTCAAAAATAAATAAGCACTAAAAAAAAAAAAAAAAAAGAATGAAGGCAAAAATACATTTTAAAAGAAAAACAAGTTAATAAGCTGCCAACAGATCTACACTACAAGAAATGCTAAAGGAAGTTCTTCGGGGGAAGAAAAATGAGACCAGACTAAAATTTGGATTTTTTTTTTTTTACGTTTATTTATTTTGAAGGGACAGAGTGTAAGCAGGGGAGGGGCGGGGGAGGGGGGAAGAGAGAGAGAATCCGAAGCAGGCTCCACACTGTCAGTGCAGAGCCTGATGTAGGGCTCAAACCCATGATCTTTGAGATCATGACCTGAGCCGGAATCCAGAGTCGGACACTTTAACCGACTAAGCCACCCTGGTGCCCCTGAAACTTGGATCTTTAAGAAGGAAGGAAAGGCACCAGAGGTATTGAATAAATGAGTAAAGATAAATGACTCTTTGTTCCTCTTAGTTTCAAATTCATGTTACCGAAGCAAACTTTATGATTGTGGGGACCGTAACTTAACAGATACGTATGACGACTGTAGCATGGGAGAGGAAGTAAATCAATCTAGACAGGTGCAAGAATCTTAAACTTTCAATGAGGTAGAATATTACCTCTAAGCAGACCCTGATGAGTTAAGTGTGAAAACTGCGATCCTAGTTAGAGCAAAACCACAAAGAAAACAATGCTAAGAAGTAAAGCCCGCCGATAAGTCAAGAGTTTAGCTGCCGACAGTTAAAGTTTGGGATATTTTACACAAAAATTCGGATTTCTGGCTTCTCTCAGAAGGTACCCAGGATCACAAGGCTAGAAGTCCCGGGGCCAGGATTCAATGTCAAGCCCAGGTTTACGTGAATCACAACCTGACGTACGAACCACACTTTTCAAGATTGCTGGTTCCCATTTTAAATCCTTAAACATGTTAAACGTAACTGTTTTAAGTTTGTGGACTTCACAAGCCTGTTTTCGCTGTTGTTTTTTTAAGTTTCATTTGTGTGGCTGGTCTCCTCGCCTCGTCACTGTCTCCTCCTCACCTGGGCGTGGACCGCTGACGCCCCAGGACCCCACCTGCGAGAAGTCTCCAAGGCGCGGGGCCGCCACAGGCCACTGGCCTTCACCTCCCGCGTAGCAGCGCAAGCCAACGACCACTTCGTCTTATGTTTCTGAAAGTTCTGCTTTTTACCGAAGTCATACCGATAAATTAGAAAATCTTTCACCGTGTCCAGCCTTTCAAGAAAAACCAACCGTAAGCAAGGGGTGGGACGCCTGAGAGGCCCAGAGCCCACAGAGCCCAGAGGGCCCCCGCTCCCCACCGCCCCGCAGGGACCCGTCATTCTCGCCGGGAGGGGAGGCAGGGGTTTGCAAGAAGGAAGCGCCAGGCGCAACAGGCCAGAGCCCCCGCCCTGAAAGGACAGTGTGTTAGCCCCAGGCCACATTCGCTTCCAGCTGTCTTTATACGGAAAAAAGGAGGGAGAGAACTCCAGACAATAGCACCCACAGACTTAGTGCTTCAGGCTCGCTCTGGGGTGCTCGGTACCTGAGAACTGGAAAAGGAAGTGCACGCAGCACCGTGGGCCTCCTCTGGTCAGACCGCCCGCCACCCACGACAGCCTGCGGCGGGTGCTCGCATCCCCTTTCCCCGGGCGCGGACACCGCGACACCCGAGTCATAAAGCGGGAAGGCACAGGGGCAGCGGCGGTCCAGCCCCCGGTGCTGCCTCCCACAGGTGTGGGTTGGAGGAGTGAAAGTCGGCCTCCTCTTGAAGCCAAGTCTCATCTGCCCTTCCGCAGAGGCGATTCCCGTCACAGGTTCACTGGGCATCCTTCCAGCCTCAGGCGTGCATCCGGCAACAGAGTTGTTTCGCGGGTCCGTATTTCCACAAATGCGATCACGCACCGATCAACCTATCTTTACTTCCCCATGTCGGTATATACCAGTCGAGCTCAGTCTTTCCAACTGCTATGCCTCGTGCATCACATAAATATCATTCCCGCTGTTTAAATTACTCCAGAACGTAGAAAATACTGGAAAGTTTCCCAAAACATTATAGAAGGCTGGCATAGCTCTCATACCAAAACCAGAAAACTGCATGCAAAAGAGAGCTATAGACCAAGATCAGTAAAAAAAAAAACACTGTAAATAATATCACAAAACAGAAGTAAATCAAACCCCGTCACTACTACACTAAAAGATGCCAGAGAGGATTTACCCAGAAACGATGATTTGGTATCAGGAGCTCTATTAATGTTATGTCACCGTGTTAACACACTACAGGAGATTTCTGATGAAGGTGGTCAAGTAGTTTTTTCTTTTAAAAAAAGCCAGCTATGCTGCCTAATTCAGAGCAAGAAAGGGAAACCTTCAGGTCCAGGAAGGAAAAGCAAACAGCAATCAGCCTCAGCGGGCAGAGCCCGCAGCTGTGAGCGAAGCAGAGCTCAGGAACAAAGCGAGGGCTTGGGGCTCCTGGCTCCCCAAACAGAGCCTACAGCAGATCAGAAGGGTGTGGAGGGCAGCGGGCTGGAGTGGCCCAGGGCACAGCATGGAGGCCGCTGCCTAGCCTGGAATCTGGGCTCCAATGCTTATTAACCATCCAAGTGACAACATGCTCTCCTCCACACTCCACCTCCTGAGGACAGAGGACCGACTTCACAGGGCGGTTCTGAACACTGGGGAGGAAGAGCAGGCATCGCCCAGAGCAGACCGGAGCGCCTACTGTCACAGTGCCATCGGCATCTGAGCCGATGGCCAGCCTGGGGCAGGGCCCTCAGCAAATACCCACCAGAGAACACCGGGGAGACAGAATCACTCTGGAGAAATCTGCCTCAGAGGCTGTGATATCTCAAATCCTGAGCCAGGAAACTTAAGTAAAAACCTCTCTAGAGTGAATGATGCTGGTAGGGCCCCGCAAAGGCAAGCTGGAAACTGCGCGGGGGATCTTGTACAACCCAGAGCAGGCTGGAAGATCTCCCTGCTGCAGGAAACCAGGAGAAAGAGATCACCCAGCACGCAAACCCATCACCAGCAGAGAGGAATATCCAAGGAGCCAGGCACAGCTCCTAGCTCCGGAGAACGAGCTCCTAGCTTCCACAGAGTAAGAATAGGAAGTTATTTTTCTCACAATTTGCAGATTTGGAAAAGAAAAAGAAGGCACTGGAATTAAAACAGTTGAGTTGAATACAGCAGACTAACCACAGCTAAATATATAAATAAACTAATAAATTAGAAGATAAATCTGACCAACTCACCAAGCCGTATGGCTGGTAAAGACACGTAAAATATTTAAGAGGGATTAAGAGACACAACATTCATGTTTCATTCTTTCAAAAGTTTCTACGGTGCCTATGCTGTGCCAGACACGGGATTTTAGGCGCTGGGGCTACACTATGGAACAAAACAGGATTAAAAACATTCTGCCATCCTAGCTAATGCAATTAAGACAAGAAAAGGAAATACAAGTATACAGCCTGGGAAGCAGAAAACAAAACTGTTGTTCACTGATGACATGGTGTCTACGCAGAAATCTGAAAGAATCAAAAAAAGTCCTGGAACTAATAAGCATTCATATCAACATTAGAGGACACCAGGCTAGCATACAAAAAGTCAATCACTTCCCTACATGCCAGCAATAAACAAGTGGAATTTGAAATTAAAAACACCATTCACATTAGCGCTCCAAAAAATGAAATACTTAGGAATAAATCTAACAAAACATTTGCAAGACCCTTTGAAGGAAAACTATAATGTTTTTATTTATTTTTGAGACAGAGAGAGACAGAGCACGAGCAGCGGACGGGCAGAGAGAGAGGGAGACACAGAATCTGAAACAGGCTCCAGGCTCTGAGCTGTCGGCACAGAGCCCGACGTGGGGCTCGAACCCACGAACCGTGAGATGGTGACCTGAGCAGAAGCCAGACGCTCAACTGACTGAGACACTCAGGCGCCTCTTGAAGGAAAACTATAAAACTCTGATAAATAAAATCAAAGAAGAGCTAAACAAATGGAAAGATGTTCCGTGTTCATGGATAGGATGGCTCAATATTGGCAAGATGTCAGTTCTTCCTAACTTGATCTAGAGGCGAAATGCAATCCCACTCAAATCCCAGTAAGCTACTTTGTGGATATTGACAAACTGATTCTGAAGTTTATGTGGAGAGCCAAAAGACCCAGAAGAGCCAACACAGTAATGAAGGTGAAGAACAAAGTAGGAGACCGGACACTACCTGACTCTGGTTCCTATGAAGACAGTACACTAAGGAAGGTGGTGTTGCACTGGCAAAATCAGAGATAACTGTTCAACAGTAAAGAAGAGACAGACCAGAAACAGACTGTCATAAATACAGTCAACCGATCTTTGACAAAGAAGCAAAGACAATACAACGAAGCAAAGACAGACTTTTCTACAAACAGTGCTGGCACAATGGGACAACCACATGCAAAAAAAAAAAAAAAAGACTCTAGACACAGACCTTAACCCTTCACAGAATTAACCCAAAATGGATCATAAACTTAAATGTGAAATTTAAAAAAACTACAAAACTTCTAGAAGACAACACAGGAGAAGACCTATACGACATCGACTTTGGCAGTGACCTTTTATATACAACACTAAAGGCACAATCCATGAAAGAAATATCTGATAAACTGCACTTCGTTAAAAAAAAAAAAACAAAAAATACCAAAACAAAACACCTTACCTTCTGTGAAAGACAAGGTCAACAGAATGAGAAGACAAACCACAGACTGAGAGAAAAAATTTGCAAGTGACATCTGATATAAGACTGTTATCCGGGGCGCCTGGGTGGCGCAGTCGGTTAAGCGTCCGACTTCAGCCAGGTCACGATCTCGCAGTCCGTGAGTTCGAGCCCCGCGTCAGGCTCTGGGCTGATGGCTCGGAGCCTGGAGCCTGTTTCCGATTCTGTGTCTCCCTCTCTCTCTGCCCCTCGCCCGTTCATGCTCTGTCTCTCTCTGTCCCAAAAATAAAAATAAACGTTGAAGAAAAAAAAAAAAATTTAAAAGACTGTTATCCAAAATATAAAAAGAACTCTTAAAACTCAACAACAAGAAAACAAACAACCCAACTAAAACATGGGCCAAATACCTTAAAACAAAACACCAAAGAAGAAATATAGATGCCAGATAAGCATACGAAAAGATGTGCAATATCATAGGTCATCAGGGAAACGCAAATTAAAATGAGGTAGAACTCCACACACATCAAAAGGGACAAAATCCAGAACACTGACAACACCAAATGCTGGCAAGGATACGGAACAAGAGGACCTCTCCTTCACTGCTAATGGGATGCAAGGTGGTTCGGCCACTTTGGAAGACAATTTGGTGGTTTCTTACAAAACCGAACATAATTTTATCATAACATCTAGTAATCCCATTCCTCGGTATCTACCCAAAGGAGTTAAAAACTAACATCCACAAAAAAACCTGCACAAAGATGGGCTCTACGCCCAGTGTGGAGCCCACTGCAGGGCTTGAACTTACAACCTTGAGATCAAGACCTGAGCTGAGATCAAGAGTTGGATGTTTAATTGACTGAGCCACCCAGGCACCCCTGCACACAGACGTTTATACCAGCTTTTATTCATAATTGCCAAAACCTGGAAGCAACCAAGATGTCCTGCAGGAGATGAATTAACAAACGGTGGACCATCCAGACAATGAAATGTTACTCACGCTACAAACAAACGAGCTATCGAGCTAGGAAAAGATACGGAGGAACGTTCAATGCACGCTACCTAGGGAAAGAAGAGATTACACACCGCATGCCTCCAACCGCAGGACATCCTGAAACAGTGACAAGATCAGTCAGTGGCTGCCAGAAGGAGGGCGATGAATAGGCAGAACACAGAGGATCTTTAGGGCAGGGAAACTACCGTGTAGGATGCTGCAACAGTGGACACCTGCCGTGAACCACACAACGCGCAACGTCAAGGGTGGGCCCTGACGGAAACTGTGAACGCCGGCGATTAAGACACACCCGTGCAGGTTCATCAAGTGCAGCAAAGGTACCACTCTGGTGGAGAATGTCGGTAACAGGGAAGGCTAGGGATGTGTGTGGGTGGGGGGCAGGGTATATAGGAACTCTCTGTACCTACCTTCCTCTTAATCTTCCTGTGAATCTAAAACCGCTCCAAAAAAACTAATTCTGCCCATCCAGAAGAATTTAAAGCAGAGACTCAAAAGATGTTTATAATCCAACAATCACAGCAGCATTATTGATAACATCCAAAAGATGCCTGCCTGTCCATCAGCAGGGAATACGCAAAATGTGTACATAGACAGCATCCGGCCGTGAAGAGTGATAAATCCTGCACACTACAATCTCCGTGAACCTTGAAAACATTACGCCAAGCGAGAGAAGACAGTTATAAAAGGAAAGGTACTGGTTTTTAATTTTTATTTATCTACTTTCATCTTATTTCAGAGAGAGCGTGTGTGCAAGCAGGAGAGAAGAGCAGAGGGAGCCAGAGAGAGAGAGAACCCCAAGCAGGCTGCCCACCTGGACTCCATCCCACAACCCTGGGATCACGACCTGAGCCGTAATCAAGAGTCGGGACACTCAAGTGGCTGAGCCACCGGGCGCTCCTTTTTAAAAAAATTTTTTTTTTACTTCTTAGTAATCCCTACACCCAGTATGGGGCTCAAACTCATGACCCCGAGATGAAGAGTCACATGCTCTTCCAACAGAGCTCCCCCATTTTTTGAAGTTTATTTACATTTACTTTGAGAAAGAGAGTGAGTGTGGTGTGAGCACAGCGGGGGTGGGGCAGAGAGAGAGAATCCCAAGCAGCTCCGTAGCTGTCAGCACAGAGCCTCACGTGGGGCTCGAATCCGCAAACCGTGAGATCGTGACCTGAGCTGGAGTGGGACACTTAACCGCCTGAGCCCCCCAGGCGCCCCTTCTTTACGTGTGTGTGCGCACGTATCTACTTACTTTTAGGGCAAACGCTGTACAACTCCACCTACACGAAGTACCCAGAGTGATGATACTCACACAAAGTGGACTGGTGGCCGCACGAGAACAGAGGCAGGGTGGGGGCTGGCGTTCGATGAGGGCGGGGCGTCGGTTTGGGAAGGTGAGACGGTCCCGCAGACGGAGGGGGGCAACGCCTACACCGAGGTGAACGGACTTCATGCCACTGAAGTCCACACTCAAGAGTGGTGAGAACAGTAAATTTTACGCCGTGTACAACCGCCACAAAAGAAAGGATACTCTGCCCTCAGGAAGCGGACGTCCCAGCGGAGTTCCGGGAGAGACGGGAGGATGCGGGAAAGGCAATTTCAAAGGGATAATGATGGAAATTTTCGCAGAGACGAAAGGAAATCATGTTTTCAGACTAAAAGAGCAGCCGGGGTCCTAAGCAACATAAATAAGAGCAAATCGGGAGTTTAGAGCCACAACTGAACACTTAGATGAACGCGTTCTCCTAAGACAGCTCATACCACGTTGAAATAGCTGTAATTATTTAAAACTCCACTCTGACGTTGTTGACTTTAGGCCTCGCCACACTGAAGCCACACAACATGAAGGACAAAAAGACAATCTTAAAACCCATAAAGAATAAGCTAAATAGGGGCACCTGGGGGGGCTCAGCCGGTGGGGCATCCGACTTCGGCTCAGGTCACGATCTCACGGTCCATGGGTTCGAGCCCCACGTCGGGCTCTGTGCTGACAGCTCGGAGCCTGGAGCCTGCTTTGGATTCTGTGTCTCCCTCTCTCTCTTCTCTTCCCCCACTCATGCTCTGTCTCTCTCTCTCTCTCTCTCTCTCTCTCTCTCTCTCTCTCTCTCAAAAATAAATAAACATTAAAAAAAATTAAAAAAGAAAACATGACTGCTGGGGCAGCTGGAGGGCTCAGTCAGTTGAACGTCCAACTTCGGCCCAGGTCATGATCTCACGGTTTGTGGGTTCAAGCCATTCATTGCTTCGGGCTCTGTACTGACAGCTCAGAGGCTGGAGCCTGCTTCGGATTCCATGTCTCCCTCTCACTCTGCCCCTGCCCTGGTGTGCACTCACTCTCTCTCTCTCTCTCTCTCTCTCTCTCTCTGTCTGAAATAAACATTTTTTAAAAAAGATTTTTTTAATAAAAATAAATAGGGGCGCTTGGGTGGCTCAGTCAGTTGAGCGTCCGACTTCGGCTCAGGTCATGATCTAATGGTTCGCGGGTTCCAGCCCCGCGTCAGGCTCTGTGCTGACAGCTCGGAGCCTGGAGCCTGCTTCGGATTCTGTGTCTCCCTCTCGCTCTGCCCCCCCTCTGCTCATGCTCTGTATGAGTTCCATATGCACATCCCTTTGACAAAAGAAACGCTAAAAGAGGCATGGTAGCAAGAACATAAACCCAGAAGAAAGAACAGGATGCAAAAAGTAAGGGGAAAGAGGTAATTCTAAAACAATTTTTATATTTAAAAAGACTATGAGTATATTTCTCACACGCATGTACACTCCTTCCGGAAACCCCAATAAAAATGACAGCAAAGGAATTTCAAGAACTGCGTGAACCCCCAGGGACACAGGCAGCAGAGGGAGTGGGGCTGCAGGTGCCCCGCGTGGGGGGCCCGCAGGGACCGAAGCCGCCTCACAGGCACACGGGAAGAGAGAGGCCAGTAGCCCACGTCCTCTCGTGCATAAACATGGTCCCTGTCAAAATGTCTTCCAGGAACGAATGTAGCACGTGATCGTGGTAGAAAGGAAAGAAAACACCGAAACAGAGTGAGAAATGAAACTATGGAAGTTAAACCGAAATTAGCAGCTCCGAGCTATGGGGGGCTTTTCCAGGGGGCAAGTGCAGGGGACTACGCACCCTACCGCTGCCGTCCGCGACGAGCTCTCCAGGGCTACGTAATGACCACCTCGCGTGTCACAGAGCACGTGTCACACGACCGCACACGTCAAACGGCTGGGCAGGGCCACATGGAACAGAGGAGGGTCTGCAACGTGAAACAAGGCACGCTGCTTTCAGGAGAAAGGGACAAGTCACCCAGGAAGAAACGATCGGCATTCAGAACGACTTACGGGCACCAGGCCTGCTCCAGCAGCACCTGGAAACAGAGCGGCAGGTAAAGCACATTCTGTATTCTTGTGGAGCTAATATTCCAGAGGAGCAAGACATTTCAAAATACAGACGGAGTATGTGAAGGAAAAGAGGAAGGAGAAAGATGGGGTGGAAGGCACAAGACGGCAGGAAGAGCGTCCTCCCCAGACCAGAGCTGAGCACTCTCCAGAGCTCATCCCCGTGGGGCCCCGCTGTCCCACACCCCCGGCCACTCGAGCATTGGGCCGCGGCCTGTGCTGTCCATTCTGGGAATCCAACCGAGCAGAATCACTGCAGAGAAGTCTCGATGCTGGACAGCAGTAAGGCCTTCAGGACATTCCCTAGAGCCAAGCCGGCGGAGGGATCAAGCTCTTGGGTCACTCCCCCAGGGGCAGGCGAGAGACTTACCCAGAAAGCCGGGAAACCGTAGCCTACAAATAAATCTGACTTGCAGACACAGACGCAGCTCCTTCCGTACTCCCTTGCTTTCTAACATGTCACGCTCATCTGCCTGGAATATACTTTTCTCCTGCCTCCGCCGAGTGATGGCCTCCATCCTCACAACGAAGACCGCCGTGGGATGAACAACGAAATCAGGATGGCTACAGAACCAGGGTTGAGGGCAACGGCCACTCCAAGTCTCTCATGAAGGAGAAGCTTTACTCCACAAAATTTAGAATTCATAGCAAAAGTCTGCTTCTCCTGCAGAAATGCACCTAGAAAAGTCAGGACTTTATAAGTGACCTGTTTCTTGTTTTGTTTGGAAGCTTCGAGCCTCAGGCCGATCTCGATGCTAGCCTTGGGCCTACCCGTCCGCTTGCCTCCCCTGCTGCTCCGATCCTAACTTCATGATGATACCCAAGTTGGTATCTTCCTTGGTCCCATTGCTGGTTTTTACTCTCAGTGTTACATGTCAAATCTCTGGACCCTCCTACGCTGCTGGTGGGGATGTGAAATGGTACGGCTGCTGTAGAAAACAGTCCAGCCATTCCTCAAACAGTTAAACACAGGGCTCCCACGACCCAGCAATTCCACTCCTCGGTGTCTACCCAAGAGAGAATTGAAAACATACGTTCATACAGAAACTTGTACAAGGATCGTCACAGCAGCATTATTCATAAAAGCAAAAAAAAACCCCACCTAAATAATAATGATAAACTGAGGAAAGAAATGTGACCTACCATACAATGGAATAGTCAGCCATAAAAAGGCCACACATCATATGATTCTACTTATAAGAAACATCCAGAACAGACAAATGCATGGAGCCCAAAAGGAGAAAGGTGGTTGCTGGGAGCTGGGGCATGAGAGGGGTCTGAGAGTGACAGCTAGGAGTACTGGGCTCCACACCAGAATGATGAAAACAGGCAAGAATGACACGGTGCTGACGGTTGCAGAACCCTGAGACATACTGAGCAAACAGAAAGGAAAAAACAAAAAACAAAAACAAATAAGAAAAACATTGAAGTATAAATCTTCAAATGGTTTAAGTGGTGAATTTTATGGTATGTGAATTTTGCCTGGTTTTTAAATATCAATTTATTTTTGCTGAATAGGAAGGGTATTAAAAGCAGATTAAATTGTATTGTTCATAGCTGTGAAATATTTTTTCCCATTTTCCCTGTAAAATACACCTGACGCAGAATGAGAATTCACCACATGCAGCAGGGGCATCTGCTACAAAAACTGGGAAGAGCTGGTGTAGGTCCAAGAAATATGCAGCCCCAGCCCCAGCCCCGTCCCCGCTGGACACAGCCTGGAGTCTAGTCTCCGGACGGGGCGCATCGGAGGGGCGCGCTACCGGGGGGGGGGGGGGGCGCTCAGCGCAGCAGCGATTTCTAAGACAGCTGCCCGGACCCAGGGGGAAACGCCCACCAAGCCTGACGGTGGGGTCCCGACCAGTCAGCCTTCAGTCAAGCCCCCCACCCAGACCTTGCCACCGGCTCCAGGACCTCCATCTTACCAACAAACCTTCACTGAGAGGGGCAATCAGAACAGCGAGGAGACTCACCACGAGAAACAAGAATTTACAAAGGCAGAAGCGAAGCGGCAGCTCAGAGGACACCTCGCACAGAAAACGGGAGAGCCCTCGATGTGACTCCCACGGGAGTCCAAACAGACACAGCCTCCCACTCGGGTATTCTCTGCCCACCTCTGGTGACACGGTGGCCTCTAGGGAGGTGAATCGGGTGGCCAGGGTATGGGGTGGGAGAGAGATTTTCACACCATAACGTTTTAATTCTGAAGCAGGAGAACGTATCATCTAGGCTCTTCGTTAGATTTTTAAAGGAACATTATGAAAATGTAAAAATATTCCCGAAATAATTAAAAACGACAGCACTGTCTGTAGTCACATTCCAATACCGCTAAGGGGACAAAAAGAGACAAGACATCATAATCTCCTAGTCTTGCCAAAGGGCAGAGAGGAAGGAGGGAGGGAGGGAGGGAGGGCGGCAGGAAGGGAGAAAGGAGGAGAAGGAACAGGGAGCGGGTGGAAGGGGGAGGAAGGCAGGAAGGAAAAGAGAAACACTGGGGAGAAAAAGAAGAAAATCTGAAGATCACGCTGACACAACAGCCATGTGGTAAGAGTTCCAAACAGAAACAGAAGGTTTTAAAAATTATAAAAGAGCCCTAAACAGACATTTGTCCCAAGAGGGCCCGCAGACCGCCAGCAGGTACACGAGAAGATGCCCAGCACCACTCACGGTCACAGAGAGGCCGTTCAGAGCCACGGTGAGGACGACCTCGCCCCTACCAGAATGGCTAGCATCAAAACACAAGAAACGAGCACGGGCAAGGGGCGTGTGCTGCCGGTGGGAACGTGAATCTGGTGCAACCACTGGGGAGGCCAGGATGGAAGTTCCTCAAAAAAATTAAAAACAGAAATACCATCTGAGGAGTGTCGGTGGCTCGGTCGATTAAGCGTCCCACTCCTGACTGTGGCTCAGGTCACGATGCCACGGTTCGTGGGATGGAGCTCAAGGTCAGGCTCTGGGCTGACAGCACGGCCTGTTTGGGATTCTCTCTGCCCCTTCCATGCACGCTCACGCGTGTGCTCTCTCTCAAAATAAAAAAAGACATTAAAGAGAAAGAAGAAACAGCACGTGACCCAGCAATCCCATTCTGAGCATTTATCTGAAGGAAACAACATTGCTATCTCAGAGGTATCGGCTACCCATGTTTAGTGCAGTGTGATTTACAACAGCCAACACATGGCGACAACCTCTGTGTCCATCAACCCACCAGCTGATGAAGAAAATATGGTAGACATATACAATGGAATACTATTCCATTGTATATATAAAAAGTTGCCCCAATTAAAAAAAAAAAAAAAAAAAAAAGGAAATTCTGCCATTTGCAACCCAGACGACATTATGCTAAGTGAAATAAGCCAGAGAGGGAAAGCCAAAAACTGTGTGATCCCCCTTACATGTGTAATCTGAAAAAGAAAAAAAAAAGTCACACTCATAGAAAAAGAGAGTAAAACAGTCAGGGGCTGGGGGTGGGAGAAACAGGAGAACGTTGGTCAGAGAACACAAACTTTTGCTTTGTTTTGTTTTGAATCTGAGAGAGAGAGAAAGGGCACACCTGTGCTCGCACAAGCAGGGGAGAGGTGCAGAGGGAGAGAATGTGAAGCAGGCTCCAGGCTCAGCAAGGAGCCCAACCCGGGGCTGGATCCCACAACCCTGGGATCATGACCTGAACTCACCGACTGAGCCGCCCAGATGCCCCAGAGAATACAAACTTTCATTTATAAGATCGAAGATATAATATACTTTATGGTGACTGTAGTTAATAATGGATTTCACTTGCAATTTGCTAAGAAAGCAACTTTTAAGCACACTCACCACACACAGTTTATATTGTACGCTTGAAACTAACATAACACTGTATGTTAACTACACTAGAATTAAAATTTTTTTTTAGTATTTATTTTTGAGAGAAAGAGACAGAGAGAGGGACAGAGACAGTGCAAGCAGGCGAGGGGCAGAGAGAGAGGGAGACACAGAATCTGAAGCAACTCCTGGTTCTGCAGAGCCTGACACAGGGCTCGAACGCACAAACTGCGAGATCACGACCTGAGCCAAAGTCAAGACGCTTCACCGACTGAGCCCCCCCAGGCGCCCCTAAAAACATTTTTAAAGGTAACTTTTAAGTGATGGATAACTTGATCGTGGTAGTCATTTCACAACGCATACGCATATCAAATCATTACCTTGTGTGCTTTAAATATATAACAATTTCGGTGGTTATACCTCAATAAAACTGGAGAAAAACAGAAACATAGTCAAGATTTTTTAATTATGTTAGAAATAACTCGAAATGTCCCAGAATCAAACGGTTAAAAAGACCCACCAAGTCATCAAGTGCCAGCATAATGAATGCAGAGGAGACCCATGGCCGGGAGGGGTGGGGGGTGGGGGGTGGGGGGCAGGGTGCAAATAACAGGTCATAGGCAAAGAATCAGAAACCGCGATAGCATCAGTGTTCCTAAAAGAGAAAATGCACGTGGAAAGCCCCAAAATACTGAAGCAATGCACTTCAAATTTGTGAGAAAATTATTTCCAATCCAAACCACACACCTAGCCAAGCTATCAACCGACATAGGAGATTGTTTCAGCAAGCCAGGTCTCAAAAAATGTCGCCTCCCGGAGCACATTTAAGAGAAGCACCACAGGTCAAAGTAAATCACAGAAGACAAGAGACCCAAGAATTGGAGGTCCACCTGTGAAGGGAAGAACACGCAGCCGTGTCACAGGCCCGTGGGGACCCAGTCTGGAGCAGGAGCGCAAAGAGCTCCGAGGTCACCGAAAGAAAAACATGGCCGTGACAGAGTCCAGCTGACCATCACTAAAGGCTCTTTACACGGTTCACCTGGAAAACCTGGGACTGAATTAGTAATAGACGCACAGGAGCCCAGGCAAATGGAAAACAACATAACGGTTTGCACTAAGGAAACACACGAAAGCAAATATTACCCATCACACTGCATGGTTCAGCTGAACAATGTAACAGTTGCTACACATCCATTTAAACCAAAAACTGTTACAAAACTGTGGTGGACGAAAGACGGCCCAAAATCCTCTCTCACTCCCCTGCACAAAGAAATGTCTATGTTTCCACGCCCTTTGTCTGGCCTGGGGCTGTGACTGCTTTCACGGAAGGAGCATGACAAGAGCAATGCCACACCAGCGCCTGCCTAACCTTGGAGAGCAGCCACCACCACGCTGAGAGGAAGCCCAAGCAGCCTCGTGGGAAGGCCCACCTTGGGGAGAGCAGAGGCCTGCAGCCAAGAGCAGAACTGCACTCAGATAAATGCTAGGTTTTCAACCACCGAATTCTAGAACAGCCCGCCACGTAGAAATAGATTCACCAGCACCACAATATTGGGAGGAAGCAGGGAAGGGAGTGGGAGGCGAGGGGACAAGAAAGACCCTTAACTCCCAAAGATGGAACCTGACACAGAACATGTAAACCTCAAAGTTCTCAACTCTGCAAAATGAGCAAGTCCTTTTTTTCAGAGTGCAGACAGAGTCTACAGAAACGACTAACAAGAGCACAGCGGTTGCCTCAGGGGACAGGGGAGCAGAATTTGTTCTTAGGGTTCGTGGTCCAGTTCGATCAAGGAGAAGCTAAGCCAGAAATAGCCATCAACATTTTAGTTGGTGAGGTTATGTTTCCTTCCTTCCTACATTTCTGTATCATACCAATTTTTCACAAAATGTGTTTTCTGATTTAAAAGTTATCTGTAATAGGGGCGCCTGGGTGGCTCAGTCGGTTGAGTGTCCAACTTCAGCTCAGGTCATCATCTCACGGTCCGTGGGTTCGAGCCCCACGTCGGGCTCGGTGCTGACAGCTCGGAGCCTGCTTCAGATTTTGTGTCTCCCTCTCTCTCTCTACTCCTCCCCCGCTTGCACACTCGCTCACTCTCTCTCTCTCAAAAATAAAGATTACAAAATTTAAAAATCATCTATAATAATAATTAAGCTTCCTATTTCGCCTTAATGATGTGTCAAGAATTCACGTATCCTTGAAAGTAGACTTCTATGAACTCCAGCGGGAACTCAAACTCGGGTTCTGCTCCACCCCTACCCTGCCCATCACTCCTGTGCCCAGGGGTTCATGAAGGGAGAAGAGCAGCGAGGTGGCGCCAGGATATGAGCAGCTACAAAGAAGCAGCCCCGAGATCTCGGCCGCGCGCGGAGAACAGGTAGCTGGCGAAGACCACGGGAGGCAACACTGGTTTCTATGGGACGCAGACAGCCCACAAAGGGGCTCAACCACGAGCGGCCGCCAGGTCCAATGCAACAGCAGGTGCACGTCCCTCCCACACCCGCGCTGGCCACGCTGGGCCCCACAAGGAGTCTCCCTGGGGGACTCAAGAGGCTGCCGGTAAAGGAAGAGCGAGGCCCTATTATTAAAACGTAACGGGCCGCCAAGGCAGATTCCCCCTGCCTCAGACACTTATCAACCTACAAAAACAAGGAAGGCCCCTCTCCAAAGGAAGCAGAGAGGGTAACGGTCCAGGATTTCTTCTGAACCAGGAGACAGCCCTCAATCACACTCCACTGACCCGTGGCGGGCGGCCGACACGAGAGCACGGGACGCCACCCTGTTTCCGCCCTTTACTGACGCCACCTGCGGATTCACACGGGTCCCTAGAGCAGCCGAGAGCACTGTACTGTCTGAGAGACACACGCGAGCTTAGCCTCCAAAGGTGGGCAGTGGACAACACGAACCACTCCTATTTTTTCTCAAACAAGTTATAAGCGGTTGAATTTTAAGGAAACAAATACTTTTTTTATACAACTTTCAGAACTAGACAGAAAGCAACCCAATGACCTGTTAACGTGATGCGTAATCCCGACTCAGGTCCCACAAAGCACAGAGCTTCAGAAACAGAACGGGGGGAGGAAAACCCACCACGCTGCTCGGTCGGCAGCCCCGCTTGCAAGCCTTCATTCCGGGCACTGCTGCTTTCAACAAAACATGCCTGTCCTCTCCCACCTGAGGAGGACTAAGCCGCCGAAGTCAGACAGCTTCCCCACGCCCTCAGGCCAGACCTTCCCACAGAAATTCCAACAGATGAGAATCAGGGGCCTCGCGACCAGACGCCGGACAATGCTCGGCAGCACCCCAGTCACACGCAGACCAAAACCCGAGCGGTTCCAAGTCGCCCGCACTCCCTCCTGCTCACCCCCGAGGCCGTGGTGGGTGGCTGCGGCCCGCTCTCGGATCTGGCCACGGGGACTGCATCGGTGCTGACCCCTGAACAGGCAATTGTCTGTTCGGCTCACACACGCCGAGTGCTTGCAGGGACACAGAAGTGAACTAGAGACAAGGCCCCTACCTTCAAGAAGCTTCCACTCAAGGGGGAGGGGCAATAAACAAAGTAACGGCTGTTGTGGAGAAAAATAATCAGCCGGGGGATCTGGGGAGCAGACAGGACGCAATTTCAAAGGCGGGGGTGTGGGGGGGATCAACGTGAGCTTCACTAGGAAACTGATATTTCCACGAAGACATCAACAGACGTTTTCATGATTCTTTAATAGGCTGTTCTTGGTTTCTGAACCCTGAAACCAAAGTAGATATAAATTGTTCTTACAGAAGAGTATTTTGTCTAGATGGTGAATGGCACCCCATCTACCTGGTTTTATCAGACAGAAACTTAGGGGCCACCCCAAACATCTCTCCCATCCCAAACAACAGGTCTTATCAGTCTTATTCCAGAATCCTTCCTACCCACACCCACCTACTTCTCCCTACACCCACCACCTCGGCACCAGCCCACCACCAGCATCCTTCACCGGACAAACACCGCAAGGTCCTAACTGGCTTATCAATCAGCAAAGTCACAGGCAGTTCTCCTCGACGTAGAAAGCATCACAATCACGTGAAAAGCTCATCTGAACACAGATGCCGGGCCCCGCTCCAGAGCTTAGGACTCAAGAGGCCAAGGACAGGCCCGCGAACGTGTGTGTCCAACAAGTTCCCAGGTAAATATGGTGCCAGTCTGGGGCCCAGGCTTGGAGACCCAAGGACTAGGTCATGCTGCGGTGACAAGCCCCAAAGCCATCACCTGTTACCTGGCTCAACCCAAAGGGTTCTCTCCTGCTTACAGTACAGATCTGTGTGCTCCCACAATGAGAGTCAGAAAAAGAAGATATGATAAAGCACACATCCCTCAGATCCTCTGGTCAGAAGCAACAGGTCACTTCTCATTGTCCAAAGCAAATCATACGGCCACACCAAACTCCACGGGGGCAGGACTGTTCAGTCCTACCGGGCACCAAACGTCCAAAGCAAGGACGACTGGAAAGCTCCCCGTGCAAACGGACAGCAGCCACAGCCTGGCCTCCTGTACCCAGCTCTTCACGCTCCCCCGTCCTCCCATCACCAACTCTACAGACGACTCCGACAGAGGCACTGTCCAAAGCCAACGGATGTGTGTCTCACCCACAAGCCCCGCCCTTCCTTATACCCTCCAAGGGCCTCGCGCTGCTCTTAGAAGGAAGATCCTTCCTACAGCCCCAAATTCCTGCCCCCTTCCGACCTGTGCAGCTTCATTTTGCACACGGTCCCCTCACCCTCCGTTCCCGCCCCAGGGTCTCTGCACAGGCTGCCCCCTCCTCTGCGTACGGGTGCCTACCTCAACTAGGTGTGTCCCCCACCAAGCCCTCTCCTGCTCTCTGCTCCAGCACCCATCCCATCAGGAAGTCTTCCCTGAAAGCCAGTCCCCAGCTACATAGAATCTCCCTACAGATGCTACTAGACGCATCCGAGATTTCCTTCACGACTTTCCTCTTTTCTGTCATGGAGAATTCTAAACACACATAAAGGTAGATAGAGCAGGTACAGCCCCACGTTCCCATACCAACCTCGACCTAGGTCAGTCCTGATCCAGCCAGCCATACATCCACTGTCCCCTCTTCAGAGAATTGTGAAGCAAATCCCACGTGGCACATCATTTCATAGGTAAGTAACTGAACGTGTCTCTAAAAGGTACAAGTTCTTTTCATAAGTAAGCTCCGTGCCCAATACAGACGGGGCTTGAACTCGGGACCCTGAGATCAGGTCACATGCTCTACCAACGGTGCCAGCCAGGTACCCCTCAAATTATGTTCTTCAAAGATAACAAAACCATTATGGCAGCTAAAAAAAAATACTTCCTTAACGACACATCCAGTCAGTGTTCCGGTTCCTAAGTATCCCGGCTATCACAGGTGATGTTTAGCCACGTCTCTAACCAACTGGCCTGCCTTGGACACAAATAAAATGTCCACAGAACGCTTTTGTTCCTTGTTGAAGAGATCAGGTCACTGGTCTTGTAGGTTCTGCCAACGGCGACCCTATGGTTTAGCTTAACGTGTTCCTCTCCCCCTGTATTTCCCATGAATTGGTTGTTGGACACAGAGCCTTGATCAGTTTAAGGTTCGACGGTTTGGCAGGACTATTTCAGGGTTTCCAAAGACGTGTCTCCCCCGTTTCATCCCCCTCACAGGTCTGTAAACTCCACGGGGTGAAGGCCATAGGCTCTGGTTCATCGCTGGAACACAGCTGATACTCAGTGAGCGAAGAAACGTTAGAAAGAAGTGCACCGCCATGCTGACTAACAAAAACAGAATGGCCCACCCTCCCAGCCACGTATAGACGGGCTTCTGTTAAAACATCCCGAGAGGCAGAACAGTAAGCTGCCAGAGACGGAAACAAAGGTCAGGCCTTGCAGGGGCTCTAATCACTTATGGCCGCGTGCCTTTGGGTCAGTACTTAATATCTTTGGGTTTCGGCCTCCTGCTGTGAGGGTTCGACGAGAGGTAAAGAATATTCAATGCTGGAAGCTGCAGAGAAAAGCTCTATGCAGACGGCACCAACTTCAAATCTTTTGGGGGAAACGACACAGAAGTCTCTTATTTCTAACATATATTTCAATCTAAAAAATGTAGGAATTCACACTTTCATGAAACAAAAAGCTTCAGGAAAAGAGAAGACTCCAAAGCTGTCCCCACTTGTCAACGGAGTACTCGGCGGCACTGTTCGAGGACCCGAAGACAGGTCAGAAGGTCCTCCCCCTGAAAAAGTCACGACCTAGAAAAGAGGAAGGGACGGGAGCCCACACAATGTGCTGTCACGACAGGGCCTAGCATTCACAAAGCGATGACAAACTTGGGAGCAAAAAAGCCAAACAACAAAGACCCTGTATCTAGTGCTGTGGGTGCTGGGTGGGCAGCACCAGAGGCAACAGGTCACCAGAGCTGCAGCACCAGGACAGTGAGGTCTTGGAGCAGCCAACAGAGATGCTGGACAAACACGCAGGGGCCACACGCTGTGCTCAAGACCCATGGCCTCCTCTACGGAAGGAAGAGGAAGAAAAGCACCAGGGATACTCGTGGCTGGCAGGTGAGATCAGAGCTCCTTTCTGCAGGGAACAGAGATCAGAAACTAGGCCCAACTTCCCTCTCACGAGTACACAGGGAGATAAAAATGGTGCCCCAGCCACCAGAGTTTTCAAATTATGAATACTGGAGTCACCTGGACCAAATCTGTCCCCTGAATTTGAGCCCTATGCTGTGCCCCAGCCCATCAATCCCACTTCAGCCCCCTTTCTTGTATCTGCCCGCTCTTCCCACCCCTACCTCCGGGGCCTTGGAGAGCCACAATTCTCTAGCACTGGTTCGTGAGCCTCCTCTCTGACATCTGTCACCTGCCCATGGCCCTCCCCTGCATTCCCAACCTCACAGCAGGGCAAGCATGCTCACAGCACTTCTGAGACTGTACACACTCAAAATCAAAGAACTGAGAGTCCATTCATTCAAATAATCACGGAGCAACTGATGGTCACTTGGGCACCACCCTAGGCACTTGGGGGTATGAGAGTAATCAAAGCCAGAAGAGAACAAGTCCCCACCCTACAGACATGTCAATGGAGCCAGGCAGATGGACAGATCAATAAAACACAGTGTCGGGGCGCCTGGGTGGCGCAGTCGGTTAAGCGTCCGACTTCAGCCAGGTCACGATCTCGCGGTCCGTGAGTTCGTGCCCCGCGTCGGGCTCTGGGCTGATGGCTCAGAGCCTGGAGCCTGTTTCCGATTCTGTGTCTCCCTCTCTCTCTGCCCCTCCCCCGTTCATGCTCTGTCTCTCTCTGTCCCAAAAATAAATAAACGTTAAAAAAAAAAAAATGTAAAACACAGTGTCAGGGCATAAGTGCCAAGGAGGAAAGGCTAAGGCAGATGGGTAGTGCCAGGGTCTTTTAAGTCAGCGGTCAGGGAAGGTGCCTGGGAAGAGGTCTCAGCAAAGACCTAAAGGCAGGCAAGGAGCTAGCCGTGCAGGTGTTCAGGGCAGAGCATTCTGGGCAGAAGAAACAGCAAACGCAACTACCTGAGGCCGCGCGTGGCCGCGGTCCTTGCGATGGGCCAAAGGGCAGTGGGAACGGAGAGTGGGCGAAGGTGGGCGAAGCACAAAGCGCTCCCGGCATAATTATGAGGGCCTCTCAAAACAGGCAGAGACTTGGGTGGCCCTGTGGGAGTGCGGTCCAAGCAGAGAGTTGAGCGAGAGGTAAGAAAAGCCAACGGTGCCCACGTACGCACTAGGGGGTGTGGAGGCAGGGAGGCGGCAAGCACTGACCATGCAGATGCCCGAGGGAATGGGCCGCAGGACGAGATAAGTGCAGCACAAGCTGAGAGGCCAGGGACGCTGGTCTCGAACCCTAAGGCAATGGAGATCCTTGAAAAGGGGGGCCTCACGTGATCACAGTGCACTTTTCACAGTCGAGGCAGGGTGTAGAGAGCTGACTGAAGGCGGTAAAGCTGGAGTCAGAAACACGCTTTCTGATCTGCTGGCCTCCAGAATACAGCAGCAGAAACACATGAAACGTTACCAGAAACACGAAGGTGCTGCTGATACAAATACATCCTTTAACAGCATAACAAACAATTCACACCATCAACTCTTTCCGTGACAACCCAGTCAGCTTAAACGCTGAGGTCCCAATTCCTTCCAGGAATAAGGAGTGTTCCCTGTACACCTGCTAGGAAACTCTCACTACTGGGAGCTCTAAGCTACAGGCCAACACTCAGCTTAACCAAGACTTTGCAATGTCTGTGCCTCTATGTTTTGTTGAAACCGTTGAAGTATTAGAGAAAAAAGTGCTTTGAAGACGCTTATGTGGCCACTTGCTTGTTGGACGGCAGACTCAAGGACAAAACAACTTTGTGGTCCATCTTCAGTTTTTTACCTAGCAATCCAAATTTCATCAAACCAATCAACTCCTTCAGAAGCTATATTGCAACCAATAGACAAAACGCTGACAAGTCCCTGGGGCAACCAACTTAAGTCTCTTTCTCCCCAAAGGGCTTAGCATAAATAACCATGCCTGGAAAAGAAATTAACAAATCATACAGGGGGTGCCTGGGTGGCTGAGTAGGTTATCCGTGGGACTCTGGATTTCAGCTCAGGTCGTGATCTCATGGGCATGAGACTGAGCCCTGCATCTGGCTCAGCACGGAGCCTGCTAAGGATCCTCTCTCTCTCCCTCTCTCTCTCTGCCCCTCCCTCGCATGCTCACTCTCAAAAAAAAAAAAAAAAAAAAAAAATCACATAAAGACTGTGTGTAAAGTAAGAGCCCAAGCCTCCCTCCATTCACCTCTTGTTTCTCACCTCCTGTTCTGTATTTGCCCCGCAAGACAAACAGGTACAGCCAACACATCGCTGCTTGCTTCATCTCGGTGGTAGACACGGGTCTACTATTCGTTACGCTTACATGCTTGCAGTGTCTCATAATCAACTTTCACTTAACATTGGAGTTAGCTATGATGAGAGAAGGAGACAGCCCTGCCTGGCAAACGCGGTCTTGGCTCCCTGACCGAAGCCCGGTGACCCTAGGCCAGCCGCTTACGTGCCATACTCAGCTTCTTCCAGAGGATCCCTTTCTGCGCCGAGACTTACAGAAAATAAAGGCAAACGGGTCAGGTGCTGACTTTAAAATGGGCTGTTTGTTTATCCTGAGTCGTATGCCCGTATATTCGGCATCCGCTGAGCTCTTGCCGTGAGGAGGCACCCCAGAGCCCGTGCCGCCCAAGGCCAGGAGAGCCCTATCTTCAAGAGCTAGGCCAGGAGGGGGGAAAGGCCACAGCCGGCCACTGGAAGGCCGGGTACTCCGCGCTCCGGCAGGAAGGACAAGCAGTGCCCCTGGTCCAACAGCAGCCTGCGCAAAGGCCTGGAGTCAGGGCAGGGCACCGCATATTTGGGGAACAAAGACACACTTGCTGGAGTCCAGCAGAAGAGGACAGGGAGGCTCAGGCAGCTGAGACGCTAACCCGAAACTGCTCACGTTCTGTCACCAAGCCAGAACCGCAGCAAAAGTGTGTACCAGGACAGGGGAGCGTAAAGCTTAAATCTCCAGTTCCCACTGGCTCCCGAAAGTGTTTCTTACAAAGGTTATTTGTCCAGAATAAGAAGGGCAGAGCAAAACAAATCCAGACGGCAAACCTCAGCATCATCTTAGCACCTTTCACGTGGGCCGTGTCTCACGAGGCACACCTTTTATGGGTGTTTTCCATCGTCTGCCAGCACCTCTGAGTCCATCCCACCCACTCTCACACCCGAGCGTCAAACCATAAAAAGGAAGTAACTAATTAGTTGACATTCTGCCGTAGGAGCTGGGACTTTTCAAAGTTGGGACTCCTTGCAGGAGGAAAGGGCATCCAAACGGGTGGAAGGCTAGACCCACTCCTTAACCAGAGCCGCGGAGCCTCTCATTTCTGGCATCGAATCCCCACAGTTCCTCACTGGGCTCCTCACATTAAAGCGCTATTTACTAAGAGTTCCATATGAATCACGTGCATAAAAACCCTAAGCCTAGTTGCCACACCTGGTGGCCTGTTTGTTGTTTCACTCGCTGTTTCCACAAATCGCAGGTCGGTTTACTTTGCGTAAGAATAAGATTGTCTCTCAAGCTGCAGTTACTTATCTGAAACTCGTACACAAGAAAGTTTACAGCTGGAGTCAGAGGCCAGTCTGACCCGCAGTCATGTAGTCGGAGGGAGGATTTTTGTGCAGAAGAGATCAGAGCTCTCCACAAAAGCTCTCACCAACTCACAAGCACGCAGCACGCCCTCTCTTTACCAACCATCAGCCCAAAACTGAAGGCTGCGGGGCGTCTGAGAAAATGGAAGAAAAGGAAAGGAAATGACTCAAAGTAATCATGCTTAAGGCATGAGTCCCCTTCACTTCCAGTCGGTAGTTTAGATTTGAACTATGGACGGTTGGGGGGTAAGAGCACACAAGGCAAGGGTTGTGCGCACAGGCCGGGTTCCCTCCGCTTGCCGTTTGCAGCTGTACTTTGAAGCACTGTTGTTCTCACACTTAGACAGACACCGAGGGCATTTAAAGCATTTGAAAAAATAAAAGGTAAGGTCCTAGCCGCGACAATGGGACGGCTTCTTACTTAACATCCTGACAACCTCATTTTAAAATACACGAAACACAACGTAACCGGTGCGCGGGGGTACCTACGTGAGCTCCTGAAGTTGTTCAGTGATCAAGGAAGCTCGGGGTTTAACTCCTGTAAAAGTCAAGGCCCCCAAAGTCTAAGCGTGGGTTGTCAGCGCCCAAGCCTCGCGCTCACGCCCTACCACCGCGGCGTGTTCCTCGCAGGCTCACGCTCACGCTCTCACTCTCGCACCCGGAGCCCCCACTCATCTGCTGCACAAGCGTGCGGCCCGGCGGAAGGGCAGCCGCCGATACTAAGTTTCCACCTGGATGTCAAACCTGGGGCGGCTCCGGCCCCCGGGCACAGCGGGAGAGAGGACTGGCGCCGCGGGCCCGCGCGACCTTTCCACCCAGACTCAAGACCAGCATTTTTTAAACGCCCGAGATTTTCAACCGCCCTTCTCACGAGTGGGGCCGCGGCAGCCGTGCGGTCGGCGGCCGGGCTTCCGCGCGTCCCGAGACCCCCCCCCCGGGGGGGCTCCCGGTCCGCGCCGGGTGGGGGGCGGGGGGAGAGGGGGCCGGGGCGGCGCGCGCCGACAGCCCCGGGCGGGGTCCCCGCGCCTCCACCTGCCAAGGCCAGGCCCGGCCCGGCTCCGGGGCGCCCGCGCTGACCAACGGCCGGCGCCCGCGAGTGTCACCCGCGGACCGTCCGCAGACAAAAAGCGCCTCCCCGCCGGCCCGGCGCGCCCCTCCCACCGCCGGCCGGGCCCCGCGCCTCACAAAGGCCGGCCCGGCCCGCTCGGCGCCGCCGCGAACAAAGGCCGCCCGGCCCGCAGGCCGGCACAGGTGCAGCCGCCGGCGGCCGGGCCCAACATGGCCGCGGCCGCCCTCCGCCCGGCCCCGTTAGCCGCGGCCGCCCCCGCCCCGCCGGCCGGCCTGCTCCTCCCGGCCCCTCAGCCCCGGCCCCGCGGGCCCCGCGCCCCCGGACCCCTCAGCCCCTCGGGGCCCGCGGCGGCGGCGGCGGTTGAGCCGGCGGCTCCAGTGACCTGTTGTGCGTCGCATCCTCCGGCGGCGGCGGCTCTCCCGGCGCGGCGGCTCCGGCGGCGGCGGCGGCGGCGGGCCGGGGAGGGGGCCGGGGCCGTGGGGGAGGGAGGGCCGAGGGAGGGGAGGGGGCGGCGGCGGCGGCGGGCGCAGCGCGGCCAGGCCGAGGCTCTCCGCGCGCGGCGCCGACCCCGCCCCCGCGCCTCCCGCCCGCCGCCGCCGCCGCCGGGCCGCCGCCGCCTCGCAGAAGCCGCGGGAAAGTGCGCGCCGCTGATTGGCTGCCGCGCTCGCGGGGCTGCGGCCGGACTTTTCAAATCCGCGCCGGGCGGGGCGCGCGGGCGGGCGGGGCGCGGGGGCGGGCGGGGACCGGGAGGGGGGAGAGGGGAGCGGGGGGGGGGGGGCGGCGCGCGGGGGGCGGGGACCGGGCGGGAGGGGGGAGGGGGCGCGCGGGGGGCCGGGGCCGCGGGACCCCGCGAGCCGCCTCAGAGCAGCGCGGAGCGCGCGTCCCGCTCCCGCTACTCGGCCGGGCGCGCGCCTGGCGGCGGCTAAACCCAAAGCCCGGAGCCGGGAGCCCGAGGCCGGAGCCAGCGGGCGCCGGGTGACGTCACGGCCGCGCGCCCAATCGCGGCCCGCGAGCCGGCCCCGCGCGATCGCGGCCCCTGCCGGGGGCGCGCGGCGGTGGATCTGGGACGTCGGGCAGCCGCGCGCGTCCTCCTCTCAGCACGGGCCACTCGGGCTGCGGTGCGGTGGCCGGTGCGCGCGGCACCGCGGGGCCAGCCCGCGGGGGCTGCCAGCCCGGCACCCAGGTGGTCACCCACGCCCCTACCTCGGGGGCGGGAAGAAGGCGCCCGGGACAGGAAGCGCGGTGGCGCGGGGAAGGCGGAGGTCAAGTTCCAACTACCCCTCCACACACACACACACACACACACACACACACACACACACACACACACACACACACACACACACACACACACACACGCCTGCGCTCCTGGAGCCTACGCTACAGACTTGGCTTCCGATGGTCCCAAACAATGGGAGGGAGCGTGGAAGACAGGCCGGAGAAGGATTGGCCAGCTCGCTGGTGTCGGAGTCTTCCTGCAGAGTATCTGCAGGGCGTGGATTCAGCGGTTCCCCACCCCGTCCCCAGTCTCAAGTCTGGCCTGGAGCTGGGTGGAGTGGGGGATCTGTGGTCAGAGTGAGGACTCGGTCCCTGGAACTGCTGGGCGATGTGCCATTCCAATGAGGCTGCAGCGGGGCAGGGCGGCTTAGGAATGCCAGCCTGTGGTCAGAGCACAGCTTTGAGGAGATCACTCTGGCTGTGGTAAGGACAGGGGGGCTGGTATGGTGGACACGACGATGTGCCGCTCAGGTCCCCTTTCAAGCAGGGTCTTCCTGCTCAGCCTCCAGCCGCCACGTTCTACGGGGTTGGCCTCAGCTGCAAAGAGCCATCTCACCGCAGGTCTCCTTCCCCCGAGCAGCCGCATCCCGTGTCTGAGGGCCTGGGGATACAAAGGCTGTCCATACAGTTCCGCCAATGTAGGACCCTGGTAGGAAACTCTGCGTTAGACGTGGGCACTTCAGAGTCCCCACCTTGACCGGCTCCAAGCTGCTTCCCACCAGAGCAGGGACTGGCATAGGGCAAGCCAGGGCAGGGATGAGACCCTCCCCAGTGTCACAAGTGAAAGGAATTAGGGAATTGCTCACGCTGTCAGCCAAAAGGTATCCATGAGGTCCTAATGCGTGCTGTGTCCTTGCAGGGTGCTGGAGATCCCGAGATAACTGAAGAGACCCCCCAGCAGTCACTGCCAGACTCCACCGGAGCTCCTGGCAAGGTGTCCAGCTGGACGGTGGCTCATTCTTGCTCTCATTTAGCCTTGGTATCTGTCCGGCTGTGGGGAGAATAGGTGTCCTTGTCCTTTCTGGGGGCCCAGGATCCCTCTGGGGAACAAACCTGAAAACTGTCTTATAAATCTTGTAGTACAAGACAGATACCACCATCTCTCATTTGATTTCACAGATTTGGAATTAAAGCTCCTCTCCTGAGGAAAAAAAATGCATTTAGAATAGTATGATCAATATGCAAATTTATTCAAAACATGCAAGTGTGTGTTTAGATTCTCTTGAAGAAAGTGATTTGGGGCTGGCTGGTCTTTTCCCGCCCAGTGCAGTCCTCCCCGGGCTCAGCCTGGCTGACTCAAGGAGGTCCTGAGCCCTTTTCAGCGAGCCTGACCAGCAGGACAGCCCTCCAGCCCTGCACACTCCAGGGGCCTCACCCTGTGGAGACCATATTTCCGATGGCTGAGTCTCCCTCGGTGTGAAAAAGAGGCTCTCAGAAGACTCAGGACACCCCCCCATGCACAGACGGACTGCTGGGTGAAGAGGCCTTCGTGTGCGGGTACATCTGTGCCCCCCACAGGTGTTCACGTGTGAGGCTTCCACAGGTAGGCAGTCGTCCCTGGGGTGGCTATTTCAGTGCGTACAGAGCTTGGCAATTCTGAGAGCCTGGGTAGTTCCGTGCGGGACAGGCTGAGAAAACATCTTCTTGGAAAACAGGCCCGAGGCGTGCGGTGGAGCGCCATGAGAGGCACAGCCCCAAGCCCGGTGGGCCCAGAGGGATCCCAGACACACTGGGACGGCAGCAGCTGGGGCGGAGTCTCAAAGAGACTCCTGTCATTTCTCTGGACAAAAACTCCGTACTCAGAGGCGGGCAATTAACAGATGATGGGGCGAGCGCTGCCCCGCTCTGCCCTGGTGGGGTTCAGCTGCCCTCCATCTCAGCTCCCACAGCACCCCTCCCACCTTCTTAGGCAAGGCCAGCTGGGCAAGGCCTTTAGAGCCAGAGGACTCCAGGCCTGCCTGCTGGCACCAGCAGACAGAACAAGGGCTCAAGAGGAGCGGGGAGTCCCCTGAACACGAGGTCTGCTGCTGTGCCCCTCTGGCCGCCTGCCTTGCACTAGCCGCCTACTCTGGGCATGCGGCTCCAGGAGGCACACTGCAGTCTCCCTCTTGTTTCCAGTGCGGCTGTGGCTGGAGCACTCTCTGCCTCCCTGCTTCTCCCCACCACATGCCCTGCAGCTCACCGCCTGACCTCCCCGGAAGAGCTGCTGCCAAAAGCAGAGCCCAGGCCCCTGAGCCCAAGGAGCCCCATCCCCTGCCAGGGCCAGGGTCCCTGAGGGGCCAGGCTCATCGCTGTTTCCATGGGGATGTGTGCACTCTGACCCCAGCCTTTCTCCATCCCTGGCTAAATAAAGAGGGCTTCCAAGTGGAAACTGGCAGTCTTAAGCCACCCCTCCTCCCATGCCCCAGGTGGCCCCTGCCTCCAAGGAGGGGAAGGAATAGAGGCCCTTCCCCCAGCCCAGGCAGAGCAGGGGGGGGGGACCTCCCCGCACCCCACCTTCCCAGCAGCCCCTTCCCAGCCCTGCCCACTCGCTACACTCTCCAGACTTGGAAACTTGTCTTTTCCGAGGTCTGGCTCTGCCTGTGCTCCCACCTGGCCCGAGGGCCACTTCAGTCTGCTGGGACAGCCACCAGGAGCCAGCAGGCAGCACTGCGAGGCTCCTCAGGGCCACAGTGGCCAACCCTCCGTGGCATGGGGGTCGCTGTCAGGCAGGGAAGATAGACATGTGGACTGAAGCCTGGCTGAGGGCTCTCCCGTCCAAGTCCTGGCTAAGAGGCCTGAGCAGGAGGTTTGTCCACCCTCTCTCCTTCCACCTTGGGGCTGACCCCCCCAGAACCTCCCAGAGGCCTGAAGCACCTGTCATCAGAGTCTCAGTGGTCACCTCCAAGAGCAAACCAAAGCCCAAGGCCAGGGTCCGGTCCTGGAGGCAAACACAGACCCTCCTGCCCCCAAAAGCCGCTTCCTGGAGACCCCACCTAGCATTCCCCCACACCCTCCAGGGACTCCACTTCCTACGTCCCTTCTGATCCAGTCTCTCTCCAGTAGGAGGCAGCCTTGGCCCCCTCCAGTCCATGCTCTGCATTCAACCAGGAGAATGTTTCTTTTGTGTTTTTTTTTTTAATGTTTATTTTATTTTTGAGAGAGAGAGAGACAGAGACAGAGAGAGACAGAATGTGAGCAGGGGAGGGACAGAGAGAGAGGGAGACAGGATCCCAAGCAGGCTCCAGGCTCTGAGCTGTCAGCACAGAGCCTGCCACAGAGCTCGAACCCATGAGCCATGAGATCATGACCTGAGCCGAAGTCGGAAGCTCAACTGAGTTACCCAGGCGCCCCTCTTTTTCTTTTTTAAGTTTTATTTATTTTGAGATAGAGCATGCGCTTGAGTGGGGGAGGGGCGGAAAGAGAATCCCAAGCAGGCTCCCCACTGTCGGTACAGAGCAGGGAATTTTTCTAAACCACAAAACTGACCATGTCAGCCATGACCAGTCCTGCTTGACTCCTCGGGGCGCCAGGTGGCTCAGTCAGTTAAGCGTCTGTCTTCGGCTTGGGTCAAGATCTCAAGGTTGGTGAGTCTGAGCCCCACATCAGGCTCTCTGCTGTCAGTGCAGAGATCTTCTGTCTCCCTTTCTCTTCTGTCTTCAGATCTTCTGTCTCCCTTTCTCTGCCCCTCCTCCGCCTTGCACATGCACTCTCTGTCTCGAAAATAAGCATTAACAAAATAAAAAATAAATAAAAATAAAATCCTGCTATGACTTCTCCGTGTCCTTCACACAAAACCCACTCCTCAGCCAGTGTTGGACTTTCAAGAGTGGGAAGGACACTGCCTGTGCCTCTCCAGCCCAGCCCTCTCCCCAGAGCTCCAGTGTCTGAAGCTGACTCCCTCCCCGCTGGATGTCGCCCCTTGGACAGCCACACCCACCCACCCTTGTTGGATGTCAAATTGAACTTCTTCTCCCCCTGCCCGCACATCAGATCTGAGCTGGGAGACTACTTTCTCCAGAAGCCTTCCTTGGCTCCTCCCAGGCTGGCTGAGTCCCTCTGGAAGGTACACACAACTCTGTGTCTATCTCCAGGTGGCACTGCTGCCTGGACCTGGGTGGCCAGTCTCCTAGTCCTGGTTGCACTTTAACAGGTAGTTTAGGGCCCCACTAAAGTGCCATCAAACAACACGGTTACTGTTTCACAGTTGTGGAGTCCAGAAGCCTGAAGCTGGGGCGCATGTAGGGCCATGCTCCCTCTGAGGCTCTCAGGGGGAATCTTTCCTGGTCCCTTCCCAGCTTCTGGTGATAATGGGCAGTACTTGGTGTCCCTAGGCTTGCCTTGGCATCGGTCCACTCCTGGGCTCTGTCTTCACACAGCCTCCTTCTTGTGTGTCCACGTGTCTGTTTTATCTTCCTTTTTTTTTTTAAGATTTTATTTTTTAAAGATTGTTGAAGGAGAGAGAGAGAGAGAGAGAGAGAGAGCTTGCACACAAGCCGGAAAGGGGCAGAAAGACAAGGAGTGAGAGAATTCCAAGCAGGCTCTGCCTGATGTGGAGTTTGATCACACAGACAGCAAGATCATGACCTGAGCCAGAATCGAAAGTCGGTTACTTAATGGACTGAGCCACCCAGGCACCCCCCTCTTTTTTTTTTTTAAGACTTTTTTTTTTTAATTTTTTTTTTTCAACATTTATTTATTTTTGGGACAGAGAGAGACAGAGCATGAACGGGGGAGGGGCAGAGAGAGAGGGAGACACAGAATCGGAAACAGGCTCCAGGCTCTGAGCCATCAGCCCAGAGCCCGACGCCGGGCTCGAACTCCCGGGCCGCGAGATCGTGACCTGGCTGAAGTCGGACGCTTAACCGACTGCGCCACCCAGGCGCCCCTTAAGACTTTTTTTGAGTAATCTCTATACCCAAAGTTGGGACTCCCAACTCATAACCCCAACCAAGAACCTCATGCTCCACCAACTGGGCCTGCCAGGTACCCCTATTTTCTCTTAAGGACGCCAGTCATTGGATTAGGGCCCCCCTAAGAACTTCATCCTTATTTGATTACACCTGCAGAGGCCCTATTTCCAAATAAAGTCGATTCACAGGCAGGGGGTTAGGACTTGGACATATCTTTGGGCGGACACCGTTCAACCCACATCTCTCTTACTAGCTGTACGACCTTGGGCAGGGTGTGAGGCTTCCGTGTGCACAGCGGGGCAGTAGGGCAGCGCCCGTGGGGAGCGGCTGGCAGGAAGCAATGGCCGCGTGAGGTCAGAGCCCGCCTTCCTGAGGGCACATGCTCCCATTTGCCCGGCGGCCTTCCCTCGAGGAAGCGCGGGGCACGCCCGGCTGCGGGGGGGGGGGGGGCGGGGGAATGGCGCGGGCAGCCGCGGCGTGGAGGTGGGCGCCGAGGGGAGCGGGGGTAGCCGGGCAGGCAAGTTCGCGCGATCCGGCCTCGGGATAGGGAGGCGGCCGCCGGGCGACCCCAGAGGTTAGGGACCTGCCCCAGCCCGGGACGCGGGGCTGCCTCCGCCCTGGCCCCGCCCCACAAGTCCCGCCCGGCCCATTGGCCACGCGCCTCGAGGCCCCGCCCGCCGCTCCGGCCCCGCCCGCTCCCCGCTCCTGGGGCGCTTCTTCCTGCCTCCGACCTCCCATGGCCCGGCTGCCGGCGGGTTGGGTCTCTGCAGCCTCGGCGGAGGGAAGGAAGCGATGCCGCAGCACCGAGGACAGTGATGAGAGGAGGGGCGACCTACGCCATGCCGCGCCCGTCCCTCCTGTGGCCCCCGCACCCTCGTCCTCCGCGGGGACTGCCCCAGGTCGAGGACCACTCGGGTCAGGGCTGCGGCCAGCGCTGCCCACTCATTCAGGCTTTGGCTAAAGAACCACTGGTTTGTGCTAAAGTAGCGCTTCTTTTCTAATTATGAAGATTGCAGGAATTCAAAACCCAAAACAACAAAGAGAAGAACATGAAAGGTCTTCCCAAGCCCTGGGCCTGCCGGAAAGTGTAAGCCCTGGTAACAGCTTGGGGGACGCTTTGGACCACGGCTGTTCTGGACTAGTGACCGGCTTCACCAGCCTGAGTTGGGGACTGATCGGAGGCAGCAGGAGCCGCCATTCAGAGTCAGCCTGCTGGGAAGCCACACAGGACACAGAGCCTGGCCTCTCTCCCTCACTCCTGTACCAGCCAGATGGATCATTTAACATTTTTTATTGCAATAATGTCACATTTACAGGAAAGATGCACAGGTAACACAGAGCTCCCCCCACCCATTTCCTTTAATGTCCACACCTTACATTTCCGTGGTAGCTTTATCACAACTAAGAAACCAACGTCAGTCCATCACCACTAACTAAATTCTAGGCTTGATGCAGAGCTCCCCAGGTTGCCCACAAACGTAGAAAGAGCTTGCCTTTGAAAAAAACACATTTGATTGAGGCTCCTGTATGGGCTATTGGAGAGAATCCTGCCAGACTGGCCCTCTACTGCAACCAATCATTAACATGGACAAAACAGACGAGGCAGCCCTTTTCAGGTATGAAAAACAGGAAATGCAGGACTGCGATCCCCAGGGAAGGGAAATTCCTGAGGTCCACCTTGCCCACCCCAGCTTGCTACTGTGGCAGTCTCCCACCCTGGCACAGAGAGATGGCGTCCAGCCAGGCCACCCCGTATTACTGAGCTGAGGATGCAGTGGTGCTGCTGGAATCCGTGGAGAGGGGAGTCTCAGAGTTCCCACTGTCCTTGGCTGAGGACGGGGCTGCACGGATGGTGAGGCCTCCAGGCTTGCCACAGAACAACTGTCGTGGGAGCTCTGGGCCCGCTGGAGTGGACACCTCGTCTAAGCCCATGAACGTCCCTGGCGTATGGCAGAGACACCGGGATCCATGCCCCGGGAACTTGTCTATTCTTGATTGTCATGTGTCACGTTACCCCAAAACTTAATGGTTGAAAACAACAGTAGACATTGATTATCATGTGCAGTTTCTTCGGTCGGGAATTCGGGGTGGGTGAGCCAGCTTTGGGGCTGCAGGTGGGCTACCAAGATGGCTGACTCGGGTGTTTCTGGATATTGGCAGGCGGCCTCCGTTCCACCCCACAGGGGCCTCTCCACAAGCTGCTCCAGTGTCCTCCCAGCACAGGGCTGGCGTCCCCTGGAGTGGGAATCCGCAGGAAAGAAGGCGCAAGCTGCAGAGCTCTTAGTGATCTGGCCTCGGAAAGCGCACACTGTCATCGTCAAAAGAAGATAACAGAATCTAGAGACTATACCGTATTATCCACAACAAGCAATGAACAATAAAGTCACTCAGCATGCAAAGAAAACAGGAGATGTGGCTATTATCAAGGAGAAAAAAAGAGGGGCGCCTGGGTGGCGCAGTCGGTTAAGCGTCCGACTTCAGCCAGGTCACGATCTCGTGGTCCGGGAGTTCGAGCCCCGCGTCAGGCTCTGGGCTGATGGCTCAGAGCCTGGAGCCAGTTTCCGATTCTGTGTCTCCCTCTCTCTCTGCCCCTCCCCCGTTCATGCTCTGTCTCTCTCTGTCCCAAAAATAAATAAACGTTGAAAAAAAAAATTAAAAAAAAAAAAAAAAAAGAATCGACAAAAGTCAACCCTGAGCCCCATTTTAGGTTTGACAGAGAAAAACTTTAAGGCAGTTGTTTTAAGATACTCAATAATTAAAGGAAAATATGGTCTAATGAATGAAGAGAAATCTCAATAGAAATTAGAAGCTGTTAAAAAGTACCAAATAAAAATCCTACAAATGACAAAAAAAAAAAATCACCATATGGGATTCACAGCAGACTGAAGCTGATAGAAGAGTGAATTTAAAGACAGACTAAGGGTCATTATCCAATCTGAAGAACAGGAAAATGTTGAAGAACATGAGCAAGCCGTCTCAGGCACCTGCTGGACAATATTAAAGGGTTAACATATGTGTGTTAGAACCTGAGAAGGAGATGGGGCGCCTGGGTGGCTCAGTCGGTTAAGCACCTGACTTCGGCTCAGGTCATGATCTCTCGGTTTGTGAGTTCGAGCCCCGCGTCGGGCTCTGTGCTGACAGCTGGGAGCCTGGAGCCTGCTTCGGATTCTGTGTCTCCTTCTCTCTCTGCCCCTCCCCCCTTGCGCTCTGTCCCTGTCTCTCTCTCTCTCTCTTAAAAAATCAACAAACATGGGGCGCCTGGGTGGCTCAGTCGGTTAAACGTCCGACTTCAGCTCAGGTCACGATCTCACCATCCATGAGTTTGAGCCCCGCGTCGGGCTCTGTGCTGATGCTAGCTCAGAGCCTGGAGCCTGCTTCCGATTCTGTGTCTCCCTCTCTCTCTGCCCCTCCCCCATTCGTGCTCTGTCTCTCTCTGTCTCAAAAATAAATTTTAAAAATTTAAAAAAATTTTTAAAATCAACAAACATTAAAAAAAAAAAAACTTCATAAAAAACAAAAAGAACCTGAGAAGGAGAGAAAGGTAGGACTGACACAGGAAAAAAAAAAAAAAACAGTTGTCAAAATAATGGCGAAACTTTTCCACAGTTGACAAAAACATTGACTTACATATCCAAGAAGCTCAGCAAACCCCAAGCAGCCCTGCTGGGGTGCGAGCACACATAGGCACTTCCTGGTCAACCCGGAAGGGCCCGCAGCATGGAGAGAGTCAGAGGCCCTAAACAACCGCAATCCAAATAGCCCACTCTATGAACTTTCCCCAAAAAGGAAAGAGCTATGTGAATGCACTGACTTGCCAGAGGCTCATGCAGGTTAGTGGCAGGGGGACTTAGTGGCAGGGGGACTGTGCCTCAGTTCAGAATGGCTAGTGGTCCGGGGAACAGCCGGCCAATGAGAGAGAAGGGAAGAGAAGAGAGTCCGGGGGCACCTGGCCGGCTCAGTTAGTAGGAGCATGTGACTCTTGATCCCAGGGTTGTGACTTTAAGCCCCACGTTGGGCATGGAGACTAATTAGCTTTTAAAAAGAGAGAGAGAGAGAGAGAGAGAGAGAGTCCAGAAACAGACCTTCCTGGTAGAACTTTGATATATGACTATCCAATAAGAAGGCCTGGGAAAGGACTGTGTTATCTACAAGTAAAAAATGAACTTGGGCTCGCATCTCACACTACACGCAGAAATTCCTGGAAACTCCAGGTGGGTCAAGGAAGAACGAAAGAAAATCTTTAAGGGGTGCCTGGGTGGCACAGGTGGTTCAGCGTCTGACTTCGACTCAGGTCATAATCTCACGGTTTGTGGATTCAAGCCCCACATCGGGCTCTCTGCAGCCAGCACAGAGCCTGCTTGAGAACCTCTCTCCCCCTCTCTATGCCCCTCTCCTGCGCTCTCTCTCTCAAAAATAAATAAACATTAAAAAAAAACCACACATCCAAACAGGCTTGAAGAAGAAGAAACTGGAGGTCTGACAGCACCATATACCAAGACAGGTTATAAAGCCAGAGTAACTAAAAGCACTTGGTATTGGCTCAAGTGTAGCAAAAACAACAAGCAACAGAATAGGGTCCCAACGGGCTACCTGCTGGCTAACAGACATGCCACAATCGCATCAGGGGTATGTCAGTTGTTTGCTTCTGTAACAAGTTCTCACAGACTGAGTGGCTTAGCACAACACAAACCGATCGTCTCCAAGTTCTGTGGGTCAGAGATCTGATGCAGGTCTCGCTGGGCTGATGACCACATGTCATCAGGGCCACATTCCTTTCTGGAGGCTCCAGGAGAGAACTCATGTTCTCACCTTTGCCAGCTTGAGAAGGCTGCTCACATTCCCCGGCTCAAGGCCCTTCCTTCACCTTCGAGGCCAGCAAAGGCTGCATCGTTCCGACCTCTTCCTCTGTATCAGATCTCCCTCTACCCTTCACCCCTGCCTGTCTCATCCATTTCTAAGGATGCTTACGATGACATTGGCCCAGCTGCCTCTTCCGGAATAATATCCCATCTCCAGATCCTTAATACAATTATCTCTGCAAAATCCCTTTTTCCATGTAAAGCAACATATTCCCAAATTCTGGGATTACGATGGGACACGGGCATCTTCCGTAGCTGTGATTCTGTCCACTGAATAAATGGTGCTGGATCTACTTGGTACCCATAGGGAGAAGTAATCCTGATGCCTGCTTTACAGTATACAAGACAAACACCAATTTGAAATAATCATAAGCCTACATGTGAAATATAGAACAATTAAGTTTCTAGAACAAAACATAAAAGAATGTCCTCATGACCTTGGGGTAGCAAAAATTTCTTCAACTCACCAAAAAAGAGATTAAATCATTAAAATCAAGAATGATTCCTCAAAGACACCATTAAGAGTTGAAAAGGTAATCTACTGAAAGGAAGAAAAGGCTTGCAATACATACATCTAAGGACTCATATCCAGAACACACCAAGAATTCTTACAAATCAATAAGAAAAAGGCAGATGACTGAATGGAGACGTTGACAAAGAACTAGCCTTACTTACATAGACACTTCCCAAAATAGCAAGTCCAAATGGTCAAGGGTAAATGAGAGGACGCCTCAAAATTTTCAGTCATGCAAAGGAAGGAAAAATGAAACCACAATGTGCCTCCAGAATAATTATAGTCATAGTCACAACAGAAATGAGGGTCAGTGAGGGTATGGAGCGGCTGCATCCCTCCTGCTCTGCTGATGGCGGGCTAAGCCGAGAGGACCCCTTTGGAAACCATTTGTCAGTCCCTACGAACACTGAATTTAAGTACACCCCTGACCAGCAATTCTCCTATCAAAGCTGTATGTATGTGCAAAAAAGGCACATGTGAGAACATTAACAGCAACGTTGTTCACACTGGCCAACAGCTGAGGGCCCATCAACCCTCCCAGCACTGAAAAATGAGCTGTGGTATACTCATTAAAACACATAATGGGGTACTGTGTATCCCATTGAAAAATCCCCGATTTTATATACCAATGAAAAATAACGAATGTGACTCACAACAGTGCTGATGAGTTTGATAGACATAGCGTTAAATGAAAGTAGCCAAATTTAAAACGCATCCACCACGGTTGACTCTTGAACAGGGGCACCAACCCCTCCACCCTCGTGTACTGGAAAATCCACGTATAACTTTTGACTCCCCCCAAACTTAATTATTAATAGTCTACCGCTGACCAGAAGCCTTACCAATAACAAAAATGGTCGAGTAAGGCATATTCTGGGGGCGCCTGGGTGGCTCAGTCGGTTGAGTGAGAGTCTGACTCTTGATTTTGGCTCAGATCATGATCCCGGGGTCATGGGATCGAAGCCACATTGGGCTCTACGGAGTGTGGAGCCTGCTTGGGATTCTCTCCCTCTCCCTCTGCCCCTCTCCCCCACTTGTGCTCTCTCTAATTTTCTTAAGTTTATTTATTTGAGAGAGAGAGAAGCAAGGGAGGGGCAGAGAGAGAGAGAGAGAGAGAGAGAGAGAGAATCCCAAGCAGGCTCCACAGTATCATCGAGGCAGAGGAGCTCAACGTGGGGCTCGAACTTGTGAACCTCAAGATCATGACCTGAGCCGAAACCAAGAGTCAGTTGCTTAACAGACTGAGCCACCCAGATACCCCACTCTAAAATAAATTAAAAAGAGGGGTGCATGGGTGGCTCAGTCGGTTAAGCATCGACTTTGGCTCAGGTCATGATCTCAGGGTTTGTGAGTTCGAGCCCCTTGTTGGGCTCTATGCCGATGGCTCAGAGCCTGGAGCCTGCTTTGGATTCTGTGTCTCCCTGGCTCTCTGCCCCTCCTCCCCCACTCACGCTCTGTCGTGCTCTCTCTCTCTCTCTCTCTCACAAGTAAAAAAAACATTAAAAAAAATTTACAAAAAATGATCCAGGGGCACCTGGGTGCCTCAGTTGGTTAAGCATCCAACTTTGGCTCCGGTCATGATCTCACAGTTCGTGAGCTCAAGCCCCTCTAACAGCTCAGTGCCTGGAGCCTGCTTTGGATTCTGTGTCTCCTTCTCTGCTGCTCCCCCACTTGCGCTCTGTCTCTGTCTCTCAAAAATAAATAAATGTAAAAAAAAATTTTTTTAATAAATTAAAAACCAACAAACGCAAAACAGGCCAAAGTGGTTTTGAGGCAGCAGTTAGAGTGGAAGGCGGTGTCTGAGAAGGGGTGACAACAGAGGGGGCATGAGGCTTCTGGAGCGCTGGCGGCCTTCTGCCTTGATGGGAGAGGGGCAGCATGTGTGTGCGCACAACAGGGAAACGCTTCAGACTGCTCGCTTAGGACTTGACCACTTCACTCTACATACATAGGTATGTACACTTTATATACGAGTCAAATTTAAAGTTTAAAGCTAAAACCTTTCATTTTAAAAGTTTGCAAAAATATACATTTGCATCACATTGACTCAGCAATCCAGCTTTTAGGGATTTTTCCTTGAATCCGTTATGATTAAATTCACCTTTAGGGGCACCTGGGTGGCGCAGTCAGTTAAGCGTCCGACTTCAGCCAGGTCACGATCTCGCGGTCTGTGAGTTCGAGCCCCGCGTCGGGCTCTGGGCTGATGGCTCGGAGCCTGGAGCCTGCTTCCGATTCTGTGTCTCCCTCTCTCTCTGCTCCTCCCCCGTTCATGCTCTGTCTCTCTCTGTCCCCAAAATAAATAAAAACGTTTAAAAAAAATTAAAAAAAAATTCACCTTTATATACAGAAACCCCTTCAAATAACAGTGACTGAGAAAAGATAGATGTTTTCTCACTTTTAAGTCAAACAAGTCCAAGGTTGGCAGTCCAGGGTCCTTTCTTTCCATTCCATCACCCTCAGTGCTTTGCAGGCAGAAGGAAGAAGGGTCAAGGGAGGCCGGTGAAAGGAGAACCCAGCGCTCTGTTACGGAGACAGGGAGAGAACGGGCGTGGCCGTGGGCTCTGTCTCAGCCCCACAGACACCATTCTTGAGTACCCATGACCCAAACGAATGTCTCTTCCATACCCGAGCCCGGGCCACTGCCCCGGTCATGCAGGTTGTTCTGACAGGTGAGAGGGGGCTGGTGGCCAGCGCCCACCCCTTCTGCTGCGTGTGCCCGGTGAGCCTGCTTTCAGTCGGAGGAAGGCATGCCTTTCCCCATGGCGCTCAAAGGCGTCCTGGCTCTTCTACCCAAGGACCTTGGCCTCCAGCCTCACTTGAGGCTCTTCTCCCGGGCTCACTTCCTAGCCCCTGCCGTGGCCGGTAAATGTGGGCCACCCACCACCCACTGTGAGCACCCCCCTCTTGCTCTGGTACCTGAGTCCAAACCCTCTTCAGGATGAGCAGCCTCCACAGGCCGGTGGTCCTGCCACTTCCCACCGTCCCGCACTGCTCCCACCTCTTCCACCCTCCCCCCACCCCCCGCCCCAGTTTAAATTTCCCAGTCAAGCCCTATGGCCACTCTTCTGCACACATCTTTGCTCCACTGTCCCTCTCCTCCTTTGTCACACTTCTGGGCAAAACTCCAACCCCGTCAAATCCAACTTCACCTGCTCTGAGCCTGATCATGGCTGCAGTACGGCACATAGCGGGGTCTTTGTCTGATCCCTGATCTGTCTCCTAACCCGCCTCCCTAACCTGCCTCATGACCACCCCCCCCATTCCCAACCTGCCTCCTAATCAGATGTCTAACATGACCCAAACACACACATCCCTAATCTTGCCTCCCTAACCTGCCTCCTAACCAGATGTCTAACATGACCCCCCATCCCTAACCTGCCTCCCTAACCAGATGTCTAACATGACCCCCCCCCCCCACACGCACACGCCTAACCTGACTCCTGGCCTCACCCCTAGCTAGATTCTCTGACCTCCCTAGCTGGGACACCTGTGCTGACTGAATATTCCACCCTGTTTCTCTGAAGTCTTGTCACTTATGTAAATGTGGAGTGACTACGGAAAGTTGTGTTCAACTTGTGGGGAGCACAGGAAAAATCAAAAGGCCTGTAAAAAAAGAGAAGAGAGAAAGAGTGAAAAGGGTCCATGATACAAAACCAGACCTGCTGTGCCAGGATTCTGTGCACTTGGACCTGCTGCATGAGGGGCAGGGCAGGAAGGCAGCTGTTCATACGGCTTAAAGGGTATGCACGGCAAGCTGGCAGGATGCCAGATTTCTACTTCTTTTTTTAAAAAAAAACTATTATTATTATTTTGTTAAACAAGCTCTATGCCCAACAGGGGGCTTAAACTCATGATCCTGAGATCAAGAGGCACAGGCACCCCTCCATTTGTTTCTTTATATTTTTTACAAACTTGTTATAATAAGCACATGCTCCTGACCTAACTAGAAAACCCAAAGTTTAAAGTTACTCTTGAAAAAATGAATTTCTCTAGGGGTATCTGGGTGGCTCAGCTCGTTGAGCATCTGACTCTTGGTTCTGGCTCAGGTCATGATCTCGTGGTTTCGTGGGTTCATACCCCACCTCGGGCTCTGTGCTGACAGTGCAGAACCTGCTTCGGATTCTCTCTCCCTTTCTCTCTGCCCCTCCCCTGCTCATGCTGTCTCGCTCTCAAAAATAAGTGAACCTAAAAAAATTAATTTATCTAAAACCCTACCCTGGCAGAGCTGTAGAAAGCGTCACAGATGGTGTTCAGAAGCGCCCACCCCCACCCCCTCAACATTCCCCCAGTGGACACCCTATTTTTGGCTTCTCCCTCTCATGCAACCTGGCTAGGCCAGAGGTGAAACATCCCAAGGGGAAGTGAACGATGTGGCCACATTTCCTCACACCGGTCCCTCAACCCCTGGGGCAATACTGAGGCAAGTGGGGCTTTCCCCCCCACTCACTGTCCTTCAGAGTCCCATGGACTTCTCATTCCCCCTGTGGGGCCTGCCTCCTTGCCCCTTGATGGCTTCGGAACAGAGCCTTCGGGAGCTGAGGGCCAATGCCAGCTACCAGCACTAGCACAAGCTTTCTCCTGCACTTGCGGCTTTGAAAGGCCAGTTCTGTCTGGTCTTGAACACCTATTTGCCAGGACTCAGACCTGACCCTGGGTAGGGGGACAACGATTGCCCTTCCTTATCCCACCCTTGCCTCCTGGGGAACGTATAGAAAAGAAGCCTGGCTTTATGGTATTTTTGGCTTTGGAGGCTTCAGTTTTAGGAATCCATGTGCTTAGATTTACTGCAGTTGAGGTCTCACTGCCCAGTGCCAATGCAAGCACCGCGTATCATCTCCCAAGTGCCCTGTACTACCTAGCTCCATTTTCTCCCACCTGAGATGGGGACTGCAGACCCATCCCAGTCCAGCGTCAGGCAGTTCTGGTGCGGGAAAACCACTTCAGGCGGGCTATTTCTTCCTGACGGTGAGGGCTGAGTGCTGGCGGAGCCTCCTAGGGAGAACGCCATTCAGCCAAATTCAGTCTCTTTACAGTGGGGAGCCTGCTAAGACCAGGAGTTCCACATTCGCGCACCCCGGAGAACAGATTTGCACTGAGTACGCACTGCAGGACCTTCACCAAGCGGCACCCTGGGGTAACATTAGCGAAAAAGAGTCGGGCAGAAGAAGCCAGAAGGAGGGAAAACACCTTCCAAGCAAAAGGTCGGAGAGGAGCAAAGCATGAGAGAGCGGAAGCAGTGTGGCGCGTCCCGAGAAAGCGCCTGGTGCCACTGGGCTGGAGCGCAGGCTGGTGGGAGTGGCCTTCCGGGAAGACCGTGTCCACTGGGCCCCAGGAGCTGGCCACCCCATTTCGCCCAGCCTGCCTTCCCTGCGTCACCTCATCCATCCCCGCACGACCTTCGCGGATAGGACACCGTCTTAGGAAAGGGGAGTGTGGGGCTCAAAGGTCCTGCACGGAGAGATCTGGGAGCAGGGGTTTGAGCGGTCAGCCCGGTGGGCCGGGCCGCGAGGTAGGGGCGCCGCCCTGGGCCGGATCCGAGACCGACCAAGGGTCAGCCATTCAAGCCGGGCTGTCAGCGCCCCTCCGCGGGGCCCTCCCCGAAGGCGTCCCCGCGGCCGTACGCCGAGCCACAGCCGCTCGGAAGCGGAAGGGCCCAGCACGCGTGCGCAGCGGGCACGCCCGGCCGCGCGCCGGCTGCGCGCCGAGACCCAGAATACCGCGCGCCCTCGGGGGCCGGCCGTCGCGGGGCATGCCGGGACCCGTAGTCCACGGAGGCGCGGGCCCGCCCCGCACCTGGCGGGCGGCTGGCGCCCGAGGGGCCCAATGGGAGCGGCGGCCCGGCCGCCCCGCCCCGCGCCGCCGGACGCTGTGCCGGGACATGGCTGCCGCCGGTGCCGGGTCGTTGAGCTGAGTGTCGGCCGCCGGGAGCCAACCGCCGCCCTCAACCGTCCGCGCGGGCGGGCCGAGGCGCCGGCGGGCCGGCGAGCAGTCGCGGCCGCCGCGGAGGACGGGGAGGCAGCAGCAGGAGGCCGGAGCGGCCGCCGCAGCCGGGCACATGGCGTCCATCTTACTGAGGAGCTGCCGCGGCCGGGGGCCCGTTCGCCTGCCGCCGCCCCGCGCCGCCGCCCCGAGGGGTAAGCAGCCGTCCGGGGCCGGGTGGGGGCTGGGAGCCGGGACAGCGCCGGGGCCGGCAGCGGCAGCGGCAGCGGCAGCGGCGGGGGTCCAGGGGCTGGGGTGGGACCGAGGGGCCAGGGGCGTTAAGAGGGCCGGAGCAGGGGGGTCCGGGTGTCTCGGCCGGGGCCGAGACCGGCGGACGGCAGAGGGCCTCGGGCCCAGCGGCCCCGCGACTCCCCAGCGCGAGGCGGCGCCCCGGTGGGGTGGGTGGGTCGGGGCGCTCGGGCGCGGCCCGGGGCTGGGGTCACGCCGGGCCGGGACTTGGGGCGGCCTCGCCCCTCCGCCACGCCCCGACCAGCCGGTTGCCGGGGCGTGAGTGCCGCGTGCGGGGCGGCCCGGCGCGGGCGGCGGCCTGTGACTCACTCGCGCTGTGACCTTAGCCGCCCGGCTGCTGGCCGCTGCGTCCAGAGCGGGTTTGGGAAAGTTTTTTGAAGGGAGCGCGCTGACGGCCAGCCCTGGGGCTGTCTGGGCGCTCCTCTCGTGGTTAAGCTTGGTGGAACGTGGTGTTCACTCACGAGGACAGTCGTGCCCTTGGGCCACGTTTAGGACTCTTCACGTGAGACGGCCTGGGTCTGCCGCCTTGTGGGACATCCGTGGGACCGATATCCGTATAGGACTGTGTGGGGCATGTGTAGAGGGGCCCCAGGCCTTGCTGTGCATGGCCCCAGCCTGGCCCCTTTGTACCCCCAGGCTCTGTGACCCTAGCTGTCCACACAGATCACACCTAACGCGGGGCTCCTAGGGGTTCACATGTCAGCAGTCCACACTCCCTTTCTGACTCTCTCCCCTTTGACATTAACCTTTCTGAGTTCCTTATTTGTAAGATTGTGACTTGCCTTACAAAATTTAGATTCAAGTAAAATAAATTTCAAGGTACTGTACAATTCACAAAAGCACTCCCAAGAAACATGATTCTTGTAATTTTTTTTTCAACGTTTATTTTATTTTTGGGACAGAGAGAGACAGAGCATGAACGGGGGAGGGGCACAGAGAGAGGGAGACACAGAATCGGAAACAGGCTCCAGGCTCCGAGCCATCAGCCCAGAGCCTGACGCGGGGCTCGAACTCACGGACCGCGAGATCGTGACCTGGCTGAAGTCGGACGCTTAACTGACTGCGCCTCCCAGGCGCCCCGATTCTTGTAATTTTTAAGTGATGGCTGGTTGGCTTCTTAGAACTTTGGAGCCATGGGAAGGGCATTGGGCCGCAAGAACTGACAGTGTGAATGGTCTAGGTGCCCAGTCAGCCTCCCATCTTACCACCTGCCCTCAGAGTTTTCCGTGTTTAGGATGGTAATGAAAATGGCCACTTCGCGGCTCTGTGGCGTGTTCACAGTTTAAAAGTTAGCGGAGTTTGTCCTGTGGTTGCATCGTTCTGGGACCACCGACGTTTCCTGTAGTTGGCACTGTTCTGTATTACACAGGAAGGGGCTGAGAGGGGGTCAGGCCTCCGGGTTGCTGCGGGGCCAACAGGGAATCCAGAGCCTGTGAGACCCAAGACTGGACTGTGGGGCACAGTCCCAAACCCTCCGAAATGGCACTCCCAGCTGGGCACAGCAGTCCTTCTCTGGAGCACTTTTCCCCATCGTTAACTTATTTTATGAGTATGGCTCGTTGTCGTAATTAGTAAACCAACTTTGAAGCGTTATTATCGACTGAGGTCCTATACTGTATTCGGATTCCTTTCGTTGTGTTCCATACTTTCTTCTGATTTTTGTTTTGTGATTTACATACTCTATCTCTATTCTGCACGTACTTTTCTATTTGTTGGAAACATTTCCTTTACTTCTTTGATTTGCACACATTTTACTCTGATGTCTTTCTTTGTCCCAGGATCTTATCCAGGACACCACGCTACATGTAGTTGTTATTTCTCTGTATAGTCTTGGCTGTGACACGTTGCTCAGGTTTGCCGTGACGGTTTTAAGGACTGTTTAGATCTAGTGTAGAATGCCCCTCTATTGGGATTTGTTTGGCATTTTTTCTGTTTTTCTTTTTTTAGTTTTTAATTTTTCTTTTTTCTTTTTGAGAGACAGAGTGGGAGTGGGAGAGGGGCAGAGAGAGAGGGAGACACAGAATCGGAAGAAGGCTCCAGGCTCTGAGCTGTCAGCACAGAGCCCGACGCGGGGCTCGAGCTCACAGACTGTGAGATCATGACCTAAGCTGAAGTCGGACGCTTAACGACTGAGCCACCCAGGCGTCCCGCGTTTGGCATTTTTTCATGGTTAGACTGGGGTTATGTGTTTTGGGGAGGAAGATCACAGGTGTGATGTCCTCATCACATCCTGTTTAGGATGCCTGCTAGCAAGATGAGTTTTGTAGTCAGTATTGACCTTGATCACTGGGCGGAGGTAGTATTTGTCAGATTTCTCCACAATGGGGAGTTACTTTTCACCCCCTTTTTGTGCCATGCTTTGGAAGTTGCTGTGTGGGGCACATACTTGGGAGTGGGCTGGGGCCCTGTAGCGGGGGGACTGACCGGGTTTGCCACAGACTGGGTGAGAGCCGTGAGGTCTTGGCCTTTGGCGACTATTGAAACCGGGGAGGACTCGGGGAGGAGCAGGCCGGGGCAAGCCGTGGGTTCTCAGAGCAAGTGCTCAAGGGACCTCAGAGTCTCCTATCCTCACAGGTATTCCAATGCAGGGTGCCTGGGAAGGTGCTGGAGGGTGGGTAGGGAGGATCCTGCCCGGAGCAGCTGGTGGAGAGAACCCAGAGAGCCCTGTCTCCTGGAAACCAGGTGGAGAAAGGTGTGGGATATGATGAAATACATTTGGTCTGTGCCCCGTCCCTGTTCCTGGCAGAGCTCTTAGAACCTTTGATAGTTCCTGCAACAAAGGGGTGTTTCGTGTTACTTATAATGAGCCCCCTTTCTTCACACCTATGCTAACAAGGTACCTGAGATTAGAGGGTTTGCTCTTCCAGCCCAGCCCCGACCTTCAGGGAGGGGAAGGGATCTGGGGATTGAGCTCAGGCACCAGAGGCCGAGGCTGTAGTCAGTCACGCCTAGGTAAGTGAGGATGACTCCTGACTAGGGAGGCTTGGGGAGCCTCGGAGTTGGTGGCTTCTGCAGATGCCGACCCCACAGGGACAGAGGCTCCTGCGCCTAGGAGTCTTGGAGACCTTCCTTGGGACCTCACCGTCTGGCTGTTTTTCCTGTCCTGTCTAATAAACTCTAATAGTAGGCAGAACACTTTGCCGAGTTCTGTGCTGTTCTGGAGAATTAACAAAACTGAAGGTGATCGTAAGAACCCCCAAATCTGTAGCTGGCAGATGTGTGGGTGGCCTGGGGACCCTGCTTGCAGCTGGTGTCCCTAGTGAAGCAGTCTTGTGCCGAGTGCTTAACCAGTGGGTTTGCATTAACTCCGGATAGAGTCAGAATTGAACGGTGGTTGGGCCCCTGGGTGGCTCAGGTCATGATCTCACAGTTCGTGAGTTCGAGCCCTGTGTCGGGATCTGTGCTGACAGCTCAGAGCCTCAAGCCTGTGTTGGATTCTGTGTCTCCCTTTCTCTGTGCCCCTCCCCTGCTCGTGCTCTGTCTCTCAAAAAATAAAATAAGATGTTAAAGAAAAAAAAAAAAGAATTGAATGGTGGGTTGCCCAGTTGGTGCTGGAGTATGGGTTGTTGGGAAAAAAACAAAACAAAAGAAAAGGACTTCTAGAAGGAAAGAGTGGCCCACCCATGAACCGTATCTCAAGAGTCCCCATCACCTCCAGGAATGGGGTTTCTCAGAGGGCCAGGGAAGCCTTCGGAGTGGGGAGATTCTGGGAAGGGACCAGGTGGGATCGGGATGCACAGTTCACACAATGTAGAGATGGGGGGTAGGCCAGGCAGCTCTGGGAGCTGGATGGCTTGTGTGCTTGCTGGGGTGGGGGTGGGGGTGCAGCGTGGGGTTGCAGGGAGCAGGCCCAGGGTGGGGGTGTGCAGGGAGTGCATAGGGCAGGGGTGTGGGGGGCAGCCCAGGATGGGAATGCGGGGTGGGGGGGTGTCCAGGGTGGGGGTGCACTGGGGGAGTGTGCAGGGCAGGGGGCTGGCCCAGGGAAGAGGATGTGGAGGGTGTGCAGGGCAGGGATGCGGAGAGCAGACCCAGGACAAGGGGTGGGGGGGTGTGCAGGGCAGGGGGCTGGTCCAGCGCAGGGGTGTGTGTGTGTGGGGGGGTGTCCAGGGTGGGGGTGCAAGGGGGGAAGTGTGCAGGGCAGGGGGCTGGTCCAAGTCTGGGAGTCCTCTGTTTGGTCCTCGGCTAGAGTGAGAAAGACTTGGTGTGATTGGAAATGTAGTGTTTGAAATGGAAAAGGTTACTTTATGAACCACAGAGACCACATGTGAGCCCAGACCCCAGCTTAAAACAAGGCTGTCACTCATACTACAAGGTCCTAAATTTAATGTTTGATGGGAATATGAGAGTTGCCTATGATGACATCGGGCTCCTTCTGAGTTACATAAAGTGACCAGTGGAAGTGTGTGTCCCCAGAGGATCCACTGGGAGCAGCCTGGATGTGCCCTGCCTGGTCTGCTCCGAGCTTGTCCAGGAGTCGGCACCTGTCCCCTGCCGTGCCTGTCTGCTCTCCTCCCTTCTCACGCTGGCTCCCCGAGTAAGGCCTCGGCACCCCAAGCCCGCTCTGTGCACTCCTGCTGCCTGAGGGTCTTAGGGTGCTGGCCCGCCTTTCCAGCCCTGCTCTGCCCTGCCAGCACGTGCTGCCCCAGGATTGCCAGTGCCTGTCTCGTCCCCTCCACCGCTTGTGTCCGCAGCACAGGGTCTGAGCACAGGTCGTGTGACTGGACTTGGAATTTATGCTCAGGGAAAGTGTCAAAAATACACGAAAATCCTAAAAGCATGCTGTACGCTCAGCGGTAGTGTTTATCCAAGATACGGTTTACTTGCAGTGTTTGGTCTACGAGTGGTTCTCATAACCCTCGCCCTCCTGTGGGCAGAGAAGTTGGGGGACCCTTTGGATCAGGCCCTTGCTTGCCCCGTGGGGCTGTCTGTGCACTGGGGGGTCCCGCGCAACTGCGCATCAGCTAGAGCGAGTAGGGAGGGGTCCCGCCTGGGGAGACCTTCAGGCCGGGCTCTGGGCCCTCGGCTGGTGGAACCCGGTGTCCCCGGTAGGGGTGCGTGAGGCCAGGGGCTGCCTCAGGTCCGCCTTCTTCCCTAGAGCTACCCCAAGACACCGTGTTCCTAATGTGTCCCTTCACTTAGCAACACCCTGAAACCTTCCGGCACTCAGAACACGCTTCCAGACACTTACTCTGTGAAAGACACGGGGCACCCTTTCGGGCTCTAAAAGGTGGTGTTGGTGTGAAACGCCTGGTTTGACACGACTTTTCTTGCTTTTTCTTTGTCTCTGTCATAGGTGGTCTGGGAGAGCCGGCTTGTCTCAGTTGTGCCAACGCCGTGGGGTTGATAAGCCACTTGTAAGTAAATCGTCACTTACCGTCCTTCTGTAAGTGGGAGCTTGGAAGTGCTCGAGTGACGTGTGACTCCTGATTGTGGGGAGACAGTACCTCCTGCTTTGCTGTTTTTTGTTTTCCTTTCTTTTCACCCTTTATCTTTTCATTTTGAAACATAACCACATGTTAGTGGGTCTTTGGAAAATAAGCATTCATAATTTCAGTGTCTGTTACAAATATTGTTAGCATTTTGATGTATTTTATTCTGGTCTTTTGTTCACGCATCTGTTTTTTATTTGTTTATTTAAATCCTTTTTATTTAGTTTTGAGAGAGCGCGAGAGTGTGAGCAGGGGAGGGGCAGAGAGAGAGGGGGACAGACGATCGCTCTGTGCTGATATCAGCAAGCCTGACGCGGGGCTTGAACTCACAAACCGTGAGATCCTGACCTGAGCCGAAGTTGAGCATCTGACTTCCCACTGAGCCACCCAGACGCCCTCACACGTCTGTTTTGGAAAGCTGCGCTGGGTACTTCGCACCGTGTGCTTTGCCCTGCTCACACGGCTGCTGTTTTCAGTGGCTTTTCATGGACTTTGCAAAAAGACGTTGGGTGCTCCACGCAGCATTGCAGGTGTGGGGCTCCCTCAGTGAACACACCAGACCCTCGCTTGAACCCCATTTGGTCCTTCACAGAGCGTCATGTTGAGCGAGTGGTGGCCGCAGGGCTCACTTACCCCCACCTGGTTCTGGGGATATGTCTGCAGTGTGGATTTAGCCCTTCCCTCTGGTGAGAAGTCTGTGATACTGTTGCGAGGCTTGGAGGGCTTCCTGGAGGGAGTGGCATCCACTCTTCCCTGTCCGCTGTCGCAAATGGACTTGAACTTCTCTCAGGGTTCCCGTTCTCTCCCACCTGCATTCCCTCTGCCCAGCATCCCTGAGCACAGTTTCCTTCTGATCCCCCTCACCTACGTGGTGGGATGCCCAGACCTTTCTTCCTGATCCCAGGCCCTTGTCCCAGACACCCAGAGTGGAGCCCGTCTCTCCCTTCTATCCCTGATTCTCCCTGTTGGAGAGTGCAGGACCCCCTTCCCAGGTGCCACCCAGGTGGCCCCTCACAGCGTCTTGCCCATGGAACCACGGGGGCTTTTAAGTTTTTTTACTCATTTGAGATCGTTAATTTGTTACCTCATCTGGAGAGGGGCCCCTGAGTGGCTTGGCTCAGTCAGTTAAGCGTCGTACTTCGACTCAGGTCATGATCTCACGGTCTGTGGGTTCGAGCCCCACGGTGGGCTGTGTGGTGACAGCTCGGAGTCTGCTTGGGATTCTCTCTCTCTCTCCCTGTCTCTCTGCCCCTCTCTCTAAATAAATAAACATTTGTTTTAAACAGACCTTTTTTCTCTCCCAGGTGAAGGTCACTTTCTTTGTGTAGGCCACATGTGTTAATTGAAGGCAGCTCCCCGATGTGTTGGATTTGGTCTCGTTAATGGACCTCTTGTCTCGTTCTTTGAGTGGCTATTGCTGGCGCGTAAGTTGCCAGCCGTCTTGTGTCCAGCCGCTTCTCACCGCTCCCTTTACTAGGTTCCAGCTCCTTCTGTAGCACCTTTCCTTAGTGGTGGGCGTGGTCCTGGGACGTGGTGACAGTAGCTCTTGCTTCTGCTGCTTTTGGGTTCCCTCGGCAGCCGGGTCTTGCCAGGAGAGCTGCAGGCAAGAAGTAGTATCTAGTGTTGAGTCTGGAAGGTTGGCTTTTGTTTCTAGGACTCTGCTGTGTCTTTTTATTCGTAGTGCGCTAAAATGTTTTTATTAGGAATGCGTGTTGAATTTTTCAGGCACCTTTTCAGAGTCAAATGTACCTGCATTTAAGATTCATATTAAAATATAAGCACTCTGTGCTTTATTAACATGAATTTTTTATAAGTTAACAATTTTTAGAAAATTAAACACTTTTTTTTACAAAGTTAAGCAGTGAGGGGCACCTGGCTGACTCAGTCTGTGGATCATATGACTCTTGATTTCAGGGTCGGTCGTGAGTTCAGGCCCCACGTTGGGTGTAGATTACTTAAAAATAAGTGAAATAAAATTATATGTAAAAAAAAAAAAAAGGAAAGTTACATAATGAGAACTATAAAGCTGTTTTGCTGAACTCATGCATTTGAAATGAGCAGTTATAGGTGAGAGTTGAAGTTTTATATCACATCCAGCACACGTTACTTGTTACTTTGATGGCACAGATAAGTATCGGTGACCCTTGAACAAGAACGCAAGGCGGGGCTGGGGGCGCTGGCCCCTGTGCAGTCGAAAGTGCACCTGTAACTTTTGACTTCCCTGAGACTTAGCTACTGACAGCCTGCTCTTGACCAGAAGCCTTGCTGAACATAAAAAGTCAATTAACACGTGATTTGTATATGTATCATATGCTGTAGTCTTACAATAAAGCAAGCTAGACAAAAGAAGACTTAAGAAAATGGTTAGGAAGAAACGCTTATGGGACTGTCCCGTGTTTATGAAAAAGCCTCAGCGTGGACGCGGTCCCGGCACAGAAGTCCGTGCGTGGCGCGGGCCTGTGTGGTGGCGGTGCCCCGTGAGGGGGTCTGTCATCTCAGTTTTCAGCTCTGGTGGTCCCGACCCCAGAGCGTGAGCGGCTGCGGAGTTTCTGATCCAGAACCACTCGATCGATGGGCGTTATCTAGCTGCCCTTGACCTCCTTTATCCTAAAAGTGAAGGCAGAGAGGGAGTCCAGTAAAGTGCAGCCCCTTGGTTGCAAAGCCCCCCAAGCACAGGGGGTCGTTCGGTGGCAGGACGGGGCTGCCGTGAGGCTCTCGGGCTCCTGCATGGGACCACTCGGAGGACTGGTGGCTGGTGCTTGCCTGGCCCCCGGAGTGTCCTGCAGGGTGCACTGGGTACCACAGGGCCTGGAGGGCGCGGGCAGGGGTCCCAGTGCCGTGGACGGCGGCCTCCCGTTCCCCAGCTGAGGGGCACCTTGTCCTGCGGGCAGCGTCACCTCTTGTCTCTGGGCAGAGAGGCAGCCTGCGCTTCGGGAGCCATTCCTCCTGGTCCTGGGACCGGTGGCTTTATTGCCCGCCTCTGCTTCCCTTGCTTGTTGCTGACGCCATGTCCCTGAAGAACTGAACGCGGCACGTTGAGGGTTGGCGCCCTCCGTGGCCCAGCCGGAGGCCATTGTCTGGGTGGGCTGTCCCCCTGGGAGGGGGACGTGCCAGGTGGCCCGCAGGTGCTGTGCCTGTGGCATCGTTTCATGGGTCCAGAAGGTGCTGTGGGGGGAGCAGGCCTGGGTCCCTCTGCCTGCCCTCCTGTGTTCGTGCGGCTGATGCCACGAGGCCCGGGAAATGCTCTGACCCGCGAACGCACTCCTCTGCCAGGGGCTGCTTAGGACTTCTCCCCTTTTTTTTAAGATTTCATTTCATTTCTTTTCATTTCATTTCATCTGTTTATTTGAGACAGAGAGAGAGAGAGAGGATACCAGGCGGGCTCCGTGCTGTTAGTGCAAAGCCCATCGTGGGGCTCGATCTCGCAAACTGTGAGAATTCACAAACCCCATGATCAAGAGTCGCATGCTGGGGCGCCTGGGTGGCTCAGTCGCTTGAGTGTCTGACTCTTGATTTCTACTTGGATCATAGAGGTTGGGCTCTGTGCTGTGTGTGGAGCCTGCTTAAGATTCTCTCTCTCTCTCTCTCTCTCTCTCTCTCTCTCTCTCTGCCCCTTTCCCTTGCCCATACTCTGTCTTCAAAAAAAAAAAAAAAAAGTCACACACTCTACCACCCGAGCCACCCAGGCACCCCTGGTTTTTCTCTTGTTGAAGGTGGCAGCAAGTTGTCAACATTGAGGTGGACGTGGGAGCCCGCACCCTTAGGTGAAATGAATGCCTTTGATAGGAGTCCCTCAGCGTTTTCACGTGAACAGACAGACTGTCTTGTAGTGACTGTGTATTTCTTGTTGACGTTTCTTTTGTCCAGAGTGGTTTTTTCCCACTTTAAGGGGAGCGAAGAAAAGAGAAAGCAGGAGAAGGTCTGGTGGTGGGCCTGTGGGAAGCTGGGCCCACTGACCCCGTGTAGGTGAGGCGGGCGCTTCTCGGGAGGGATGCCGAGCCATGGGCTCTAGCGACCTGGGGCAGAGCAGGGTCCCGGCAGTGCCCAGATTAGTTTTGTTTTGACGAATATTTCTAAAGTAATAAGTTACACAATTTTATGCTTTTTGAAAACAGCTAAACCTTTCTGGGTAGTATATTGGTAATGTTAGTTTCTAGCATGCTTGAAGATAGCCAGATCCCGGAGCCTCGCTGGCCCCAGTGGATATGCGGGGTGCCTTTCAGCTTGCTGTGTTTTCGCGAGTCTCTGCTTTCACCTGTTGGCTGTGCTGTCCAGCGCCGACATCACGCCTTCTTGTGGAAGCTACTTGCTTCCTTGCTCGTTGAGTGTCGGGAGCCTGGATCATTAAGTTGGACAGAGACAGGATGGCAGGCTGATCCCTGCATCAGGAGGTGAGGCTGAGGCACAGAAGGCACAGTCTGGGGCCACAGTCCCACAGCCGCAAGTGACTGAGCGGGTCTGCTGTGCTCTGTGCAGCCTGTCCCTCAGCAGCTGTGACCCAGTCAGGGCAGGGTGGGTTCAAGGCCGCGCCCTTCCCGCTCAGGTGTTGACTGTGGGGCCCTGGGGCTCACGGCACAGGACTGACCCTGCCCTTTGAAGGCAGGAGGCCGTTGAGGGGTTGCTCGATGGGTGGCGGGTGATGCCCTGTGCCAGCTGCACCCACGTGATGCAGGCTGTGAACCGAGGTGGGCACGCCTCTGGCTGTCCTTCAGCATTCCCCACCTGTAAGAGGTACAGCTGGACCAGACGTTCCCTGGCTTCCTCCAGCCCCGATTGGCGGCTGCCAGCTCCCTGGTGGGTGTCGTATGCACCTGGCGCTCTGGGTACTTCACGTGTCTATTACTGCACACATTTATAGAGGACGCTCACGAAGCACAGAGAGAGGTTAATTAACTTGCCCGAGGTCTCAGCATTGAGTAGTGGATTGGAATTTGGGATGGGGCAGGCAGCTGCGGAGCCCAGGTCCCGTGAGATGCTCCAGCCGATGGGAAGAGGCTGGGCTTGTGTCGGTTATGAGCACGAGCCTATGAGCTGACTTGGAGCCTGTGGCCTCCCGGGGGTGGGTTTGTGCCCGGGGGCGGGGGGAGCGTCGTCCAGTGTGACGGGTGGGGTATGAAGGAGATCCCGGGGCTCCAAGAGTCGTGCAGGTAAGGTGTTCCAGCGCTGGATGTCATCGAGGCTCTGGGCTGAGCAGAAGCAGCAGCGTGGGGAAGACGGAGGAGCGGGTCCCGGGCGTGATTCGTTGGGTTTTCGCCACTTGGTACAAACGTCTCTGCTGGACAGTGCACGGGTTTGGGTCCCCGTGGATTTGAGCGTCCTCACTAACTTCCGGGGCTCGCTCAAGAACTGCAGATCTTCGTAGAAAGTCACCTGGTAGGGAACGGACCTCCCTGCCCCGCCTCCACCCCCCCAATTCCCCAAGTCTGGGAAGCCACCTGGGAGACCTGCCCCGAGGTCGGTTCTGTAGTCCGGGGGTCAGGGGCCAAGCTCTGCTGTTTGTGTCCAATCTGCCCTTCCTTCGAGCCCCCGGCCCCTTGGTGCCCTGGTGCCACCTGTGAGCCCACGGGGACCGACAAGCCCCTTCCCAGCAGCCCCTCTTCCTCCTGATGTGTTTCCTGGGCACGCAGACGCGGTGGGGAGTCGGTGTCGGTGCTGGGAAGATTGAGTGTCTGTGTGGTTGTGACGCAGCCTGGTCCGTGTCGCGCTTGCGGGTTTGAGGTGCCAGGAGGTCGCCCCTCATCGCTGTTTTCCTCTCTCTCTCTTCAAGGAATGTCTCGTTTCGCTGCTGCACTCCTGCCCACCCCGTGTACCTGTCCTTCAGGACCGATCCCCGTGGCTGCTGGACTGCGAGACCCGGGCGCATGTGCTCGGTGGCCCGAGTGCCGTGGGCCCCCGCCCCCGCTGGCCTGTTGGTCACAGGGCCTCAGTTCCTCCCCACGCGCTGCTGGCACTCCACGCCCCCGCTGGGTGACGACTCTGTGGTGGAGAAGTCCCTCAAGTCCTTGAAGGACAAGAACAAGAAGCTGGAGGAGGGAGGCCCCGTGTACAGCCCCCGCCGGAGGCGACCGTGAGGAAGTCCCTGGGGCAGAGGGTCCTGGACGAGCTGAGGCACTATTACCACGGCTTCCGCCTGCTCTGGATCGACACGAAGATTGCGGCGCGCATGCTCTGGCGGGTCCTCCACGGCCACAGCCTCACCCGCAGGGAGCGTAGGCAGGTAATGGATGCTCGGCAGCTCCCGGTCGGGCCGCCTCTTAGGTGCTTTCAAATACTTCCGGGGCTTTCCTTCTGCAACTTGTGGTTAGAAGATAATAATAACAACAGGAAACTCTAACCGTGAACCTTCCTGTACCACCGCTGATAATCTCTCGGTGCCTCCGCGGCCAGAGGGTCTCTCACACCCGTCTGTGGTCTCCCGTCGCTCTGGCCTTGTGCCACCGCGTCGGCCTTCTTTCCTGTCGGAGGCCTGTGCCCACCCCGGCGGACTTCTTTTGCAGGGTAGCTGCCTTTTCTGTCTCGTTGCTTTCCAGATGTCTGTCTTTAGGGCTGTGCTTCTCCCTCTGTGAGCTGGGTCTTACTTGTTGGCTCTGAGCTCCTGACTCAGGTCTCACCTCTGTCATCGGCTCCAGAACCTGCCCGCCCACCGGCTCTTTAGCTGCCGGGAGCTCTGGTTCAGCATTCGGTACGCCAGCTTTCTCCGCCATTCACCAGCTCTTTTATTTTTAAACCTGTTTCTTCATGTTTATTTATCTGGAGAGAGAGTGAGCGTGAGCAGGGGAGGGGCAGAGAGAAAGGGAGAGACGGAATCCAACTCAGGCCCCTCACTGTCAGCCCAGAGCCTGACTCGGGGCTTGAGCCCACGAACCGCGAAATCTTGACCTGGGCCAAAATCGAGAGTCGGACGCTTAACCGACTGAGCCAGCCAGTCACCTCTGCCCTTCGCCAGCTCTTAAAAAAAGATCGCTCCTATTTTTCAGGAGCTCAGACCTTCTGGGTGCCTTACTTTGCCTGAAATAACTGACAGTTACACTGTAGACCTTCCCTTCTCCCCTTCTTGCTCTTTTCTCTTCTGGTGGGTCCCCGGGGCCCCAGGGGCAGCTTTAACTTCTCAGTGCCCTAGGGTTCTCCGAGGAAAGGTGCAGAAGGTTCCTCTGTGAGAAAACAAGGACTTGACTTTAACGCGACCTGGGGAGCTGGCCGTTCGGTGTGAGAGCTCCTCTGGCTTCTGATTTCATACGTGTTCTCAAGAACTTCTGGAGAGCCTGGGTCGTGCTTGTTTGGCTGGCTGGGATTTCCCCTGGGATGCCACGTTAGAAGGGAGCAGATGGAGAATTGAAAGAAGGACAGTCGTATTGGAATCTCAGGATCATCCTGTTAGCGTCTGTCGGATGTTGATGACGAGGCGCGTTGTTGAGTTAATCACAATGTAATGCTTTATATCCCGGACTCCCGTGCGCTGCTCCCCTACCCCGCGAGAGCTGTGTGCATTTGCTGCTTCCGTGAGGATGATGAGACTTCGTAAGAACAAAAACAAACGAGTGGGAGCAGATGAGCACGTCCCAGCGAGAGGTCCCAGTGAGAGGCCCCAGCGAGAGGCTCCAGCGAGAGGTCCCAGCGAGGCCTCAGTGAGAGGCCCCAGCAAGAGGTCCCAGCGAGAGGTCCCAGCGAGAGGCCCCAGCGAGAGGTCCCAGCGAGAGGTCCCAGCGAGGCCCCAGCGAGAGGTCCCAGCAAGAGGTCCCAGCGAGGCCTCAGCGAGAGGTCCCAGCAAGAGGCCCCAGCGAGAGGTCCCAGTGAAAGGCCCCAGTGAGAGGTCCCAGCAAGGCCCCAGCGAGAGGCCCCAGCGAGAGGTCCCAGCGAGGCCTCAGCAAGAGGTCCCAGCAAGAGGTCCCAGCGAGAGGTCCCAGCGAGAGGTCCCAGCAAGGCCCCAGCGAGAGGCCCCAGGGAGAGGTCCCAGCGAGAGGTCCCAGGGAGAGGTCCCAGTGAGAGGCCCCAGTGAGAGGTCCCAGCAAGGCCCCAGCGAGAGGCTCCAGCGAGAGGTCCCAGCGAGGCCTCAGCGAGAGGCCCCAGCAAGAGGTCCCAGCGAGAGGTCCCAGCGAGAGGCCCCAGCGAGAGGTCCCAGCGAGAGGCCCCAGCGAGAGGTCCCAGCGAGGCCTCAGCGAGAGGTCCCAGCGAGAGGCCCCAGCGAGAGGTCCCAGCAAGGCCCCAGCGAGAGGTCCCAGCGAGAGGTCCCAGCAAGGCCCCAGCGAGAGGCCCCAGGGAGAGGTCCCAGCGAGAGGTCCCAGGGAGAGGTCCCAGTGAGAGGCCCCAGTGAGAGGTCCCAGCAAGGCCCCAGCGAGAGGCTCCAGCGAGAGGTCCCAGCGAGGCCTCAGCGAGAGGCCCCAGCAAGAGGTCCCAGCGAGAGGCCCCAGCGAGAGGTCCCAGCGAGAGGTCCCAGCAAGGCCCCAGCAAGAGGTCCCAGCAAGAGGTCCCAGCGAGGCCTCAGCGAGAGGTCCCAGCGAGAGGTCCCAGCGAGAGGCCCCAGCGAGAGGTCCCAATGAGAGGCCCCAATGAGAGGTCCCAGCAAGGCCCCAGCGAGAGGCCCCAGCGAGAGGTCCCAGCGAGAGGTCCCAGCGAGAGGTCCCAGCAAGGCCCCAGTGAGAGGCCCCAGCGAGAGGTCCCAGCGAGAGGTCCCAGCGAGAGGCCCCAGCGAGAGGTCCCAGCGAGAGGCCCCAGCAAGAGGTCCCAGCGAGGCCTCAGCGAGAGGTCCCAGCGAGAGGTCCCAACGAGAGGTCCCAGGGAGAGGTCCCTGTGTGCATATGGACTTGGCAGGGGTAGCACATGGGAGAGGCTTTGTGGGGCTGTGCTTTCTTCTCCTTGTTTCAGGGCCTTCCAGGTGATTTGAATTTGAACAAAATGTTGGCATATAGAAGAGTGAGTCTTACAATTAGGATATTTACAAAGGCAAGCGGTTGTAAAATAATTTGTAGGAGTCGTTTAAGTGGAAGATAGATTTGAAATGTGAATTTAACTCTTGCTGTTGTCGTGAAGCAGAATTCACCAAACGTTGGGTTGTTCCTCCCCCCCCACCCCCCAGGGAACGTGAGCTGGGTTTGGACCGCCGTGAGACAAGTTAGCTGTACCCCACTGGCGGGGCGTGGTTGCCATGGTGATCCTCAGTCCAGAGGAGGCGCAGTCCAGACACCTGGTGTATGTGCTTGGCCGAGGCTCCAATGGGGCGAAGGTGCCATCTGTGGGATTATGACTGGCCACCTCTGAGTCAGAATCCTACCCAGGCGGAATGATAGGACAGCACCACGGGGCCTCGATGGCCTCGGATGGCTGGTCCCCCGCCGGCCCTGCCGGCCGGCCCTGGTGCGTCAGGACCAGGGTTGGGTGCCGAGAGCCCCTCGTCCTGGGCAACAAGGCCACCCCTTTGCCTGTCATGCAGCGCACGTTCGTGGGGAACCTGGTGCTTTAAACCATTCGTGGACGACCGGTTTCTGAGTGGTGGCGTCCCACATGGCACAGCAGCTCCCTCACTGCGATCAGCTGAAAGTCAGCCCTCCTTAAAAAAAAAAAAGAAATGTGAATTTAAGGTCACAACTGTTGAATGCATGCTGATCATGTGAAACAGAGAATGACAGAAACGTCTGAGGATTGCTGTGGAATAGAAGTATTGGGAAAGTAGTTTTGTGTTCTGACCTTGGGCCCCGTGGACCTGCAGGGTTTGGAAGGACTGTTTCTGTCCCCCAGATGCTCACAGCAGAGTCGGCGCACCCTGGAGATGCCTCTCGGTGGCAGTGTGAACGTTGCAGCAGGGAGGATGGAGAAGCAGGGCTGAGGTCTGGTCACGGCGTGCGTCTGTTGACAAGTGTCCGGCGGCCGTGCAGGCAGACTCTGGCCCGTTACCGGCCTGCGTTCGCGCTCAGTTAGCCGAGCGTTCCTTTAGTGCCTCAGCACCGTGCGGGGGGGCTGCAGCCGGGGGCCTGGTCGGCGCGCTCCCAGGGGCTCTGGGGAGCCGAGGGCGGGGGGCCTTCGGGAAGGGGCTCCTCCTCCCAGAGCTTTCCCACCACGTGCTTGCTTAAGCTGAAGCACGTCGGAGGGCTGATGCCTTCATCTGCAGCGACGCTCTTGGGACGGTTAAACCGCTCGCTGGTCCTCCTTCGACGCCAGGTGTGTGGTTGGGAGTCACCGAGGCTTCTCCGAGGCCTCGCAGTGGGTGTTAGGTCCTCAGAGGCTCTGGCTGCACCAGCCTGCTCTCATCTGGTCCTTGACCCCTCCTGTGGTCGAGCGAGCCTCGTGCTCCAGCAGATGTGGCAGCAGCCACAGCCTGGTAGCCGTGAGCACACTGGGCCCCCGGCCCTGGGCTTCGCTCCTCCCCACGAGGGGGAGCCAGGGCTCCTTGGAGGCGGAGCCCAGCAACAGCCGGGACAGCAGTGGTACAAGAGGAGGAGCCTGGGTCAGAAAGTAAAGAGAACGCGGGCACCTCTGGGCGTGGCCGGTGTGGAATAAAACAGATTTCTTGTTTCATTTCTTTCAACAGTGTTGTGCAGTTTCTTTTTTTCTTAACATTATTATAAATAGGTTTTTTTTGTTACAAAATAAACAACCTAAAATTTACCCTTTTAGCCATTTTTAGGTCTGTGCTTCTGCGGCACTGAGGACCTTCCCAGTGTCGTGAACGTCCCTACCACCCGTCTCCAGAACCCTGCTGTCTCCCCAAACTGAAACTCTGCCCCCGTTCCACACTCACTCTCCACCCCCTTCCGCCAGCCCGACACCCACCACCTCCCTTCTGTCTCCGTGATCTGACTCCCCTGGGGCCTCACGTAAGGGAGGTCACAGAGCGTCCGTCCCTTCGTAACTGGCTTACTGCACTTAGTCTGCTCAGAGTTCATCCGTGTGGTGGCAGGCAGCAGGCGGCAGGAGTCCTCTTTTGAGGCTGAGGCTGAATAGCACTCCATTGGGTGGATGGACCACACTTTCTCACCTGTCCATAAGTCACGGACACTGGGTTTCTTCCGTCTTTTGGCTCGTGTGGGTGAACAGAGCTTTTAAAATTTCAGTCTCCACGTGTTGATTGCTAGTACAGGTGACCCTTGAACAACACAAGTTCGAACCGTGTGGATCCATCTCTAGGTGGGTTTATTTTATTTATTTTATTTTTTTCCCCAACTTTTTTTTTTTTTTTTTGGGGGGGGGACAGAGAGAGACAGAGCATGAACGGGGGAGGGGCAGAGAGAGAGGGAGACACAGAATCGGAAACAGGCTCCAGGCTCTGAGCCATCAGCCCAGAGCCCGACGCGGGGCTCGAACTCACGGACCGCGAGATTGTGACCTGAGCTGAAGTCGGACGCTTAACCGACTGCGCCACCCAGGCGCCCCAATTTTTTATAAATATACGAACATGGAAAAAATATGAAAACGTGTACGCTACTATAAATGTACTTTCTCTTAAGATTTTCTTAACGTTTCCTTTTGTCTGGCCTTATTGAAAGAATGCAGCATATGATACCTACAATATACAAAGTGTGTGTTAATCGTTTACGTATTGCTAAGGATTCTCGTCAACAGTAGGCTGTTAGGCTTTTAGTAGTTAAGTTTTGGGGGGATGCAAATTTATGCGAGGCTTTTTGACTGTATGGGACAGTCAGTGCCCCTAACCCTGTATTGTTCAAGGATCAATTGTATATAGAAATACAACTAATTTTTACAAAGCTTTTTTAAATGTTTGTTTATTTTGAGAGAGAGGGGGAGAGAATCCCAAGCAGGCTCCGTGCTGTCTGTGGAGAGCCTGACGTAGGGCTCGAACTCACAGACTGTGAGATCATGACCCGAGCCAAAATCAAGAGTCGGACACTCAGCTGACTGGGCCACCCAGGTGCCCCCACGACTGATTTTCATATATTGATCTTATATCTTGCAGAGTCACCAAAGACGGTTGTTCTGGGATCTTTTTTGTTTCTTTGTTACTGTTTTTAAAGATTTTACTTTTTTTTTGCAAACATTTGTTTTCCCATTTTTGTGAACATTTGTAATCTTTTGTAAAGATTAACATTTTTTAAAAAAAACACGTATTTTGAGAGAGAGAGAGAGAACGAGAGAACACGAGCGGGGGATGGGCAGAGAGAGGGAGACAGAGGATCCACAGTGGGCTCCGTGCTGACAGCAGAGAGCCTAATGCAGGGCTTGAATTCGTGAACCTCGATATCATGTCTTGGCCCCTAAACATTTTACTTTTAAGTGATCTCTACACCCAACGTGGGGCTCGGATTCACAATCCCTAGATCAAGACTCGTATGCTTCACCAGCTGAGCCAGCCGGGTGCCCCTCTGGTATCATTTTTGTAAATTCCATCAGAGTTTTTATCAGGAATGGATTTTGGGTTTTGTCAAACGCTTTTTCTGCATCTGTTTGGATGATCATACGGTTTCCTGCTGATTAAATGTTTGAGGTTGTAAAATGAGATTAAAAGGCGAGACCTGACTACGTGCAGTCTGCAAGAAACACCCCTCAAATGTGAAGACACAAATAGGGGCGTCGGGGTCACTCAGCCAGTGGAGCCTGTGACTCTTGATCTTGGGATTGTGAGTTCGAGACCCACATTGGGTGTAGAGATGGCCTAAAAATAAATCTTAAAAAAAAAAAAAAAAAAAAAAAAGTAAAGGCACAAATAGATTCAAAGTGAAAAAATGGGGGAAAGTAAGTGCTGCTGACGGCAGTCGGAAGAAAGCTGACGTGGCCACCTTGACATCAGACTAAGGTGGTTTCGTAGCAAAGATGCCCAGGGATGAAGAAGGTCATCCTGGCATTTAACGTTTCGTAATGTCCAAGGGGTGCAGTCATCGAAAGGACATAACATGCCTAAGCATTTGTGTGTCTCATGGCGGAAGCCAGATGCCAAAGAATGTCTTCTACAGCCCTATGTGAGCAAACCGAGAGAAACAAATCGATTTACCGTTTTCCTGGGGCTGAGGGTTGAGATGGACTGCGGATGGACATAGGGCGCCCGATGGCATGATGACAGTGTGCTAAAGGTGGGTTTTGGTGATCGTTTCACAGGCTGTAAATTTACCAAGAATCATTGAGTTACACACTCACGGTGGGTGAGTGTCACGGAATGTAAATTAAACCTTGATAGAACTGCTGAAAAAAAATTAAGGAGGAATGTCAGAAAACACAGACACCAGCTTGAAGGGCCTCTTCTGGGACCATTTGAGCATAAAAGTAAAAATAGTAATAAATTGTAAACAAATGAAAAAGTACAGGAATCCGTGAGTCTGTTTTGACGACAGATAGAAAAGTGAACGGGCAAGGTTTGTACGTGGGAAGACAGGCTCGAGGTCGGGGTCCCTGTTCCATGACCCTTGGAGCAGAGACTGGTTTGGGAAGAGCTGGGTGAGTGCTGCCCAGGGAGAAGAGCCTCAGGTGTCTCCTCCACAGAGTGCCGGGGAGGGGACCCTCCGGCCGGGTGGTCACAGTGCGCACCACCACGGGGCAGGTGGCTCCCAACTGCCGCGAGGGGCCGCCAGGATCTGGGGAGCGGCGCCCCGGCGGGAACATGCCACTTGACCGTTGTAAGTGTCAGAAGAGGCCAGAACAAAGCCGTTTCTAGGAATGACCTCGCTTTTCCGGAGACGTGTAGTTAACGACCGTGGAAATGCACACCTCGACCGGCATGAGCGTCCATCTTGGTTCCTGTGAGCCTAGGCAGCTTGGGGTCAAAGGTGTTGACTGAGTAGACTGAAGAGAAGGCTGCCTGGGGACCCAGCAGCGAGTGTCCGCTGAGTGTCACTCGGGGGCTTTCGATGCTTTCAACTTGTGAACGTGTTTACTGGTGTCAGCGGTAGTGGGTTCACGTCGAGGAAGCGTTGGGTTTTGGCCTAACTGTTGCTGTGTGGTCAGACCCTCTCGAGAAACAGCCGTGACACTCTCTCTGCGGGCTGTTTGGGGCGGACGGTGTGGCCACAGCCTCCCCTGGCGACCTCGGCCTGCCGCTCTCATCTGGCTGGCTTCCGAGTTCAGGGGGCAGCACGGTGTCTGCGTCAGGCTGTCTCCGCAGAGCGGGAACCCCGGTGGACGGGGCGAGAAGGGATGGGCGGTCCGCTCCCCACGCCGGCTTCCGCCCCTCCTAGCCTTTCTGAAGGCTGTCTTCCCGTGGTGTGGACGCTGGAGAAACAGATGCCTTTGGGAGCAGCGTGCCGGGCTGTCGGGACTTAGCGCCCTCGCCGACCCCCGTCGGGCTTGGGCTGCCGTCGCGCCGCCGACGGTCGTCGTGAGCGGTGTTGACGCCTCACCCCCTGCTCCCTTCCGCCTTTTCCCAGTTTCTCCGGATATGCGCTGACCTCTTTCGCCTGGTCCCCTTCCTGGTCTTTGTGGTGGTGCCGTTCATGGAGTTCCTGCTCCCTGTCGCCGTGAAGCTCTTCCCCAACATGTTGCCGTCCACGTTCGAGACCCAGTCCATCAAGGTGACGGGGCGTCGGGGCCGTGAGCTCATTTCAGAGCGAATTTGGACGTAGTTACAACGTCTGCGTTGTTTGTGACTGACGTTCAGATGGTCGATGGTTTTGAAGTTGTATGTTTTCTTCCTAATTGGGTCATGCTGTGCTGTGATTAGTAGACGGTGGGTTACGGAGTTGTTTTTCTTTAAATGTGTTTTAAAGCGCGGTTTCTGTAGCCCACTGTCCTTCAGGCCACGGGGAGAGGCCGCCCGCGGGCGGTGCGACCTGCGGAGGGCAGGGCCCATCTGCCGTCCCCGCAGTCACAGCGTTGTTTCACCCACGGCCCAACGGCCCACGAAGCTTCGAAGCTTCAGTGGCCGGTTCCTGCCCCGAGGGGCCCCACGACTATCTTCTCAGGCCCCGAACTGGAAGCGAAAGTCTGGGAAGGCACAGTCCCTGGGGGGAGCGCACGCCGCTCAGGAAAGTGCGGGAGGTGCCCGGCTGAGGGGTAAAGCGGACCCCGTGCTGGGTGGAAGCAGGCGGGGGCCGGGGTGCGGGCCAGGGGAGGGTAGCACCCCCTCTTTGACCTCACAGGAGGAGAGGCTGAAGAAGGAGCTGCGGGTCAAGCTGGAGCTGGCCAAGTTCCTCCAGGACACCATCGAGGAGATGGCCCTGAAGAACAAGGCAGCCAAGGGGAATGCCACCAAAGACTTCTCCGTGTTTTTCCAGAAGGTGCCGTGATGCTTCAGAGCCCTGGGGGCCTCAGCCCTCTGGTCCCGAGTGCCTGGTAGCGCCTCAGGGCCGCCCCGTCTTTCGTAGGGGCACGCCTCCCGTCCCTCTTGTTCACTGCGGGATGCGGGATGCGGGATGCGGGACGCGGGAGTGGAGCCCCCAGGCGGCGGCCGTGGGCTGGTGCCCTAGGGGGTTTAACCCTGCTCGGGGATGTTGGCTGGGCCTGCTGTCCTGAGCTTGCTGACATCAGAATTATTTGCCTGTGACTCCGTACTTTGCAGCAGCCCCAGGGGAGGCAGAGTTCAGTAGATTCGGAACTAAGACCCTGCCGTTGTGACGAGCTGGGGGGGCCAGGCTGGGGGAGGAGGGGATGGGCCCCGAGGCTGCTCCACAGCCACAGCCACGGCTCTGCTGGCATGGGCGGGAAGGGTCCACGAGCGGGAGGGGGGCCGGAAGCTGCAGGGAGGCATCCCCCCGGGGGAGCCAGTGCAGGCTGGGCGCTTAGAGCCCTCGAGGGGCTGCCCCCCAGGAGGAGCCTGGTGACCAGGGAGATCCGAAGGGGGGTTGTGGATGGTCCAGGGCACTTCCAGCTGGGGCGTGTGGCCCGAGGCCGTGGGCGGTGCTGGGGAGCCCCCCCCCCCCCCCCCAGTGGGCGGCTCGCTTGATTGTTCCCACAGATCCGAGAGACCGGTGAGAGACCCAGCAACGAGGAGATCCTGCGTTTTTCCAAGTTGTTCGAGGACGAGCTGACCCTGGACAACCTGACGCGACCACAGCTGGTGGCCCTGTGCAAGCTGCTGGAGCTGCAGTCCATCGGCACCAACAACTTCCTGCGTTTCCAGCTTACCATGAGGCTGCGCTCCATCAAGGCCGACGACAAGGTGGGCCCCCGCACTCGCGACCACCCTCTCCAGGCACCTGGGGCTCCGCTGTCCTGACCGTAGGGGAGGCGGAGTCACCAGCGGTCCTGTCATTCCCAGATCGCGGCGGTGGGCACTTGGCGCCTCTGCCCACCGTGGCCTGCGTGCACACACCCAGCGTGCGCGTGCGTCTCCTGGAATGACGTGGGAACCGCACGGCCCTTACGGTCTGTCCCCTGGCGTGACATTAGGAGACCTGCCCGTGTCGCTAAGTACTTGTTGAAACAGTGAATTTTAGTGGCTGCCTGATGTTTCATGGTGTGGACACGTCGTGACTTACTCACCGGTACTTTAGCTAACGTTTTGCCCACCTAAGCCGCGCTGTGACAAACGTCTTTCGGCAGCTCTTTCTGCCCACGGGTCCTGTCCCCGTGCTTCAATAAAATCATCTTCTTGCACCAAAAAACAAAACAGAAGCCACGCTCTTTTGACACAGAGTTTTGTGACCGATCTTTGACAGTCTTCATGAGAAGAGTGACCTAGGATTGGGGCTCCTGAGGAGAAGGGCAGGAGGTCAAAAGCAACCACCTTGCTCCTAGGGCTGTGCTGACCGCGGTGTCCCCCCCCACTGGCCCCGCCCACAGCCCTGCGGCCACACCGCATGTGCCCTCCAGTGTGTTTCCGGGAAGAGCTGCTAAAACCCTCCCTTTTCTCTGAGAGCGTGCCCTCCAGTGTTTCCGGGAAGAGCTGCCACACCTCTCCCTTGTCTCCGAGAGCTGCTGGCCCCGGAATCTGCGGCGTCTGCCGGCCGTACAGGCACCTCGGAGGTGTCCGGTCTGTGCTCCCGGCCACTTCTCTGTGTTCGCGAACGTGCTCGTCATAGTTCGTGTCTGACCACTCCAGTAGCTGTGGTCCGTGGGTCTTTTTGTCCGGTTTGCTTTCTCGGGCTGGTTTGCAGGGTCTCCTTCCTGGACCTAGACGTTGTCCGTGAGAAGTTTCCGAGGTTCCAGGCAGGGCCCGCCTGGGTCTGTCCCGCTAGAGAGGGGCCGCTCGGCCTGAGACCACTAACCACGGATCGGGGCCGGCCCTGCTGCCTCTGGCTTGCTCCCCTGACAGAGTGTGGGCTGCAGCTCCCCGTTGTCCCTTCCTCGCGGTGCCCCCTGCGGACCAGAGCCCAGGAGCCCCCCCCCCCCCACCCCGCTCTGTGCACGTTTCCTGCCCGGCTCCTCGCTTCCCTCTCCCCGGGCAGCAGCCTCTTGGCTCTGGCGGGGTGTCTCTGCCTCTGAGCAGGGGCCTTTGGCCTGGACTCTGAGCCTGCGCTACGCGTCGGCTACGCGTCGGCAAGTGTCGCTGGGTCCCCAGTGGCTCACACCCCCGTGGTTGCCCCGTCTTTCCCGGTCTGCATAATCTTGCTGTCCCCGAGCCCTGTTGTGCTAGCTTTCTGGTGCCTCCGAGCCTGTTTCTGTGTTCGTTTCAGCTGGTTTTTCTAGTAGCTCTCAGCAGGGGTGCCGATCTGGCAAAAACCGGCTCCTGGCCGTAGCTGGAAGTGGCAGGCCATCACTGCGGGTTTGTAGGGTTGAAAGGAAGTCCTTCCTCCACTGTGTACGCATTGCGTCTCGGAAGGCGCTCGGGACACCCACTCTGTGGGCGTGAGGGGGGCTGGCACGGGCAGTCCTCGGGGGGCCACCTCACTCCCCGGGAGCCTGCGTGTGGCTGCCCCCACCTCAGGAGAGGCAGCTAGGGGCAGGTGGCCCCGGCTGGAGTCCTGGCCACTCCCTTGCTTTGTGACCTTGGACGAATCACGGCTCAGTGCCTCAGAGCCCTCTGAAACAGAACAGCCTGCACTGTCAGGAAGGTGGCCTGGGCCTCCGCTGTCCTGGACGTGAAGTAAAAACCAAATACAAGAAGTCTCTGAGAAGTGGAGAGAAGACGACCCTGGGACCCCAGGACCAACCAGGTGGGTCTTCACGCCCTGGTGCTGAAGGAGCGGCCGCTGAGGCTTGCTGATGAGTGCGGACTCTGGAAGCCCTGACGGGCAGGGCTCTTAACCAATAGGGTTGTAAGTTCGAGCCCCACGTTGGGCAGAGAGATTATTTAAAACACACACAAAAACAACCCTGAGAAAAGCCTGCTCCCTCTGGCCAGAGGACAGGAAAGGGGCTCTCCAGGGGCGCCTGGGAGGCTCAGTTGGCTAAGCGTCCGACTCTTGATTTTGGCTCAGCTCATGATGTCACGGTTGGTGAGGTCTCTCTCCCTCTCTCTGCCCCTTCCCCGCTCGCGCTTTCGCTCTCAAAATAAGTAGATAAACTTTTTTTTTTTTTTTTTTTTAAGGAAAGGGACTGCCTAGCAGGACAGAAGGCTTCAGACAGTAACGCTCTACTCCAGCCAGACACTGGAGGAAGTAGTCCCCCTACAGCAGGCGCCGGTGGGTGAGGGCTGAGACCTCCACCCTCTTCAGGATGTCACAACTGGGGTGGCGTCAGGGAAAGCTGACGAGGCTGCTCCTTCCTCCCCGGCGGGTGGTAACGAGCTGCCGCTCCGGCCCCCGGGGCACAGTGTCCATAGGGACCAGCAGGGGGCCTGGCAGTTCCAGGACCTTCCCTGCACACCCCCCCCCCCCCCCGTTTGGATGGCGTCCAGAGGCCAGGTGGGGCCAGCCTGCCCCTGGCAGCCCCGGAGGCACGTGGAGGGCTCCCCGCTACCCTGGCTTCTCCTCTGGGGCTTGGCGGAGGCTGAATGGGGAGCCTGGCAGCAAAGAGGCAGCCCCCTAGTTGTTCCAAACTACCACGGGTGTAATTTGTGGGTGTAACTGAGAGGGGGCACAGACAGATCAGCCATCAAAGGGAGCTTGTGACTCACGTTTGCGCTAGAAGCGGGTGCAGCCCCTGCTCAGGACTACATGAGACGCTGATGCCCCTGGGGACCAGGAAGCGGGAGCAAGGGAGGACGTGGGACTTGGCCTTTATTACTAGTGTGGTCAGAGTGGCCAGCTGCAGTAAGTGATACGCAGGGCTTAGGCTTTGTGTTCGGAGGGCTTGAGACAGGATTCTCACGTCCCTGTGAGAGGAGCCAAGCAGTGGGGCCCGCCCGGAGACCGGAGGTGAGGAAGCACACGGCAGGCCCAAAGTAGCCGCGTGTGGCGCCTCACCGGGCAGCTAGGGAGTGAGCCGCGTGGAGACACAGCCTCCCAGGAGAAGAGAGGAGGAGACGGGCCCCTGGGGGGCTCAGTCGCTTGGATATCAGGTCTTGATTTCAGCTCAGGTCATGATCTCACAATTGGTGAGATCGAGCCCCAGGTCAACTCCACGCTGTGAGCGCGGAGGATGCTTGGGATTCTCTCTCTCCCTCCCTGTCTCTGCCCCTCCCCTGCTTGCGCTGTCTCCCTCTAAATACATAAATAAGCATTAAAAAGAGGAGGAAGAAAAACCAAATGGACATTTAGAACTGAAAAAGACAATCCAAAATAAAAAGCTCAGTGGATGAAAGGAGAGGACAGAAGACAGCATCAGTGAACTTTTAAGATAAACTATAGAAATTGCCTGTTGGGGGCACTGGCTGGCTCAGTTGGAGGAGCGTGCCACTTTTTTTTTTTTAGTGTTTTATTTATTTTTGAGAGAGAGGGAGACAGAGTGTGAGTGGGGAAGGGGCAGAGAGAGAGGGAGACACAGACTCTGAAGCAGGCTCCAGGCTCTGAGCCGTCAGCACAGAGCCCGAGGCAGGGCTTGAACTCATGAACTGTGAGATCACGACCTGAACTGAAGTCAGACACTTAACTGACTGAGCCACTCAGGTGCCCCAAGGAGTATGCGACTCTTGATCTGAGGTTGTGAGTTCAAGCCCCACGTGGGGTATAGAGATCGCTTAAATAAATAAAAAGCTTTAAAAAATCACCCATTTGAACATCTGAGGAAACAGTTAAAAAACAAGCAGGGTTTCAGCCACCTGTGGGACTAGAGGAAAGCATCTAATGTACTCGTCATCAGAGTTCTGGAAAGAGGGGAGGGAGGCTAGAGCTGGGAAGGTGCTTGAAGAAATAACTCCTGAACCCTTTCCACATTCAGTAAAAGACCTAGGTCAACACATTTTATTTGTATTTGTTTTTTAAAGCTTATTTATTTTGTGAGAGAGAGCATGCACGCATGCATGAGCGTGTGAGCAGGATAAGGACAGAGAGGGAGAGAGAATTCCAGGCAGTCTCCGTGCTGTCATTGCAGAGCCCGACACAGGGCGCAGACTCAAACTGAGAGACTGTGACCTGAGCTGAAATCGAGAGTGGATGCATAACCGACTGAGCCACCCGGGCGCCCCTGAAGTCAACACATTTTATTTATTTTTATTTTTTTTTTTTAATTTTTTTTTTTAACATTTATTTATTTTTGAGACAGAGAGAGACAGAGCATGAATGGGGGAGGGTCAGAGAGAGGGAGACACAGAATCTGAAACAGGCTCCAGGCTCTGAGCGGTCAGCCCAGAGCCCGATGCGGGGCTCGAACTCACAGACCGAGAGATCATGACCTGAGCTGAAGTCGGCCGCTTAACTGACTGAGCCACCCGGGCGCCCCTGAAGTCAACACATTTTAGAAGCTGGGTGAACCTCAGGCAGGACCAACCCAAAGAAGTCCACATGAAGACCCATCACCGTGACACTAAGCGGCGCCGAGGACTAATCGTGACGGCAGTGAGCGACACCGGCGTCTGGCACAGGGAGGGTGACTCCAGGGACAGCAAGCTGCTTATCAGAAACTGTGGCAGCCAGGAGGAGGGAACAGTATTTTTCACATACTGGAAAAAACCTGTCAACTCAGAATCCTGTGTCCAGCGAATATCCTCTGAAAAAGAGGGGAGAATCAAGACCTTCTCAGGAGAAGGAAACAGAACGGCCAGCAGCACGTCTGCCCCGCGAGGACCTGGAGGAGGGTCTCTAAACAGGAAGTAATCAACCCTTGAACAACGTGGGGCTTAGGACGCTGGGCCCTGCGCTCGCCCGGCACGGTCCCGGCACAGTAGAACTTTCCTTCACGCGTGAGTGAGATAGGGTTACAGCGTATAAGTTAACACAGCTGCAGTCATACCGCGTGGCAAAATAAATTGTCTAGAAGGCAGCAAAAGTCCGTGGTGAGTGTGTATAAAAAGGCAGTGTTTACAGTTGCACTTGCTACAGGATTCTTGGCTCTGTGGTGTTTGAAGTTGAGTTCTTAGAAAGAAACAAAATGCCCAAGATTAAAGGGAAAAGTACCCAAACCACATGGATTTGACTCCATTAAAAACGCAAAGCAGAGGGAGCGTCCTGTTCTCTGTTGCCCCACGGTGGGCCAGCAGGTGGCACAGCCCCGCCCTCCGTGCAGGACGTTGGGCTCCCCAGAAACTTAACTGCCGATGGCCTACTATTGACCTGAAGCCTTTCCGAGAACATAAACGGTTCATTAGTCCCTATTTTGTGGGTTACGTGTATCGTATGCGGTGTTTGTGTAATAAAGTAAGCTGGGGAAAAGAAAACGGACGCTTACGGCACTGCTGTGTCGAGGGACACCTGTGCATAAGTGGACCTGTGGACAGTTTAAGCCGTGTTGTTCAAAGATCTCTGGAACACGAGGTAGAAAGAAGGTGGTCAGCAACATATGGGTAAACCCAGTAGACTTGCCTTCTCGTTTGCCTTCTAAAGTCCGTGTGATAGTTGAGACAGAAGCGACAGTGCCGTGTGGGGTTGGAAGGAAGAGACATTAAGACGAGCTTAGAGTAGGAGAGGGCTGAGGGGCGTCCGGGGGTGAGGGTTCCACATTTCTCTTGGACCCGAACAAGGACGCGGAAGGCGTGCGTCCATCGGTAACACCCAGAGCGACCACCGAAAACGCCATGTGAGGAGGTAGACTCGGAAGCGCCGTGGAATTCGTGTTTCCCACAGGAAGATGGGGAGAGGGGGAAAAACGAGGTTTTCCATTATAAGCCCACAGCGGAAACAGCCCAGTTGTCGTGCGGTGGGAGAAGGTCAGCCCGGATGGTCCTACCGTGCAGAGCTAGTTAGCACCCGAAAGAGAAGCCGTGGTTAACGTGCTCGACAGCCTGCAGGAGTCTTCCAGGAATCCCCAGCAGCGTGTGCGTGCATGCGTGCGACCCCACCCGTGCAACATGCTTCACACACAGACGCGCGCGTGAAGGCTGGATTAGTGGTCGGATTCGTGGTCGCCACGGGTTCAGGAGGTGCCGGTGTGTCTGTGAAAGGACAAGAAGGGTTTTCTGCCATGACCGGCTTGGTGTCCTGCCGTCATTCTGGGTATGGTTTTGTCACTATGGTTCGTGAGACGCTACCGCTGGGAGAAACCCTGTCACACCTGCGTGTTGATCTCCAGTCAGCCTGGGATGAGAAGCTCTCTTTGGAAAAGGGAAGCGATGGACCCGTCTGCCTCCCGGGGTCGTCGTGAGGTTGAGTGGGGCCGAATGAGGTGGCGGGTGCACCCCTGCGCGGCATCGACCTGGGGCCACTCTGGTTCTTTCTTCTGTCCCCTCCCCTGCCACCCCTGCACCGTCTCCGCGACATTCTGTGTCTTCCGTCTCCGGGACTCTGGTTTATTTTTCTCCCTTGCGTCACCGTAGTCTCAGGCTGAGGAGGAGGGAGGGGGCTCTGGCTGCGGTCAGGCTCGCCCCGCTCTCCCTCCTTCCTCCTCTGTCCTGAGGATCCTGAGAACCCGTGGTGGGGTGGGGAGGACAGCCGGGGTGTTCACAAAGAGGTGGCGGAAGAGGAAGGGGGCGCTGAGAGCGAGGAGCCGGGCCTGGGCAGAGGCCGGATCGGTCCTGGCCACCGTGCGCTTCCCCGAGGCCCCCACCCCCCACCGGACAGCCTGGTCACTCCGGACCCGGAGCGGAGGCCTCAGTGGTGGCGATTCGTCCTGCGCTTGGTGAGGCACATCAGGGAAGCGTCTGGCATTTAGACGCTGGGTTCCAAGCGTGTCACATAAGCACCACCACCTCTGATGACCTTTCCGTGTGTAGTTTGTCGGCTTTCTCTTGTAGCTGATCGCCGAGGAAGGGGTGGACAGCCTGAACGTCAAGGAATTGCAGTCAGCGTGTCGGGCACGAGGCATGCGGGCCCTTGGAGTCACAGAGGATCGTCTGAGGGAGCAGCTGAAGCAGGTGCGTGGTTGAGGGGCTTTCCCTTCTGTCGGGCCAGCGTCGATAGGCTTGTTGTGCCAAGACCTCCCCGGGATCCGGTGGTGTCAGCCCCCCCCCCCCCCCCCCCGCCACTGGCTGGGGGTCCGGACGAGGGTGTGGTGACCCTGTCACGTGCCATGTGTTCACGGCTCTGAATGTTGCCTGGTTTTTCTCCCCTGCTCTTGGTCGATAACGGCCTTACTGTCCCCTCCTGGTCATCTGTGGACAGATGAGGACGAGGTTAACTTCCCTTGAAATTTCAGTCGGCCTCTTAACTGAGGCCAGAGACCTCTGGGTAAATAGGCCCGGGCCAGCCCACCCCAGGGGCCTCTCTTGGCTGTCTTGACACCTCTGGCAGCCCGGAGGGCCCTTGATCGGGACCCAGAGGCCAGCTCTGCAGCTGGCCTCAGGTTGAGTGGGAGGCGACATTCCGCGTTCACAGCGATTCAGCTGTCGCGTCCGAAGACTAATGGCGTGTCTGGTGCCGGCCGGCACCCTCCTTGGCGGTTCCCCTCCGCGTGTAGACGGATATATGTCGGTACCCGCTTCTCCTTTGGCACAAGCGGTGTTTGTTATGTGGCCCCCAGACGGAGCCTTCTCTGGAGGGTGAGTCTCCCCGTGTCTTCCCCCACGCGTGCCTGGGATTGTGTCCAGTCTTCTCTGAGCACGCTCAGGACACGTGTGAGTGTGGGCGCTGCCCCACGGCGCTGTCGGGGATCCGAGTGTTTGTGCGTCTTCCTTCTTGTCCCACCTCCCGTCCTGCGTCCAGATAGTGTCCACACATGTTCATGGGCTTCCTTGTCACTTTGAAGGTCGTCTTTGTATCGCGAAACAGCCTTAAGCAGTGCGGGCGCTCGGCAGGCATGCGGGGCCCTGAAGGCCTCATGAGGCCACGGGTGCTACCATTGTGGTTCATTTTTTTTTTTTTTTACGTGACTTCTAAGTGAAGAGCTTCGGTAACAGAGTCTGGGCGTCTCGCTCAGTTTCTTCTGAGCCCGGCCGCCATGCCGTGTGGCATCTCGTGCTTGACTCCCTGAGGGTGGGCGGCAGGTCGTAAGAGGCAGCGGTAGGTGGGCGTGGTGGAACTTGAGGACTCCTGTTCTTGGGAGAATTTCCTTCGGCGACTCGGTGCGCCCATCCACTCGAGTCCTCCCCCGCCATCAAACCAGAACAGAGAGGACCGTTCCAGGGTCCGGGTCCCGGGTTAGGCAGACGGGGCGCGGCCAGTGGGTGAGTCTGTCTCGAACCCCCGATTGCAGTGGCTGGAGCTGCACCTTCATCAGGAGATCCCCACGTCCCTGCTCATCCTGTCCCGGGCCATGTACCTCCCCGACACCCTCTCGCCCGCTGACCAGCTCAAGTCCACGCTGCAGACGCTCCCGGAGATCGTGGTGCGTACTGCCTTCTGCGGCTCACTCTGGAAGGGGCTCTCTCGCTTCTGGGGGGAGCAGCTGCAGAAGAGGCCCCCTCCTCGGCCAGGGCAGCCCTTGGATCCACCCTCCCTGCTTCTCTCTCGTCTCATCTTTTCTCTGAACGTCGAGGACTCCGGTGGTGTGTGCAGAGGGTGACCCTTGGCCGCCTGGTGGCCTTTGCCCGCCCCTGGGGTCCCCGCGGTGTGATCCATTCCCCTCGGAAGCCCGGACAGCGGCCCCTCTCAGAAACACAGGCTGGGGGCAGGGTGCTGTGTGAGCCTCTCCGGCATCCCCCCCCTCACAGGTGTCCCCTCTCTGAAGGCGAAAGAAGCACAGGTGAAGGCGGCTGAGGTGGAGGGCGAGCAGGTGGACAACAAGGCGAAGCTGGAGGCCACCCTGCAGGAGGAGGAGGCCATCCGGCAGGAGCACCGGGAGAAGGAGCTGCGCAGACTCTCAGAGGCGGCGGTGAGCGGCCAGCAGGGCCCCTGGACCTGCCCGGAGAGGGGGCCGCGTGGAGCGGGGCACAGGCCGACGGTGGTCTTCGGCCTTCCCGGAGACTGCTGGTGAACCGGGTCCGGGTCCCTACGGTCCGCCTCCTTTGTCCTTCCCGGGGCCATCGGGTGGCACAGCGGACGCAGGGGTGCTCGGGGCGGGGGGCTGCGGCTCTGAAGTGGGGGCAGGACCTGGCCGGCAGGTCACGTGGCCCTTGAGGTGTCTCCTCTGGAAGGTGTGGGCAGCTTCCCAGAGCTGTCAGGGCAGGGCCGAGGATGGAATACAGGGGCCTTGGTTGACCTGGGAAACGCCAGCGCCCAGCCCCCCAGGGCCGCGTCACTGCACCTGTTGGGGTCCCGCCGTGAAGCCCACAGAAGGCGCGTCACCTGCTGCTGGTTGACAGGTTCTTACAGCGCCCGCCAGCTCGGAGCAGGCCTGTCGAAAGCGCGCCCCTAGCCTGGGCCGGTGTGGACGCCTCGGGACGGCGGCCGGAGGCACTGAGCTGGCAGTGGTCTTGCATTTCAGAAGGAAGCAGAGCCGGACGTGACGGCAGAGGCCGTCCCTGGGAGGCCTGTGGCCGAGCTGCAGCCAGAAGTGTCTGAGGTGACTCTGCCGTCAGAGGCCCTGAAGGACCCCGCCCCCGTCCTGGAAGGCTCAAAGGTAACCGCGCACGCGCCCCCTCCCCTCCCCCCCCAGGGGTGGAGGCTGTGTTGGAGCTCAACCGGAGGGTGAAGGGGGGCTGGCTTGTGCAGCAGGGGCTCCTGAGGAGACGGGGCCACGGGGGTCACGGCCTGGCTTTGGACAATAGTAAGTAGCTGTGGGGCGAGGAGGTGAGGCCGCAGGTTGGCGATGTTTCTGGGAGGCCCAGTGTGGTGTGAGAAGAGCCAGCTGGGCTCCAGGCTTTGGGCCTGAGCACCTGGAAGGTCGAGGCATCCATTACTTAGCACCCCCTCCTCCCAGCCCTCTGTACCCCGAGTGTCAGGGCCCCCCATGCCTGGAGGCAGGTCCACAGGCCCTTTTATTGGCTGGGCTGTGCAGTGGGAAGGCCTGCCCGCTGTCACCTGCCCCGGTCTGATGTGCTGTGCATCCTAGGGGTTCTTCTCAGGGTGGCCTCACTGTCCTGCCTGTAGCCCCCTCCCCTTGTGGGACGCCTTCCGTCTTGATCTCCCAGGAGTCAGGTAGACAGATGGCGGAGGAGGAGTGAGGCCCGGGCAGCAGATCCATGTTGGGGGATTTCAAGCAGCGTCCCGGGTGGCCTCCAGGTCCAGAGGTCAGAAGAGACGGGGCTATGGAGGCCCCGCTTCTGCGGTCCGACACGTTGACGCCTGGGTAGAGGGGGCTGCGTCCAGGGGAGGGTGGGCCTTGTCAGGAGTATTGAGGGTCTGGTGGGGGAGGCCTGAAGACTGACTCCAAATGGGTAGGGGGAGGTGGTCTGTGGCCTTGGCGGGAGCAGTTTGGAGCAGAGGTGGCAGGAAAGGCCCCCTGGGGTGTCTCAGCCTTCTCCAGGCCTGGGGGGGCGGGGGGCGCTGGAGCAGGTGGCAGGGAGGCCTGGGGCTCGGGGCAGACCTCTGCTGGGGGGTGGGGACAGTGGTGGGGAGGGAGGCCAAGGCCATCCTGGGACACGACCTAGGAGAGAGATGGAAGCAGACCTGTGGCGGTATTGGCACATCGGGTGGGGGACAGGGGCGGGGAGAGAGGGTCCCAAGAACTTGGCCAAGCTGCCCTCAAAGGGTGACCCGGGGAAGGGTCAGGGCCAGGGCCCGAGGTGTCAGGGTTGTTTTTAAGGTGGGGCAAGGCTGGGATGTGGACAGCTGAGCAGAGATGGAACCCGGCTGGGCCCACGTGGTTCAGGAGGAAGGAGGCACCTGTCATTAAGTCCAGTGGGTGTGCCCAGCTGTCTTCACGGAAGCGGATGCACCCCACTTCCAGCGGATTAAAGACCTAAGTGTGAAAAGACGTTTCGGAGTCTCAGGAGAGCTAGGGCTTAACAAGGATTTCTCAGCAAGAAGCACAAGCCTTTAAAAAAATTAAGTGAAGGACCTTTCTTCCCCAGAAAGATGCCGCAAAGAGTGGGTGGAACAGGTGGCTCGTCCCCTCTTGCGGTGCGGCCTTGTAGGTTTTAGCGGCGCTGGCTGTCTGCGGGGCCCGACGGAGAACGCTCACAGCTCTCCCTCAGCGCAGAAGTCGAGCTTGCGCCGAAAGCCTTTCCACGGAGAAACCCAGGCCCACGTGGCTTCACAGGCGAGGAGGCTCCTGTGAGTCCAAACGTGTAGGGAAGGGGTCCCACACAGACTGCTCGCAGAAAGCGAAGGGGGGTCTTTTCCTCGCTCACTGCGGCAAGCATCGGCAGCATCAGCCAACACCAGGTCCGCAGGAGGAGCCTTCGGAACCGCGTCCTTCGTGAGCACGGTGTGAAAGTTGTCAGCAGACATGCAGCGGGTCCCTTGCATCTGTTCTGTGAAAAGGATAACCGTGGTCTCGGGGGGCTTGTCCGGGAACACGGCACAGTGGCAACGCGCTGAGGGGAAAAGCCACAGACGACCATCTCTGTAAATGCGGAAGTACTTCACAGAATCCAGCATCTTCCTGATTAAAAACACACTTCTCAGCCAGTGGAGGGGAACCGTCTCACCCCAGTGAGGACATCTGTAGAGGTGCCGCGGCTGGCGTGGCCCCTGGCGAGGGCGCCCACTCTTGCTACGCACCGTGCAGAGGTTGTGGCCAGGACACCTAGGCAAGAAAGAAGAAAACCACTCCGTCAAAAGGAAGCAATGAAGCTGCCTGTTCACAGACGGTGTGGGCAGCTACAAATCAGCTGTGTCCTGCGTACTGGTGATGAGCAGTGGGGTCGAAATTTCAAAAAGTGTGTCATTTCCAGCCCCTAAAGTGAACTACTAGGGAGAAATTTGACCTGTACATTGAATGCTGTGAAGTGCTGAGATTGATTACCTAAAACAGATTTCCTGCGCTCATAGATGCGTGCGAGGTGTTAGTTCTCCGACCGATGTACAGATTCAGAACCATCAAAATCCCAGTAGGCTTTTTGTTGACACAGACGGACGTCTTCTAAGACGTCTGTGGAAGCTCAAAGGAGCTACAATATAAACCAGTGGGTGAGCGCGTTGGGTAGGTGCTCCGGGTGGGATACTGTTCAGCACTTGAAAGGCGTGAGACAACGCGGGGTCTCCCACTCAGAAGGCGAGCGAGGGCGCGTGTGCAGGAGCTCGCTCTCCGGGACCTGCTCAGTGTGTGACCCCCGAGGTTTTGGGGCGGCCGATGGTTTCCTGAGTGCGCGTGCACGTCAGATCCACGCTCGGGGCGCGCCCGGGCACCGTGGGCAGTGAGCACAGGCACTGCGCGTCTCTGCTGGCCTCTGCCCACCGCGGTGGGAGCAGACTCTCCGGCGGGGTGGAGGGGGAAGGGCTTTCCTTCAACCGGGTTTTCCCTGGTGTGCCCTTGTTTTCTCCACAGGAAGAGGAAATAACGAAAGAGGAAATCGACATCATCAGCAATGCCTGCTCGAAGCTGAAAGAGCAGAAGTCGTCCCTGACCAAGGAGAAGGAGGAGCTGGAGCTGCTGAAGGAAGACGTGCAGGACTACAGCGAGGTGGGCGGGGCTGCCAGTTGGGGGGGGGCATCAGGTGAGGGGGTGCCAGGTGGGCGGGGCCGCCAGGTGGGGGGGGCATCAGGTGAGGGGGTGCCAGGTGGGCGGGGCCGCCAGGTGGGGGGGGCATCAGGTGAGGGGGTGCCAGGTGGGCGGGGCCGCCAGGTGGGGGGGGCATCAGGTGAGGGGGTGCCAGGTGGGCGGGGCCGCCAGGTGGGGGGGCATCAGGTGAGGGGGTGCCAGGTGGGTGGGGCCGCCAGGTGGGGGGGCATCAGGTGAGGGGGTGCCAGGTGGGCGGGGCCGCCAGGTGGGGGGGGCATCAGGTGAGGGGGTGCCAGGTGGGCGGGGCCGCCAGGTGGGGGGGGCATCAGGTGAGGGGGTGCCAGGTGGGCGGGGCCGCCAGGTGGGGGGGCATCAGGTGAGGGGTGCCAGGTGGGCGGGGCCGCCAGGTGGGGGGGGCATCAGGTGAGGGGGTGCCAGGTGGGCGGGGCCGCCAGGTGAGGGGGTGGGGGCCGCTCCACAGACCTGGACGGGGAAAGAAATCCCAGGGGTGCTCAGTACCCCTTCTGCTCAACGACTGGTGAACGGCACCTGCTCTAGTCCTGCGGTGCTGGCCGTCCACCCTCCTCGTCCACAGGGGCCTGCCCCTTGTGGTTTCTAAAGGCACGTGAGGGATGGGATAAAAAGCCTGGACGTTTGATAAAGGAAATCTTAGTTTCATTCACATTTCCCGGAAAGAGATTTCTCTGTTACGTACGCTGTGTGTGTGTGTGTGTGTGTGTGTGTGTGTGTGTGTGTGTTTCTAAGGAAAACGTGTTTGTTGGTTTTCTAAATATTACTTTCTAATCTGCTTTCAAAGAGCTGTTTTGGGGCACCTGGCTGGCTCAGTTGGTGGAGTGTGCAACTCTTGATCTCGGGGTCGTGAGTTCTAGCCCTACGTTGGGTGTAGAGCCTACTTTGTAAAAAGGTGTAAAAGACCTGTGTTTTCACAGACGTACTCGGAAGAGACAGTTCCTCGTCTCTAGCCCCGTTTTCCATCCTCCCTGTAATGCTTGCTCACAGGGAAAATCCTGACTCAGGGTTTAAGAAGACATTTCTTGTTCTTTAATTCTTTCAACCATTTATTTATTGTCTTAAAAGAAACATGAAGAAAGCTGAGACTCAAATAGATTCCATTCTTTGCTACAGAAACAGTATTTGGGTTTACAGAACCAAGCTAATAAGACTTTGCAGCTTTCCGTGGCTGGAATTGGTGGGTTTCTGTTTTGTTAATGACCTGGAACTTTTTATCTTTGTGATGCCACTTTGGGTTAATTTAATTGTTACAAGATAAAGTTAATTGTAAGATTCTTTTTTTTTTTGAGACAATCTTTTATCGCTAAATCATTTCATTAGGACTTGCAAGAGATCAAGGAACTTTCAAAGGCGGGCACAGAGGTCTGTGTGGAGGAGTCTAAGGCCAGCAAGAGGCTGACGCGGAGAGTGCAGCAGATGATCGGGCAGATAGACGGCCTGTTGGCACAGCTGGAGGCGGACCAGACGGCCGGCAAACTGGGCACGGCCGCCGCCAGCCCGCCTGCAGGGTGAGTGTGCCTCAGGTGCCGGCCCAGGGGAGCCCAGGGCCTTTCTGGCCTTGGAGTGTTTCTCTGCTGTGGTGCCAGCCCCTGACCTTTGACCCAGTGGTTCCAGCCAGAAGCCCAGCCACATCTTTTCAGTGTCCACTTCTCAGTGATTGTTTTACTGAAGGAACTCTCAGGGTGGCCTCTTCTGCACACACACACGTGTATGCACACACACGCACACCTTGGCCACTGTCAGGACCACAGCCGTGGCCTGGCTCCTCTCCCCCTGGCCACCATAGTGCACACCTCTCTCTCTCCAGGCTTCTGTCAAGCTGGTCCTTCCAGAATGTACGTAGGGTTACAGCTCCCCTGGGAACCCCCAGCCTCTCCTCCCCCTCCGGCCACAGCTACGCTTAGTTCCTGTTCTCCCAGATTCCCGGTGCTCTCCTGCCTCCTCCCTCTTTCCGAGCCCTCCACACACAAGGCGCTCGGTGATGGCCCCCACTCTGGAGGTCACTGTGTGCCAAGGAAACGACTCTGCCGGGTGGTAGCGGCTGACACTCGATGCTCCCGTGGGCTGGGCACTGCGCTCTGAGCGCCCACGTCTCTGAGGGGCGGGTGGGCTGGCTGCAGAGGTCCTGCTGTCCTCAGGTTGGGGGGCCTTCACCCCCAGGACAAGGTCAGTGTCCCTTCCCGGGGTGACCTACTGTGCAGGGTGGGCCCACTCTGACCACGGCACGGGCAGGCCTGAGGGACCTGGTCCTAGTAACCACGGGACTCCCCGTCCCCATCACCAGTGGAGAGGCGGGGCTCACCGGGGGACTGCACACACAGGGAGACCTTGGACTGACTGATGGTCTCTGGTTTTGTGTCCGAGTTGGCCGGGCGTTCCCAAATGCAGGGGTGAGGGGCCCTGGAGGGAGGGAGAAGTTGCTCGGGTCGAGCTGACCCGTGGGAGGCCTGGTGAGGCTGTGGTACGTCTGTGCCACATGCAGGCTGTGTCCCCCCCAGGGAGACTGTCATCAGCGTCACCGAGCTCATCAGTGCCATGAAGCAGATCAAGCACATTCCGGAAAACAAGCTCATCAGCTTGGTCTCGGCACTGGATGAAAATAAGGATGGCAAGGTCAACATCGATGACCTGGTCAAGGTGAGTCGGCGGGGCCGGGTCAGGGCCACCAGGCCCAGCCGAGGGCTTGCTCGGGGGGGGGGGGGCGCGTGTGGCACGTGCGGCCCCGTGTCTGCCCTCACACAGAGCGAGGAGTGGTGCGGTTGGAATGTCCGTCCAGAGCAGCCCACCCGCTTTTTGACAGGACACTTGGCTCCCCCCGCCTCCCGCGGGGCCGCGGGGCCGCGGCGCAGTCTGGGAAGCATGTTAGCAGGGTGCCTGGGGCACACCGACCTTGGCGGGCTGCTGTGGGTCGGCTTCGGTCCTGGTGGCGAGCTGGTGGGCGCGGGGGCCCAGGGAGCTGGGCAGCCCGGGAGACCCAGAATGGGATCCCCCTTTGTAAGGAGGCCTGGGGCCTTGCATTTCTGAGGAGAGAGCCCCCTCACGGGTGTCGGAACGGTTCCTGGTGTTTCCAGCTAGTGATTTTCTTACACGTTTCCCGAGCGTATCCGCTAACTTACCATGTAGTTCAGCCGCAAGGCCAGACGGTACCAAATGCACGTGCTGGGTCATTGCTTTGCCGGCAGCAGAGGCTGGGAGGCCCGAGCCCCCATCACCCGCCCCTTCCCTGGGGCCCCTTTCCTTGGTGTGGACGGCAGCTCACGTGTTCTCGCCCTGCACTCAGAGCGCTGCACTCTGTCCGGGGCAGGCCCCCCGGCCTTGTGTCCACCTGGCCTGCCTTCCGCTGCTCCTTCCTGCATGCCAGGCCCGTAGGAGGCACACCCAGCACCCTCGAGAGCCACACGTCCCCTGCCTCCGGAGCCCCTCTCCCTCGTGGCTTGTAGCTTGGCCTGGGGCTCGGGAGCCTGTTGGCCTCCTGGGGGTGGGTGGTGTCTAGTCCTCAGAACCAGGGCAGCTGAAGGACCCCGGGGCTCCCCTGCTGGGACGTCACTGATGGCCATTCGGCCTGGTAGCCAAGGACGCGGCTTGGAGGGGGAGCCGCGCCGTGTTCCCGGCGTGTCCCCGGCGTGCTCCTTGGGGAAAGCGCCGCGCAGGGACAAGGCCACCCCTGAGTCCCCTGGTCCTTTCCCGTGTGCGTAGGTCATCGAGCTGGTGGACAAAGAAGACATTCACATCTCCACCGGCCAGGTGGCCGAGATTGTAGCCATGCTGGAGAAGGAGGAGAAGGTGGAGGAGAAGGAGAAGGCCAAGGAGAAGGCCGAGAAGGAGGCCGCGGAAGTGAAGAACTAGGGGCCGCCTGCTCGTGTGCGCCTCGGGCCCATCCCGTGTCTGCCTCCACCCCGCCGCGCCGGCTGCCGCGGTCCTGCTGTGGTAGTGATGGCTCTGAGGTGATTCTTAGTGACGCATCTAGTATTTTGTCTGGAATAAATCAGAAACTTCCATAATCAAGTAATTTTTAATTTTCATCATTCCACGAAGATTCATTCAGTCTGGAATCCCCGAACCCTTGCAGGGAATCACGTCCGGATTCACACGGTGGCACGGTGCTGCTGTGGCCCCAGGCGTGGTGGCCGTATGCGGGCCTCGTGGCTCCAGAGGTGGGCCCGGCCGGACTGGGGCAGGGAGGCGCCTCGCCGAGTGCCGCAAGCTGGTGGCACCTGTCCCGGGAGGAGAAAGGACCGGCCGCGTGGACCCCCGTGCCCGTGGAGCCTGCAGCGTGCAGATGGGAAGGAGGCACGCGCGGCCCTCCCCAGCTCTGGACAAGTGTCCGGCAGTCAGTCTGCGGACTCGGGTTCCTGCCCGTCAGCGTTAAAAGCACCGATTCGTGCCCATTTCCAAGGTCGTCTCTGTAGCAACGGGGATCGCGTGGCCTCTGGAAAACCACAGTTGTCTGGCAGGAATGTCGTGCCTTGTGCGAGCCCCCTGTCGTGGTGTGTCAGCTCTTCCTTGCTCTAACCTTTGATTTTCACCTAGTCCCTCACCAGTTGACTAGTACAGAATTTTTACACACGACGGTCCGCCTGCCACGTGCGTAACAGCTAACGTGAATCATGCCGTGAGAGATGCTAATGAAGCCCTTGAAAATGAAGCATTTCCGTTTGAGTAATTTACCACCCTCTTGTAGCTTTCAGAAAGTTTCCCAGTTTGGGTCCTTAGCACCTCATCGCCCCTGTGGGTGATCAGAGCAGGTCCCCCCCGCGTGTCCAGGCCGACGCTCTGCGTGCGCCTCGCCCACCATAGCTCCGCAGCCCCGCGGTGTCCTCGTTGCTCCCGGCGCTGCTAACTCGGTCCCCTGGCCCCCCGCCCCCACCCAGGACAAGTAGGCCGCTGGCCGTGCTCCCGGTCCTGTGGGTGGCGCGTCCTGAGGGGGCTTCGGAAAGGCAGAATCCTGCCGTGGGTCCGCGTAGGGCCGGCCTGGTGTGCCCCTGGGGGAAGCGGGGCGGCCTCCCTGGGCTTGGAGCCCGGCCCTGGCCTCTGGCCGTCTCGGCACCTGGCAGCTGAGGTCGGTGGTGCTCAGTGGGCGGCCTGTGGTCTCAGCTCTGTGTCACTGGTCCTTCAGAGGCCGGGTCCGTTATGGGCCAGAACGCTCTCTCAGGGGAGGCCAAGCAGAGGGGCTGGAAGACATAGGAACTGAGTGGCCAGAGCAGCCAGGAGAGGCGGAGCACCCAGAAACGATGGATCTGAATTACTTGAAACTTTTCGTTCAGCCGTTAAAGAGGAAACTTGACAAAATAGGAATACGATTATGTATCGTCAAACGTAAACCTTTGTAAAGTAGCAGCTGGGTTCTAAAGGGTTTTTCCTTCAGTTGTTTGAGAAGGAAATCTATATATTCTAGATGCTTAATTAATTTATCTATGAATGACCTTACACGCATCTCAGTAGCCTGGTTTTCAGCTGTAGGGAGCGCGTGTGTGTGCCAGCTTTGGGTGGCCCACGTGCCCCGTGGATGGCGGTTGTCTTTCCAGCAGGCACTGCTTTGGGGCCCAGCAAGCCGCGCCCACCCCCTGTCTTCAGCCTCGGCGCTCCGGACGTCCTCATGGATGCTGTCCCGGCGGCGGCCAGGCGCTCCTGCCGTGCCCGCTGCCCTGGAACCCCCCTCCTGGGTTTTCTGCGCTGTCCGGGAGCAGCGCTCACCCCCAGAAGCTACTGGGGGGCTTCTCGAACACACGTGGGCCTGACCTGCTGGTGGCGGCCTTCCGTGTTGGCGAAGTCGGCTGCTGGCTCCCTCTCTGTCACGTGTGGGCTTTTACTGCCCCGAACCTCACTTACTGCAGCCGAAATCAGTGTCTGGGTGCAGGCCCAGTACGTCGGGTCTAGAGAGCGGAGGCTTGTGCGCTAAGGTGTTCAGAGGCGGCTGTGTCCTGACCGCCTGCGGCCGAGCCTTCCCGCGCTCTCTCCGGAGGAGGAGGCGCCCGTATTTTCGGGTGCCTGGGAGGGCAAAGACTACTTGCAAATGAAACAGGAATTCTTAGCACAGGCCTCATCCTTCACTCCGCCTGAACGCCCACTCTTGTACCTGGGATTCAGGAAGTTGGCACGTGGTTCCTAGAGCCCTTTTGGGACGTCAGAGTCCGGCCTTTGTAAGTGAAGGGCACTTTGTAATTTTTGAAGAATGACCTGCAGGCGGTGGTTCTCACGGAGCGGCCCTGGGGTCAGCAGGGCAGCACCCCCTGGCCTTTGAGCGCTGTCTCCATGTGTCCTCCTGGGATCCCAGGGCCCGCTCCACTGAGAACCTCCCTCCCGGGCTGTGTATAAACATCTTTTTTAGAAATAGTGTTTTTATTAAAATAGGACATTGCTGCTCCCGTAACAGTTCAGACTAAGGTCTTTGAGTCATGTGACACAGCGGAAGCCAATGGAAGACGTCAGGGTGGTTGCAGCGTCTGCCTTTGTGACAGCCTTGTGCCCCCACGGTCTGGTTCTGCCTTTGCAGCGGAAGGGGGTGGCGGGTGACCATGGGTGTGAGTGTGCCGCGTGAGGCCAGATTCCAGATGGAGAGTCCCCTTCCGGAGCTCTAGCCCCGGCCGGGGTGCCTGCTTGTCTGGTGACAGCGGGCCTCCGTGTCGCGTCGGGCCGTGCACCCAGACCGATCCCTGTGGTGGGGACTAGACGCTGAATTTGATGTAAGGAGAAGGTTTAATAAAGCACTGTCTCCATGACCTCTGCCTGCCGTGCGATGGCTGCTTTGTCCAGACTGGCTCCCCCGCCCGCAGCCCGCAGCGGGTGCCTTGGGGCCTGGGTGGGCACAACCGGGTTCCTGGCCCAAGGGTCACCCAGGAGGGCATGGTTCTGTGTGAAATACTCTGATGGCTCCTGGGAGTGGGGGCTGCGTGCTCCGCCGAGGGGGCCCCAGATGCTGCAGGGGCCCTCCCTACCCTGCAGCCTGCTCCCCAGAGCGCCGAGGGGGCACGTGGGCAGTAGGGCTTCCTTGAAGCTGCCTGTGCTCTACCCTAGAGTGAAGGGCCGAGGCCCCCCGTTGGGGGCCACCTGGCACAGGGCGCCGGGAGCAGGACAGGCACAGTGTTACCTCCCCCCATCCTGCCACTCCTTCCGGCCCCGCTCCAGGGACAGATCACAGCCCTGAGCCCAGGACCTCCACCCTGTCTCAGGCGGCCTCACCCCTTCACTGGCACCGGGCTGCATGGGGCGCTGTGTGGGATCCTTCCACCTCTGCTGGGTCTCCTCCCTGCCCAGAGGCCACCCTAACCCGTGTCCCTTCTCTCCCTGAGGCCAGCCTTGGCCATTGTCCCCTCCGCCCCATAGGTCTGGGGAGCTGAGGGCCGCCGGGGCCTCAGCCCTTGTCTTCCCCCTGCCTGGGCCCTGGGCCAATGGCTCCCATCCAGGTTCATTGTGGTGCCCCTGGCAGGCATCCAGGCATGTGTTCACTCCGTGGGGTCCTTCCCCAGGCCACGCCTGGGAGTCAGTGGCCAGGGACAGGGGCCATGTGAGCCTGTGGCCAGCAGCTGCCCCAGAACACGAGGCCTGGTCTGCAGCCCGTTTCTCGGTTCCACGACTCAGAGGGCCACCGGGGCTCTGGGAAGGCTGATCTGGGGCGGAGGCAGGGATTGCTTATGGAGGTGGCGCTGCAGGGACACAGCAGCTGGCCCGAAGGGATGCTCCTGGCCCAAATGAGGACAGAACGAGTAGGAAACAGCAGAGAGAGCATGTGGGTGGCAAGCAAACATCCACGCCCCCGCTGGTGCAGATTATTGCCCTGGTTCTCTTCTCAGGAGAGTCTACCCCCGAAGCTCTTTAGCGAGAATCTGCTGGTGGACCCGCAGAAGCGCTGGAATCCGCTCGTCCTGCTTTGCAAACCCCACAGAATGGTGCCCGGGGGTGGTGGGGGCAGTGAGCCGGGGCCCCTGGGTGCTGCGGGAGCCGGGCGGGAGGGCTGCTGGCCAGGTGCCCTGGCTCTGCCCCCTTCCCCCACGGCGTTCCTGCCCCAGGCGCCCGGCCAGGAAAATCTGAGGGCCCCACGGGAGCACCAGCATATCCAGGACATGGCTGCCCCCTTCGAAAAGTTGCCGGCAGAGAGGTTAGGGGCTATTCCGGTCCAAGGAGAGACAGCAGCAGTCAACTGTGCGGGAGGCGATTGGAGTGTGTTTCGTGTGGGGACGCAGCCTCTGAAGACCTTGGCAGCCGCCGCGTGGGGAAGAGGACGCAGGGTGCGCGGATGACGGATGACGTCCAGTTTAGCGGGACAGGCCGGCGGGGGGCGGGCAGCGGACCTCGTAGGAACCAGACTGCGAAGGCTGAGCCTGCAGGGGGCAGGAGTGTGGAGGCACTCGACCCAGGTGGAGCCGGCCCGGGCGCCGGAGCGGAAGGCGAGGGGCGGGGTCGGGCCTGGAGGTTCGGGAATGGGGGAGCTCGCCACCCGCCGAGGCGGGGTGGCGTGTCGGCCCTGAGGCCTGCCCGGGGGCTGGGTCGGAGCCGACCGGTTCCGGGGAGACGGACAGCCCGGGTGGCAGGTGAGGGGCGGAGCCGCAGGTGCCGCCGGACAGGTGCAGCCCTACAGGGGCGGGGCCGCGGGAAGAGGTTGAGCCCGCGGGTGAGGTGCAGAGGGGCTCCGGGCCGCGCGGAGGGCAGGGCTGCGCTTGCCTGCCCGCCTGGTCCGTTCCTCTCCCGGCCCGCCCGCCCCGCCCGGGGTCTCCGCCGGCGTCCGGAAGACAGCCTCTCCCCCGGCGGCCAGGCCCCTCGTCCCGAGCGCGCACCCGGAGCCCAGCGGGACCGCGCGGGAGAGGCGCCCGGGACACGGGTGGTGGGAGGGGCGGGGGGCGGGGGAGGGGGCTGGGACGCTGCCCGGCAGGCACTAGAGGGCGCTCCCGGCCCGCGCTCCGCCCGCCTCCGCGTTTCCTGCCTCCCGCCCCCCGCCCTCCCCCACCGGCTCCCTGCAGGGCTCCTCCCCCTCCCCAGGTTCCCGCCTCTCCCCCCCTTCCCCCCGGCCCGGGCTCCCCCCAGGGCTCCCCGGTCCCCCTTCCCATCCGGGTCCCCCGCCCCGAGGCTCCCTGGCTCTCCCCGGGCTCCCGGCCCCCCTGCTCGCCGCAGGGCTCCCCGCCTCCCTGAGGCTCCTTCCGCCCCGTCCCCGGGCTCCCCAGTCCCCTACCCAGAACCCCACTGGGCTAGGGCGCACGTGGTCCACGCCCTCATTGGCCTCCATCGCTGTTCCTGCCCCCCGCGCTCTGGACACAGAACACATGGGATCTCTGGCAGGCTGGAGGGGTGTGGGGAGTGCTTCCCTGAGTGGGGTCAAGGTATTGGGCGGCACCGGTTATCGGTTACCCGGAGGCAGGACCCTGGTAGCCTCGCCTGCTCTCCGGGAGGCCCCACAAACCCATCACTCGTCACTCGTGGAAGGTGAGTTGAACTCAGCCACAGGGGAGCCAGTTTCTTAGAAGCCAGAGTAAAAGCGCACACAGCCCAGGGGCTAGTTAACCAGCTGCGGCCCTTCATGGTGAGACCTGACAATGTGAGGAGCCACAGGGGAGGGAGGGGCACGCGGTTGACAAACCCCTGGGGAGCTGGGGAGGGCTGGGCAGCGCTAGGCTCCAGAGAGTTCTGTGCGAGTCTGCGCACGGGCACCTGTCCCAGAACCCTCTTCAGTCTCACCGCCCGGTGGCGGCACCACGGTCTCCCTGTGAGTCTTCCCAGACTTGCCCCCCCGCCCGCGCTGCACTGCTGTGCGGGTGGGTGCCCCCTCCGTGGCCCCACTCCCTCAGACCCCGGAGCAGAGGGGGCCAGATCCTGTCACTGGGTCCTTCCTCAGTGCCCCCTGAGGGTCAGGGAGCAGCATCTGCCCAAAATCATAGGACGGGGGGGGGGGGGGGGGGGGGGGGGGGGGGGGGGGGCAGGCCAGGGATGGGGAAGGGAACGTCCAGGAGCAGGAGTATGGCCAGCAGAGTGGAGCCCACTGTCCCAGGGTCTGGTGGATCAGAGGCCAGGTGAGAGCTTTGCTTACATGTGGCTCCATGGGGGTGGGGGGGGGGGGGGACCCACCTAGAAACCACCTCCCCCTCCCCAGGAGGCCTCGGCCCCCAGAGCCCATGTGGACTCCCAAGAGCTGGGGGCAGCCAGGGGGCTTGGCAGGCCTACAGCCCCCCAAGGAAGGGGAGGCCTGCCCCGTGATGGTCTCATCGTCCCTCCCGTGGACACTACGGTGTCTGCACCCCCTGCCCTTGGGGACCTCGGACTGAGGCAGTGAAGGCCACCGGTGGTCCTAAGGCTCTGCCCTGCCGGGGCCGTGCCCCCGTGCAGCTGGACACACCGGACCACGTTGACCCTGGCTCTGCCCAGGGCTTGTCCTATCCCAGCCAGAGACCTGAGCAGGAAACCTGTAGAGGGCTTGTGACCCAGGCAGCCGGTGACCCCGCCCTCCCCGCCCTCCTCCGGGGGCGGAGGACAACCTGTCCCAGGTGGAGAGGATGACACTGCCTGGGGTTGCAAAAGGGCAGGAAACCAGAAAGCACAGAGCAGGGATGTGAACCAGTTGTCTCTGTTTATTTTTTGGAAAGCGCATCTGCCAGTTTGGGCCGACACCTTTGACCCCCATGAGGCTGGGGACCTGAGAACAGAGACCACCCTGGACCGCTGCCCGGCTGGCGGCCGATGAGCAAGACAGCCACCCAAATGCGGGCCATTAACAGTACAAAAAGTAACAAAACTGAATTCACGGCTTTCTCTCCCAAGCTTTGAAAGGTAGCAGTCTGGGCTATAAAAGTCTAAAAGCATTGCGTAAGAAGTGTTAAATCTACAGCAAATACATCTTGTAAAAACTCAATAAATTATATATATAGATATATATAAACTTGTAACATCTAATAACATCTGAACCTGCGTGCAGGGTTGCCCCCCCCCCCCTGGAAACTGCCTCCTCACTCAGAACACATGGCAATTAGAACTTGTATGAAAATACCAGCTTGCTTTGAAGTCCAAAAAATACATCTCCTAAAGAAAAACCCTATAGAAACCTAATTCCCCTGTGAAAGAAGGCCAAAGGAAATAAAATATCCTCACTAGAATCACCTCAAACTATTAACGACCCTTAAGGGTGCAAGGGACCTGGCTGGGCTTTGGGGTGAAGCCCTTAGCGGGCCCTCTACATGAAGCAGGAACCTTCTCGGCTGTTAATAAGTTAAAACTGAGACCTCTCTGCCACGCGGCTGGCTGAACACTATGAGCACGGGGGGAGAGGGGCACAGGGCCGGGGGTTCTGGGGGTCGATAAATAGCTTTACAAATATACAATTTTTAAAACAAAACTGCGTTGCCAGAAAAGCCTCTCGATCTCCTGCTGGTTTTCGCGTTGATCTCAGCAGATCCCTCGGGAACCTCCCGGGCCGGCGGCTGCGCCTCCCTCCTGCACCCTCAGGGTCCCGTGCCCGTTTAGACCGGCTCCTCCCTCCGTATAGATATCTCTATATATACGTATGTGTAGATCCTGTACACAGCATCTATTTATATAAATGTACACTCATTTCTGGAACGAACCTCTCGGACAGAAGTTAAAGCCTCCTGCCTTCAGGTACCCGTAATTCAGTCTCCCAAGGAGCAGGGTGGGAAGTGGGGAGGCCTGGAGGTGGGGGGAGGCTGCGGGCTAGCACTCCCCCCCAGGCCCAAGGTGCCGCTTGGGTGGGAGGTGTATCATGGGGGAGGGCGGGGCGGGGGGAGGCTTCCCTGCAGGCTCAGCTTGGGCAAGTGGAGGGGCCTCGGTCCACGCTGGATGCCAGAGCTTGGCCGGAACCACCCCCCCCCCCCCCCCCCCCCCCCCCCCCGCCAGTGCTCCCGGCGGGGCAGCGATGCGTGGGGAGAGCCTGGGGGAGGGGCCCCAGGGAGGAGCCCCTTTACATTCTACATTCGGTCCCCCTGGTGCTGCCAGCACACGTAGCCAGGAGGTCATCATACAGCAGGGCGGGCACCCCAGGGACCCTGCACCGGGGCGCCAGGGGCCTCAAGACTCACGCGCTCACACACGCGCACACACACGAAGCTGTCTGTCCATCCGTCCATCTGGCCCAGGTCTGAGGCCCAGGCCAGGGGGCCCCTGCGGTCGACGGCGGCACGGTGAGCTGGGGTCTGCTCTCACATTGGTGGGGGCTCGGCCTGCAGGCCGGCGGCCCTTCACGTCCGAGGGCCCCCGCCGCCAGGAGGGGCCGGAGGCAGCAGGTCGTGGGCAAACACAGAGTCGTCCCCTGAAGAGCTGGAGCTGGGGGTGTCCTGGCCGCCCGGCGAGTACTGCTCGAAGGGCACCGACAGGTCTAGGTATTCCTGCGGGGGGGGGGGGGGGGGCAGGCAGCCGTCAGGGCCACGCCCCCCACGTGCCCCCTCCACCCCCGCAAGGTGGGTGGGAGCCGCACTCACATCGGTGGACGTGACGGTGAGGATGCGGTCCAGGTCCTCCACCAGCTGCTTGAAGGTGGGCCTCTGTGAGGGCACCGCGTGCCAGCACTCCCGCATGATCGTGTACCTGGCCGGGCGCTCAGGTGAGGCTCCGGGCCGGGTGCCCGCACGGGCCCCGCCCGCGCTCGCTCCCCCCGCCCCCCGCCGCGGGCACCAAGGCCACGCCCCCCCGGGGCCGAACCGGGCATCGGCCGAGGGGCCCGTGCACTCACAGGTCGTGTGTGCAGTTGGCCGGCTTGTCCATGCGGTGGCCCTCTTTCAGCAGCTTGAAGAGCTCCTCCACGGGGATGCCGGGGTACGGCGAGCCCCCCAGAGTGAAGATCTCCCAGAGCAGGACCCCGAAGGACCAGCTGGCGGGGAGCACGGCACCGTCAGCCCATCTGTCCTACCACCAGAGGTCCTGTGCCCTCTGCAGCCCGCCTGCCCCAGACGCACCCCGCTGGCAAGAAGGGGAGATCGGCCACAGGAGCCACCGCTGGGCCCCCCCGCCCCTGCGTCCCACGCGGCCCCGCCCCCCCCCGCGCCCCCCCACGTACACGTCACTCTGGTGGGTGTAGACTCGGTCAAACAAGGCCTCGGGTGCCATCCACTTCACAGGCAGCCGGCCCTGGGAGGGCGAGGCGGGGAAGGGGGGGCACGTCGGTCACCAGATGCCCTCCTGGTGCCTGGGGCTGCCTACTCCGCACCCCCCTCCCCCAGCCAGGCCCACTCCGCACCCCCCTCCCCCCAGCCCTTCCCCAGCCAGGCTCACATTGGTGGTCTTTTTGTAGTAGTCAAGGTTGTGCACGTCGCGGGCCAGACCAAAGTCCGCAATCTTCATCACGTTGTCCTCGGTCACCAGCACGTTGCGGGCCGCCAGGTCCCTGTGGATGCACTGGGGGCGGGAGGGGGCAGGGCTGAGGCTCCCGCCAGGCCCTGACCCTCCCCCCCCACCTCCCCTGCAGGCCGGGGTGCCCTTATCGGCCCCCTCATGGGCCCTGCGCCGCCCCCACCCCCCGCCCTGCTCACCTTCTGCGAGGCCAGGTACTCCATGCCCCGCGCCACCTGGTAGGCACAAGACACCAGGTCCTTGCAGGTGAGTTGCTCCTCGGGCAGCTTGCACGTGTCGAAGGAGTAGTCCATGCCTGGCGGCCTCCGCGCCCGCAGGTACTCGCGCAGGTTCCCCTTGGCTGCGTACTCCACCAGCACGTACAGGGGCCCTGGGGGCCCAGGCGTCAGAGGAGGGCCCCGCCCGCCGCCCCCACCCCTGCCCGCCTGCCCGCCCCCCGCAGCCTACCGCCCTGCGTGCAGGCCCCCAGCAGGTTGATGATGTTCTTGTGTCTGCCGATCATTTTCATCATCTCCATCTCCGACACCAGATCCGACAGGTCCTTGTCTGTGGCGTCGTCTGCACGGGAGGGCAGGCGCACCGCATCAGGCGCTGCCGCGCAGCCCCGCCCCTGCCCCTGCCCCTGCCCCCCGCACAGGCTCCCCTCGCCACATCCTTCCCTCCTCCCTCACCTTTCAGCATCTTCACGGCCACAGTGACAGGCTTGGCGGCCCGGTCCTTGTCAATGCCGATGGCCTCTGCCATGACCACTTGGCCAAAGCAGCCCTCCCCGAGAGGCTTGCCCAGGGTCAGCCTGGGGGCAGAAACCGAAAGGCAGTGAGCACCCACACCAGCTCAAGGCCCTGTACCGGACAGTCTTTGAGGCCTAGCGTCGCTGCCTCCAGGAAGCCCTCCACGCTTGCCCCCATGACTTCTCATAGGATAAAGGACGTTGGCCGGCCAGCCTCTCACCCACCCTGTGCAGGGCCATCCAGACAGCACTCTGCAAGGGGCGCCGACACCTCAGGAGCACCTGCCCCTGGCCCGGCCTCCTCTGGTCGATAGTTGCCACGCCATCAACGGTGTGGACTCCTACCCGACTCTGATCTGAGTCCGATCAGGTTTCTGAGTGGTGCCCCCTCCCCCGCCACAGGACCACACCCTGTGTGTGCCCCCACCGCCGCCGGATCAGGGCCCCAGCCCCACTGACCGGGCCCTGGACAGCTCCCACTTGGGGTCGGCGGGCAGCTCGAGCTCGGAGACGTTGGCCAGCGCAGGACCCTCCCCGGAAGACAGCCGGGCGATTCGCACCAGCGGCGTGTTGGAGTTCATGGACGAGTTGGACTCCAAGGACACCTGCTTGGGTCGGCAGGGACAGGTTGGTGCCAAGGGGCCGATCCACAGGGTCGGGGGGAGGGTGAGACACGCCCCAGGGGTGGCCGGACCGTGGCTTTGCCCACGCGGGCAGGGCTGCTAAGGGGTGGGGAGGGGGCATCTGACTTCCGCTCAGCCCTACACGAAGGAAGGCCCTAGAAGTCCTACGCTGCAGGGTACCCCAGGCTCCTGGTGGAGCCCGTGCAGACCAGGGAGGGGGGCGGCTCAGCCACCGCGGAGACCTGCGTCCCCGGGAGGCCCCACGCCTCCCGCGCCACGGGGAGTCCCTGAGCTCAGGAGCCCAGAGGAGCGGGCCCCGGGGGCGTCCGGGCGGCTCGGAACCCGGTAGCTACTTTCTGTTACCTGTCGCTTGAGTGGAAAGCGGGAGACCTTGTGCACGGTGGGCGAGCCCAGGCCCTTCTTCGGGGGACTGTGCAGACGGCACAGTGTCACGGCGGCCACCACCAGGATGAAGAGGAGGAAGCCCGCCCCGTAGCTGAGGACGCCCGCATACACGCTGCCCGCCGCGCCGGCCTCCAGCAGCTCCTCCTCGGCTGCAAAGACACCGTCGCTGCAGGCCGGCCCCGCCTCCCGGGAGCCCCCGAGGGCCGGAGCCCCAGGCGCGGCGGGAGTGGGGGACAAGGGGCTCGGACCCCTGGTGGGGACGCCGAGGCCTCAACGTCCCCCTCCCTGAGGATCCGCGGTCAGAAACGCCGGGTCAGGAGGGGCGCACCCAGGAGAGCGAGAGCCCAGCGGAGCCGGCAGCTTTGACGCCCGCCACCCGGGGTGACACCGGAGCCGCCACATGGGCTGCTGGGGACCGAGCTGGGGGGGTGGGGGGGCTCGAGGGAGGCCCCTCGGAGGCAAGACGGCACGTGCACTTTATCCCCACACCAGCCCCGGCCAGGAGCTCTGCAGAACGAGGTGGCCACGAACCACGGCGTCCCCCGCCTGCCCTCGGCAGCTCCGGTGTGACCCAAGCCAGCGACCCCGAGAGGACAGGGACAGAGCAAGCAGCAGCAGGAGCCAGTACCTGGCAGCACCACCAGCCACGCAGAGTGATGGGAAAACCCGATAGAATTGCCCGCCAGACACGTGTACTCCCCCGCGTCCTCAAAGGTGACATTGCGCAAGGACAGAACCTCTAGCTCCTTGTCGGTGCTGTTAGCGCCCGCCGTCTACAAAGAGAGAACAGAGCGCGATAGGCGAGCGCCAGCACCTGCCACGGGCACCACAGCCACAGTCCACACGGCGACGGTCCAGCCAGGCTGCAAGGAAAACGCCGCCGCCACCGCCACCACCACCACCGCGGCCACGGCCGCGGCGCCACGGGTCCTCCGCCTCGTGCGTCCACACAGAGCCCGAAGCCAGTCCCTCCACCGGCGAGTCCTCTGTCCCAGGCGAGCGCCAGGCGTGCGGCCGGCAGCGCTGCACAGACGCGGCATGCGGGGTGAGCGCGTGTACGGGGCGGGGGTGGGGGCGGGCGGGGGTGGGGGGCGCCGGCGGACGGACACGCGCACGCGCACGCCAACGGGGGGCGAGCGGGCAGCGGAGCCAGGGGCAAGCGAGGGTGAGACAGACGTACAGACGCACGCACACGCGCACACGCACGCACACGCGGGGGAGGGTGGGGCGGAGGCTCACAGAGGGCAGCGGCCCCTGCCGGGGCTGGAGACCTTGTGGGGGTGCGTGTAGGGCACAGGCAGGGGCAGCACAGGCCGCGGGGGCTCGAAGCGGGCGGTCACAGTGGAGGCCAGAGGCACCGGCACTGCAGAGGTGGCTCCGGCCGGAGCGCCATGCGAGCCGCAGGGCAGGGAGCGAGCAGGACGGGGGCGCACGGCCAGGGCGTCGGGAGCTGGAGCTCGGCGTGCCAGACAGCGTGGGACAGAGTCGTTACCTGCTTGGGGCCCGTGGACACGCAGCCAAAAGGCCTTCTCAGCCACGCCTATGAAATTGGAGGCTCGACAGAGGTACTCGCCCCCGTCACGCTCGGACACATTGGCCAGGCGGAGGCGCGCGTCGGCCTCCACACTCTCACTGATCCAGGACTGCGGGGACAAGAGACCCGGCTCAGGCGCGCCCTTGGCAGCCTGGCCGGGCACAGAGTGGCCGTGCGGGAGCAGGCCCCTGGCGCAGACCCCGCCACGAGGGTGGCCCTCAAGGAACGGAGCGGGGGCTCGGCGAGGGCAGCCAGCAAGGCTGCCTGCGGGAGGCGGTGGCGGGCTGTGGTTTCACAGGAGGCCCCTTCCCCGCGTCCACCCACCACAGCCCCCCCCCCCCCCCCCCCCCCCCCCCCCCCCCCCCCCCCCCCCCCCCCCCCCCCCCCCCCCCCCCCCCCCCCCCCCCCCCCCGAGTGCGGCCCCGCAGGCGCCCCTCGGAGAGGCCTTCCTGGGCTGGCACTCAGCCTGCCTATCCCTGGGCTCTGGGCTGGGCCTGCCGTGACGGTGCCCGGCTCACGGTGAGCGTGTTCCCACGAGTGCAGAGAGATCACCCACCGGGGCCATGGCAGCCTCCCCAGGCAGATCTGGACCCCTGCTCTCAGCCCAGGCGCCTGGCCCCCCACGCCCCCACCGACGGCCGACGTCTCTCTTCGGGCTGAGTATCGCAAGCACCCCAGCTCCGGCGGCCCACCCCACCCTGGGGCCGTGGGAACCAAGCTGAGGCTGCCCCAGGCGAGGGCCGAGGGAGCCAGGCGGGCAGCGAGCCGCGCTGCACAAGCACTGACACAGCCCGCTCGGGGTGACACAGCCTGATCCCTGATCGGGGCGGCTGGAGGAGCTGCGGCCTGCGCCTGGGGCCCAGAGCTCGCCCGGAGGCCTAGGCTGCCACCTGCCTGCCCCCTCCTCCCCCCCCCCCCCCCCCGGGCCCCTGAACTTGAGCCCGGCCCAGGGCGCTGCCTGCAGGCCCACCCTCAGAGCAGAGGGGGAAACTGAGGACTCACTGCGGGGCCGTGTGCTGCCCGCCCGACATGCTGGGACCCAGCCCAGACTCCCCAGCCAGCCCCCGGCCCCCAGCCCCCTCCGGCCCCTGGCCCCCGGCCCGCCAGTGCCGGGCCCGAGCCCTCCGCGGCTCCTTCCCCGACGGTCCGATGCCTGGGCCCCACCCGCCGACCCCGTAACCCAGTCCCCGGCCGCTGGGGGCCAGCAGGGCCAGGCCCCAGGGCCCGGGCTCGGCCGGTGGCAGTACCCACCTTGAGCACGGTGACGTAGGGGGTGCCGTCGGGCCCCACTTTGCTGCCGTTCACTTCCACGTGCTTCAGCCACTGGATGTGGGGCTGGGCGTCGCTGTACACCTTGCAGTGGAACTCAACGTCGCTGCCCAGCACCGCCGTCTGGTTGGCCGGCAGCCCCGCCTGCAGGATGGGCCGGTGCGGAGAGCGCTCTGCGGGGAGGGCACACGGGGCTCAGGGGCCGCTCAGGCCGGCCGAGCCATCGGGCCGCCCCGCCCCGCCCCGCCCGCGCCGGGCCTCACCCAACACGTCCAGGGTGTAGGTCTGTTGGATGCTGCCGAACTTGTTCTCGACAACGCACGTGTAGTTGCCGCGGTCCGACGGGACCACGCTCTCCATGACCAGGCTCCACTGCTGGTGTCGCAGCTGCGGGCGGGCACGCGGGTGAGCAGGCGGCAGCCCGAGGCCCCCACCGGCCGGCGCCACCCGCCGCCAGGCCCACCTTGATGCCCCCGATGCGGTGCTCCCCCCGGAACTCCTTGCCGTTCTTCAGCCAGGAGATGGACGGAGTGGGGTTGCCGGCGGCCGGGCAGCGGAAGCGGACGGTGTTGGCGGCCGGCACAGCCAGCAGCTTCTTGTCCATCCGCTCGGGCCGCGTCCAGTAAGGGGCCCCGGCTGGCAGAGGGGCACGCGAAGGCCGTAAGCAGGCTGCGAGCAGGGCACGCCTGACCACCCTCCCCCCCCTTCGGAAGCTGTCCCACCACCCACTCCTCCAGCCTCAGTTTCCTCCCTTGCACAGAGAGTGTCGGATTTTGGGGCCCCCCGCCTTGGCGGGACAAGGCTCCCGCCGACCCCAACACCGCCTCCCAGCATCCTCGAAGCCAAGACACACATCCCCTCCTCTCCCTGTCCGCTGCCCCCAAGCACCCACACCAGCCAGGAGGGCCCAAGGGTCCAGGATAATACACCCTCACCCAGGAGCCTTCAAGACACAAGGGTATCTCCCAGGGGAGCACCCAGACACCCAGGGAGGCACCCACAGGGCAGGCCCGCTGAGGGGAGACCGGGCCAGCAGAGGAACCGGGTCAGCCCAGGTCACAGAGCCCAGCCGGAGGGACCAGGGGCCGGG